>NC_031989.1:106349148-106431103 GCF_001879085.1 Nicotiana attenuata | reverse complement strand
AATAGCAAAAAATGTAGACTAGTTTTTGTAGAATTTTTCAAAATTTTTATTAAAACAAGTAAACTACCGTATTGATCCTTAAGAATGTAAAAATAAAGACCTAAATGCCATGCATGATATTTTTTGGTATTTTTACATTATTTAAATAAAAATCAAAACGTGACACAAAAATACAAACAATTAATAAAAATCCTACAAAATCCTATAAAATGGAAAATATTAAAAAAATCTATTATCTTTGATTTTATAGGAGCAATTCATATAGGGCAAAAATCACGTGCTTACAGTCATGAGCATCTAAAATCCGTCTAAGAGTATGAAAAGACAACATTGTCTAATACAAAACTAGAACAAGCGAAATAAAGATAGGAAGGAGAAGCACTAGGCTGCGAACGCCGAGCAGCTACCTAGTCAACTCCAAACAAGCCTGCTGGAAGCAAATCAGCCCTCGCTAGCGTGTACCCGAGACTCCTGAATCTGGACACAGGGTTGCAGGGAGCAATGTGAGTATGCCAACTCAATAAGTAATGAAAGTACAGTTGAGCGATAAGAAAACACGTAAATACACAGCAAAATGCTACAACGAGGCAGTGTGAAACCAGTACAATACAGTAAAACAGTAAAAGCTCATGAAAACTTCTTAGTTCAGTAAAACCTCTTTAAAACATCTTTCAGCGGTTCAAACGAGTGAATGAAAACAAGTATAAAAGATAGAAACACAATTCAGCCCCTCGGGCAAAATACCAATAGAACCAGCCCCTCGGGCTATCTCACAATCACTCGTATCAGCCCCTCGGGCAATAACATGGAACAACATCAGCCCCTCGGGCTATATCACATCACAAACTGGGTACCCGCACTCACTGGTGGTGTACAAACTCCGGCAGGGGCCCCTAACGGCCCAAGCGCAATAACAAGCCATCTTGTGGCATAATCAACAGGCTCTCGGCCTCATATCAATCACAAGCCACCTCGTAGCATAATAAATTAGGCCCTCGGCTTCATAATCATAAATCAGTACAACACTACTGCGGCACGCAGCCCGATCCCACAATAACCTCACAACACAGGCCCTCGGCCCTACTCAATCAGAATTCTCTAAAAGCCACCCGCGCACAGTAAAATATGATGCTCAACCCAAAATATCATTTAAGATGTCAAAACGGAGTAAACATGGGTGAGTTATGAAAACAGTAGAATACAGCATGACTGAGTACAAATATGAAAACTAAACAGTGAGGAAATAGTAGTAAAAATCCCCTAAGGGTCCAAAACAGTTGGCACGAGGCCCAAATATGGCATTCCGCCTAAAATATGTTGATAGCAAACAGTTTTTAATCAAATACGCGGTAAAATAGTCATACGGGAAGGACTAAGTCAGAATCCCCAATGGTGCACGACCCCACGCTCGTCATCTAGAGTGTGCGTCACCACAAAATAGCACAACGATGTAAAATCCGGGGTTTCATACCCTCAGGACAGCATTTACAATCATTACTTACCTCTATCCGGTCCGATCTCTAGCCCGCGATGCCTTTGCCTCTCGTCTCGGCCTCAACTCGCGTCGAATCTAACCAAAAATCAGAATCATGGCGTNGCATCCCGATCCATAAGTATATATTATCCTCACCATCAGGTCCTCGACCTCTCTCAGTCATCAACCTCACAGCCACTCAGGCATTTCAGTAAAAATCAGGAAAACTCAGCCCAAACAACTTTCATATATTTAAAACAGAGTAATGAAACCGAATCAAAGGTAAACAGGTAAAAATCATGACTAAGGATATGCTTTCGAATCAAAATAGTGTGAGGAAAGTAGTAAAATACCCCCGAGGGTCCAAACAGTTCGGCACAAGGCCCAAATATGTCATTCAGCCCCAAATTAACTGATTCATTTCTAAAGCACATAGATATCATATAGCGTTTATCAAAATAAGCAACTCTATAGTTGCTACGGGACGGACCAAGTCACAATTCCTACCGGTGCACGCCCACACACCCGTTACCTAGCATGTGAGTCACCTGATTTATCAAAACAGTACAAAATTCAGGGGTTTCATACCCTCAGGTCTAGATTTACTATCTTTACTTACCTCGAACCAGACGAAAATCTACTATGCAATGCCCTTGCCTCCTGACTCGGCCTCAAATCGTCCTGAATCTACCCAAAAATCAAAATCATATCATCAATACAAGCCAAAGGGACAAAGCCCACGCGAAAATTATCAAATTAAACTTGA
This sequence comes from Nicotiana attenuata, assembly GCF_001879085.1. Classification (NCBI taxonomy): domain Eukaryota; kingdom Viridiplantae; phylum Streptophyta; class Magnoliopsida; order Solanales; family Solanaceae; genus Nicotiana; species Nicotiana attenuata. Next base: position 106,428,863 of record NC_031989.1, on the reverse strand, counting down.
AATCCCGAAATTGGCCAAACTCGAACCCTGAGCCCACGTCTCAGAATCCGATAAAAATTACAACACTAGAATCCTTATCCTCTCACGAGTCTATACATACCAAAATTATCAAAATCGGACCTCAAATGGCCCCTCAAATCTCCAATTTAAACTCTCCAAGTTTTCTTCCATTTTTCTCAATTTCCACCCCAAATTCCCAAATTAAATGATAAGAATCAAGACATAATCATGGAATTTAACCAAATTTGAGTGAAGAATACTTACCCCAATCAATTATCTGAAAATCCCCTCCAAAATCGCGTTCTCCCGAGCTCTCTAATGAAAATTTGAAATTATGGACCAAAACCCTCATTTTTGAACTTAAACATTTTACCCAGACATTCCCTTAATCGCGCGCGAAGAACAACTTTGCCGCCTCAACATTTTACTCTACGCGATCGTGTTACTCCACACGCGGACGCGATGCAGTGGTTCCTCTGACCTATGCGATTGCGATTGACCCCACGCGAACGCGAAGGGTAATTCCAGCTTTCCTCTACCGCCTTATTTCTTCTACGCGAACGCGGCCTGGCCCATGCGTTCGTGTTGCACAACTGACTGACCTACGCGATCGCGTCCCATTCTCTGCAATCGCGAAGAGTTAACCCAGCTGGCCTCCCATTTGCTCTACGCGATCGCGAACCTCCTTCTGCGATTGCGATGAAGAACACACCAGGTGTTTAAAACCAGCAAACTCCTTAAGTCCAAAAATGACCCATTGAGCATCCGATACACACCCGAGGCCCTCGGGACCTCAACCAAACATGTCAGCACATCCCATGACATCATTCAAACTTAGTCGACCTTCAAATCACTCAAAACAATATCAAAACACCAAATCAACCTCGGATTCAAGCTTAAGAACATCTAAATTTTCAAATTCCACAAATAACGCCGAAACCTATCGAACCTCGTCCGAATGACCTGAAATTTTGCACACATTTCACAAATGACACTACGAACCTACTCCAACTTCCAAAATTCCATTCCAACCCCGATACCAAGATTTTCACTGCCGACCGGAAACTCCAAGTTTTCAATTCACCAATTCAAGCCTAAATCTACCATGGACCTCCAAATCACATTCCAGACGCGCTCCCAAGTCCAAAATCATCTAACGGATCTAACCAAATCATAAAACTCCAAATGCAAGATCGAATACTAAAAAGTCAAAACTTGGTCAAACCTTTCAAATTTAAAGCTTCAAGCTGAGAATTGTTCTTCCAATTCTATTCCGATTATCCTGAAAACCAAAACCGATGATTTACATAAGTCATAATACATCATACGGGCCTAGCCATGCCCGAGAACTGGAGAGCGAAGTACAAATGCTCAAAATAACCGGTCGGGTCGTTACATGTTATGGAAGTTTAAGAGAAAAGTTATGTAATTGTATGTGAAGCAACTCTGTATTTGGTTCAAATTGCTTGTAATATATTGGAAGTATTGAAATAAGAATAGATGTTATTTTGAATAAATTGTTCTTAATTTATTGATTTCTTTTATAATATCTTTAGTTTAATCTTTATCCATGACAAATAATTCTTCACATTCATTTTATTAGTCAATAACTATAAATAATTTAACGACACTTATATATATGCCGCAAAAAGACAGTTTGAGAACCCAAGTTATTGACATTTAAAAATGTCGTAACTAAGTGTCACAAATTATTTGCCGACATTAATCTAAATGTCGGGAAAAAATGCTATTGAAATTTTTGACATTTAAATTAAGTGTAAAATAAATGTCGGTAATTGATTTTGTGGGAAAAAATGCTATTGAAATTTTTGACATTTAAATTAAGTGTAAAATAAATGTCGGTAATTGATTTTGTGACATTTATGTGACTTATACGACATTTTAAAATATCGTCGTATGTCATATTTCTTGTAGTGTCAAATGGTGGTTGAGGCATTTATTCTATTCTATTCATTTCTTTTCTTTTGAAGAATTAACCCAAATAATCGTCCATCCAATCACTTAAACTAAAAATAGCCGGTGTAGGTATAATATATGCATAATTCATGTATTATATTTATATAATCGAGTATAATTAACGTATAACTAAAAAAAGGTAAACAATGAATATGACCGGCTATTTGTGTAAACATCCATTTTCTTTTTTGTTTCATTGCATTTAGGGACTTCCTTTTGAGCTGAAAAGGGCTTTTTACATGTTTTTTTTTGGTCTTTGAAAGATTACTTCTATTTATGGAAACTAGATTACACGTACAGGGGAATGCTGTGAAGAAGCGCAGCTAGTTTTTGGGGCGTCATTGATCGACCTACGCCTATAAGTAGATATTTTAGACAACCCAGGAGTTGAGGTATTTAAATAACTATTACAAACAACATGTACTCTAACTAAGCATTTTTTATTTTTTTATGTAAATCAAATAAAGAAAACAGGTGTAGGAGTTAAAGTTGGAGATTATCCTAGAGCAAGTACAGAAAGCAAAATAGCATCCGGAAGTCTTTTGCAAGTAATTAGTGACGCGATAAAAACTGTATCATATAGTGCATATACATATTTTTTAGACAAAAAAAAAAAAAAAAAAACAAGTGGTAGGGGGATGGTTTCTCTTTTTTTTTTCCTCTTCATTTTCTTATTTGTTGAATGGTGGATCAATAACCAAAGTCCACAAATCTACTAGTCTGTTTGGCCAAGTTTTTCTCCAAGTTAAAAGTATTTTTTTCCCTCAACTTGAGGTGTTTGATCAAGATTTTTCGGGGAAAAATACCTTTAGCTAGAAGCAGAAGCGATTTTTAAGAAGCAGAAAAAGTTGCTTATCCCTAGAAGCAGAGGCAATTTTGAATTTTCTTCCTATCAAAAATACCCTTTGCAAAATATTATATAACCAAATTAACTTTACTTAGTTTAAACTATTAATACATACATAATGACTTTTGGGATGAACTTTTATTTATTAAATAATTTTTTGATATATTTGAATTATCTTAAAAGAATAAAGTACATGCAATTTTATTTTTGTATTTTACTTAAATAAAATAAAAAAACTTAATTATTATCTTTAATAATAAAAGAATGATTATTAACTACTAAGCAAATCCCTTCATCTCTTATTCGTAATTTACAACAACAACAACAACAAATCCAGTATAATCCCACAGGTGGGGTGTCACGACCCCAAACCGGAACCGGTCGTGATGGCGCCTCTCGTGAAACAAGGCCAGCCAACACAAACCCCCAAAACCAATTAACAGTTATAATAATTCATAAGCAGTCATCAAAAGTGATAAACCCCAAAACAGAGCGAAATAAAAGAAACGCGGAAACAAAACACAACCTGACATCGGGGTGTCACCAGTCACGAGCATCTAAAATCTGTCTAAGAGTATGAAAAGACAACATAGTCTAATACGAAACTAGGACAAACGAAATAAAAGTAGGAAGGAGAAGCACTGGGCTGCGAACGCCGAGCAGCTACCTAGTCAACTCAAAGAAGCCTAGTGGAAGCAAATCAATCCTCGCTAGCGTGACCCGAGAGTCCTGAATCTGCACATAGAGGTGCAGGGAGTAATGTGAGTACGTCAACTCAGTAAGTAATAAAAGTAAAGGCAGTTGAGCAATAAGAAAACACGTAAATACACAGCAAAATGCTACAACGAGGCAGTGTAAAACCAGCACAATACAGTAAACAATAAGAACTCATAAAAACTTCTTAGTTCAGTAAAACCTCTTTAAAACATCTTTCAGCAGTTCAAACGAGTGAATGAAAACAAGTATAAAAGATAGAAACACAAAACAGCCCCTCGGAAAAAATACCAATAGAACCAGCCCCTCGGGCTATCTCACAATCACTCGTATCAGCCCCTCGGAAAATAACATGGAACAACATCAGCCCCTCGGGCTATATCACATCACAAACTGGGTACCCGTGCTCACTGGGGGTGTACAGACTCCGGGAGGGGCCCCTTACGGCCCAAGCGCAAAAATAAGCCATCTCGTAGCATAATCAACTGGCTCTCGGCCTCAGCTCAATCACAAGCCACCTCGTGGCATAATAAATCTGCCCCTCGGCCTCTCATGTATCACAATCAGTACCACATGCTGCAGCGCGCAGCCCGATCCCATAGTATCCTCACAACACAGGCCCTCGGCCTTACTCAGTCATAATCTCACAAGCCACACAGGCAATAGTAAAACATGATGCTCAACCCAAAAATATCATTTAAAATATCAAAAACAAGTAAAGATGGCTGAGTTGTGAAAACAGTAGAATATAGCATGACTGAATACAAATACTAAGTCAAAACAGTGAGGAATAGTAGTAAAATCTTGGCACGAGGCCCAAATATGGTTCAGCCCAAAACATGATGATAGCAAAAAGTTTTCAATCAAATACGCAGTTAAACAGTCATACGGGGCGGACTAAGTCACAATCCCCAATGGTGCACTGTCACACCTCCTTTTTTACTTACACCCCCGGAAGGGTATAATAAAGAGAGTTATTTTCAACTTGAAGTGACAATCGAAACGGGATTATTTAATTAAAATCAGAGTCGCCACTTGGGAGATTCATAGTGTCCCAAGTCACCGGTTTAAATCCCGAATCGAGGAAGGTTGACTCTATTTATGGTCTGCGACACAGAAATCCGGGTAAGGAATTCTGTTAACCCGGGAGAAGATGTTAGGCACTCCCGAGTTCCGTGGTTTTAGCACGGTCGCTTTGATCGTACTTGGCTCATTAAATTATTTAATTACTGATTTTAGAACCTATGTGCTTTTACTTCATTCACCGCTTTTAATTAGAAAAATTATCTTGAAACGGGTTACGCGTACGTATACCCGCCCGTTTGGTGCGTCAGAAATCATGTCACGCGAACGTGTCCACAATTAATAACGCTTAATTATTATTAAGAAAAGTTTGGGACCGAAGTTGCGCGAACGCATACTCCGGTTTTAGTTTTTAGAAGTATAGTTGTGTTACGTGGACGTATACGCAACCACACTTAGTATTTTAAANTACCGATCCGCGAGACTCTACTAAACCTGCTCATGACTCGTGAGACCTATGTAACCTAGGCTCTGATACCAACTTGTCACGACCCCAAACCGGACCCGATCATGATGGCGCCTCTCGTGAAACAAGGCCAGTCGACACAAAACCCTGAACCATTTAACAGTTGCAATAATAATTAATTAAGTCATTAATAAGTGTTAAATCCCAAAATAGAGCGAAATAAAATAAATGCGGAAACAAACACAGCCCGACATCGGGGTGTCACCAGTCATGAGCATCTAAAATCCGTCTAAGAGTATGAAAAAACAACATAGTCTAATACAAAACTAGAACAAGCAAAATAAAGGTAGGAAGGAGAAGCACTAGGCTGCGAACGCCGAGCAGCTACCTAGTCAACTCCAAACAAGCCTACTGGAAGCAAATCAGCCCTCGCTAGCGTGACCCGAGACTCCTGAATCTACACACAGGGATGCAGGGAGCAATGTGAGTACGCCAACTCAGTAAGTAATAAAAGTAAAGGCAACTGAGCGATAAGAAAACACGTAAATACACAGCAAAATGCTACAACGAGGCAGTGTAAAACCAGTACAATACAGTAAAACAGTAAAAGCTCATGAAAACTTCTTAGTTCAGTAAAACCCCTTTAAAACATCTTTCAGCGGTTCAAACGAGTGAATGAAAACAAGTATAAAAGATAGAAACACAATTCAGCCCCTCAGGAAAAATACCAACAGAACCAGCCCCTCGGGCTATCTCACAATCACTCGTATCAGCCCCTCGGACAATAACATGGAACAACATCAGCCCCTCGGGCTATATCACATCACAAACTGGGTACCCGCGCTCACTGGTGGTGTACAGACTCCGGGAGGGGCCCCTTACGGCCCAAGCCCAATAACAAGCCATGTCGTGGCATAATCAACAGGCTCTCGGCCTCATATCAATCACAAGCCACCTCGTGGCACAATAAATCAGGCCCTCGGCCTCATAATCATAAATCAGTACAACATTACTGCGGAGCGCAGCCCGATCCCACAATAACCTCACAACACAGGCCCTCGGCCCTACTCAGTCAGAAATCTCTAAAAGCCACTCGGGCATAGTAAAATAGGATGCTCAGCCCAAAATATCATTTAAGATGTCAAAACGGAGTAAACATGGCTGAGTTATGAAAACAGTAGGATACAGCATGGCTGAGTACAAATATGAAAATAAAATAGTGAGAAAATAGCAATAAAAATCCCCTAAGGGTCGAAAACAGTTGGCACGAGGCCCAAATATGGCATTCCGCCCAAAATAGGATGATAGCAAAGAGTTTTCAGTCAAATACGCGGTAAAACAGTCATACGGGACGGACTAAGTCACAATCCCCAACGGTGCACGCCCCACGCTCGTCATCTAGCATGTGCGTCACCTCAAAATAGCACAACAATGTGAAATCCGGGGTTTCATACCCTCAGGACAACATTTACAATCATTACTTACCTTTATTCCGTCCGATCTCTAGCCCACGATGCCTTTGCCTCTCGTCTCGGCCTCAACTCGCGTCGAATCAGACCAAAAATCAGAATCATGGCGTCAAAATATGCTAAGGCAACGAAGCCCATGCGAAAATAATCAAATTATGACACGAGTCCCAAAATTAACGAAACCCGACCCCCCGGCCCACGTCTCGAAATCCGACAAAATTAAAATCAACGGAATCCTTATCTTCCCACGAGTTCATGCATATCAAATTTACCAAAATCCAACCACAAATGACCCCTCAAATTCCAAATTCTAGGTCTCCAATTTCAAGCCCTAGTTTCTTCATTTTTACCCACAATTTTCCATAAATTTCAAGCCTACTCAATGACATAAAACCATAGGTACAAGTTTCATGTTCAAAAATCTTACCTCAATGAAGTTCCCTTGAATTCCCTCTTCAAAATCGCCCCAAAGCTCCAAAAATCGATTTAAAATGGTGATGAAAGTCTAAAAATCGCAAGGAGGGTTTATATACTTTCTGGCCTAGAGTTTTCGCACCTGCGGCCGAGACTCCGCTTCTGCGCCACCGCTTCTGCGGTCAGGAGCACCGCATCTGCGATTTTCACTTAACGCCTCGATTCCGCACCTACGATCGAACAGCCGCACCTGCGGTACCGCAGGTGCGCTCAAACTGCCGCTTCTGCGGTCCCAGCTCCCATGTCCCTTTTCCGCATCTGCGACCCATTGGGCGCTTCTGCGAGCCCGCACCTTCGGTCCCCTAGCCGCAGGTGCGGTTATGGCAGCAGGCTCAGCTTCAGCTGCCATTTCCAAATTCCTATCCTTCCGTCAACTATCCGAAATCACCCCGAGGCCCCCGGGACCTCAACCAAAAGCACCAACAAGTCATATACCACTATCCAAACTTATACCAATCTTCAAAATACCTCAAACAACATCGAATCAACCAATTCACATCGGATTCAAGCCTAAGGTTCCCAAAATCCTCCGAATTACGCTTTTGATCAAAAAGTCTATCAAACCACGTCCGAATGACCTGAAATTTTGCACACACATCCCAAATGACACAACGGACCTATTGCAACTCCGGAATCTCATTCCGACCCCTATATCAAAATCTCACCTATCAACCGAAAAACGCCAAAAATTCATCTTCGCCAATTCAAGCCTAAAGCTACTCCGGACCTCCAAAACACATTCCAATCACACTCCTAAGTCCCAAATCATCTCCCGAAGCTATCCGAACCATCGGAATTCACATCCGAGCCCTTTTTCACATAAGTCAACATCCGGTTGACTTTTTCAACTTAAGCTTATTCAAAAGATACTAAGTGTCTCAAACCTTACCAAAACCATTCCGGATTCGAACTGACTAACCCGATACCACATAATACGGATAAACAGGGCATAATAAAGCAGAAATAGGGAAAAAGGAGCGGTAACACATGAAACGACCGGCCGGGTCGTTACAGATATTGCTTTACAACTACCTAAATATGCACTCTCTCCCGAGTAATACATACTAAATAGGCACAGCTAATTGAGGGCCCTTCAATCAACCACAAGAATAATATAGTTGAACAAATAGAGAAAATACTACAGCTCAATTATATAAAAACATAACAAGAATTTATCCTTCAAAAGGTTCCATCAAAACCCTAGATAACAAAGTAGCTATTCATAATAGTATGTAAAACTATGATACTAAAAGTCATAACCAACAATGAAAAATAGGAAGAGGAAGGAAAAACTCGTAGAAGAATTCCCCGCCTTGCTCCTATTGTGTCTCTTGCCTCCTTAGGTCGAATATCCGGTCTCCATGACGCCTCCGTGCTCTTCCTAGGTCTAAAGTTCGTCCAAAAACTCTATCTCTCCTTCTCCGTCTCCCTTTTTTGTTTTTTCAAAAGTGACGTTTTTAGGTCTATTTATATGTTTGGGACAAGCCCTAAACGTGTAGGTTAACTTCTAGTCAAACTGGGAAACACTTAAAACTTCAAAACTCGGACTGGGCCTGGCCTTAGGCCTGGCGTCGCCTGGATAACGCCAGCCTAGGCCTGGCTTTAAGCTGGCCTCGCCTGGATAAAGCCTGGTTAGGCCTGGCTTTAAGCTGGCCTCACCTGGTTAGGCCTGGCTTTAAGCTGGCCTCACCTGGATAAAGCCTGGTTAGTAGACTTTTGCCCGGCTTCTCTTTTTCACCGTTCTCGAGCGTCCTTTCGACATTTAAGCATCCCTTTAGCTCTACTTTCATTTTCGATGCACCTACACATAAAATAGCCTCCATTATGCTCAAACAAAGTGTATTTTAACATTAAAGCATGTAAAACGCAAGGCATATAATGTGCAAAATCATGAATTATAGCCACACATCAATACCCCACACTTAAACATTTGCTCGTCCTCGAGCAATCAAGCAACACTCTTAAACATTTGCTCGTCCTCGAGCAATCAAGCAACACTTATGGACACGACCTTTTTAAGCAATTCCCTTAACTCGTCACACCAAGAATATTTTAAATATACTAAACACAAAGGTGTAACATCTTCACCTCAAGATTTGAGTCGCAAGCACCATGCATTATTCACAACTCACTCACTTACTCTAACATAGAGGTCAATGACATTACCTTTCCATCATGAATCACGTGCCCTCACACAACAAAAGAGAGTAATTTCGCACACAATAAAATTTAAAAATAATTAGGAACCCAAGATAGAAAGAATTCACTCACTCTCAGAAATAACATTCATATGCTACAAAAGATGCACCATAGGCTTGCCCGTAGTGTATTACTCTACTAATCGAGCTCATTCAGTCTAGGATCAAGTAGGACTTTATTTGGTTGTAATGTAGGCTGCGGGACGGGTAGGATGCATTTAGATATAAGAGTGACTACACCTCCCTAAGCACTTTAATACATATACTTTAACATTCAAACCCCATACTTATGTCAAACCAAACTCCACCTTCACATCAATGTATATTACCCCATTCTTCTTTAAGCACACTTACATCAAAAGCCACCACTTATCATGGAATATTTTTTTTTCTCACAACAATCCAACAATTTTTTTTTTCTTTTTTTCTCAATTCAAGTGGCTCTTACTTGTTCAAAACAGTGCACATTTCTTCTTATTTCATTAGTTTCACTCAAAAGCCAAACCAGCCACCCCACACTTTAACTTTTACATAGTTCATAAACAATTCAAGTGCTTATGAGAGGTTACAATGGTTCAAATAGATGGTTAATTCAAACAAATGGGTAAGGCTTGTAATGTGGTTGCAAAAGAAACATGATTACAGGCTTAAAGGGGTTAACTACGATACATAACAATTAGGCGGGTAAAATATACTATCTGGCTCAACAAAGAAACGCTATATCACTTCCAAGACTGAACAAAACTACTATTTCGCTTTGCAAACACACGAGGCAAGGTCTAGGCATCAAATGCAATGCACAGAATAACACCCAAACCTCACACACACATGGCACATAACTCACTCAGGATTGGATTCATCAAGACACTCTAGTCAAAGCAGCTAAGCAAATTTAAGATCATACAATTTAAGGTACTTATACAAGAGTCAAAAACTGAGCCTAAGCGTCACAACCAAAGTACTCATTATTCTCAAGGCATAACAAAGTCAAGAGATATTGCTTCAATTCAAAACACAACACAATGGCTCTTTTTCCTAAAAAAAAACTAACTACACTCGGTTCAAACAAAACCCTTGGAAAAGAACCGCGGCACAAAGAAAAACCAAGGGGTAATTGCTACACTACCTAACAATAGAAAATCTATTTGTCTTTTTCTTTAGACTTAAATCCCTCAAGAAAATTGTCTAATAGATCCATCGTCGGGAAAAGTCCAAACTTTTTTTTTCTAAAAAATACTTAAAAAAATATTCAATTAAACTAACACAACTAAAATAGCATAGAAAGTCACCCAGACAATCTCCTCGCCCCACACTTAAAGTTGTGCATTGTCCCCAATGCACACCATAACTAATAAAAGGGTAAAAGAAACTCCCTAGTAGGCCAGAGTCCGAAGCACTAACAGTTCATGGGGTACTCAAACTTCTCCCAAGCTTGGTCCTTCGTGCGGGTACCTCACACTTAGTTCCAACTATCTGGTTTGCTGTTGCATCCTTCCAATAGCTTTGCTTTCCATGCTCCTAGAAAATAAAAAATTGACACTACAAAAATAATACAATTAAAAAAATAATAAAAAATAAAAGAAAGCAATAAAGCTGGGTTGCCTCCCAACAAGCGCTTGATTTAACATCGCGGCACGACGCGAATCACTTTCTGCCTCCACTTTGAACTTATGAATTGGACCCCAAGTTTTGATTCTGCTCTATGATCATGGTCATGGGGCGGTGGAACGAATTTAACTGGCCCAAGGAAATAATGTAGTATTCTGCACTCCTTGGCCTTTGTATGATGTATGTAATCCTGACTTTCTGGCAAGAAGAATTCCAGAATATATGCACCTTGTTCCTCATTCCTTGACTCTTCAATTGGTTCGGATGACTCTATTTCCATATCATCATCCGAACATAATGTGGAAAAATGCTTGGAGTGTGGACCAATGCGCTCAAACACATGAACTTCAGGACTTTCAACATCCTCAACATCAATGATACTAGAGTCAACAAAATTTATATCCTCAAAGTCCTTGGCTGGCTCTAGTCTCACATCTTCAACATTGACATCCTCAAATTGTAGTTGGCTAGGTTGTTGATGTTCTACTCTGACCTCCCCAATTAACACCTCAAATTCATGCTCTTCTTGGCTACTATCCTTAATATTGGCTTGTTGAGCATTAAAAGCTCCAACCACTTGACTCAATTGAGCCTCCAACTTGCCAATAGTTGCCTCTTGCCTTTCTATCTGCAATTGTTTTTCAATATTTTGTTTCAGAAGGCACTTTAACATATCCTTGATCTCCTTCAGGTCTGCATCCCCAGGTTCTTTGTTCCTGTTAACTTCACAAGAAAAGGTAGAACCATCATAATAAGAAGGTTGGGGGAAGATAAGAAATATAAGCACAACCATAAAAGTGACCATTTTTACCACCACACACATCACACACATTCCACAAATAAGATTGAGTTGGTGCATATAACTCGCTCTCAGGAATGTTTTGAAAATTTTGCCACGGGTGGTTTCCTTCACAATATGTATGGAGATCAATAGTTGAATTATCTACACCTAAATTCCCATAATTCCAAGATGTCATGTTTCTCAAATCAACATTTATAAAAAAATACAAAAAAATAAAACAAAATAAAAGTTCAAACTCGAAACCTAGCAATATGTACAGCTACAACTACACGGTTAGTTCCCCGGCAACGGCGCCAAAATTTGATCACACCCAACTATGCCTTATAAAAAGGACTAAGCAGTCGTTGCAAATATAATCCGGTTTACAAGTCCGGAGTTGAATCCCACATAGAACTAAGGCTTAGCTACAACTGTTCACTATCACCAAGAAGACAAGCTTGAACAATTCCTAACTTATAGATATTAAGTTCTTGTGTTTAACTAATTAACTAACAAATTAGAATAATAAATTAACATTAAAGATACTACATGTTGGAGAAAAGATTAAGGAGGTCTAGAGTTATGATTTCCCCAATTGTCGGAATCCTTCCTGCTATGTCTTTTATAATTTTCGCCTAAGTATTCCCTACCGATCATGAGCGCTCTGCGTGTTGTAATTCTCTCCCGAGTAATTACGACAATTTACTAGACATACTCTCCCGAGTTACGCTAGCTGGCTTTAATTACAGCTCACTTAGATCGCACCCAAGGTTTCGGTATCCCTAATCCCACCTTTAAACCCTTGGTTATTGATTCCTCACATACGTCGGGAGTAATACAAACTAAATTAGCACAGCTAATTGAGGGCCCTTCAATCAACCACAAGAATAATATAGTTGAACAAATAGAGAGAATACTACGGCTCAATTATATAAAAACATAACAAGAATTTATCCTTCAAAAGGTTCCATCAAAACCCTAGATAACAAATTAGCTATTCATAATAGTATGTAAAACTACAATACTAAAAGTCATAACCAACAATGAAAAATAGGAAGAGGAAGGAAAAACTCGTAGAAGAATTCCCCGCCTTGCTCCTATTGTGTCTCTTGCCTCATTAGGTCGAATCTCCGGTCTCACGACGCCTCCATGCTCTTCCTAGGTCTAAAGTTCGTCCAAAAACTCTATATCTCCTTCTCCGTCTCCCTTTTTCTTTTTTAAAAAGTGACATTTTTAGGTCTATTTATATGTTTGGGACAAGCCCTAAACGTGTAGGTTAACTTCTAGTCAAACCGGGAAACACTTAAAACCATCAAAACTCGAACTGGACCTGGCCTTAGGCCTGGCGTCTCCTGGATAACGCCAGCCTAGGCCTGGCTTTAAGCTGGCCTTGCCAGGATAAAGCCTCGTTAGGCCTGGCTTTAAGCTGGCCTCACCTGGATAAAGCCTGGTTAGGCCTGGCTTTAAGCTGGCCTCACCTGGATAAAGCCTGGTTAGTTGACTTTTGCCCAGCTTCTCCTTTTCACCGTTCTCGAGCGTCCTTTCGACATTTAAGCATCCCTTTAGCTCTACTTTTATTTTCGATGCACCTACACATAAAATAGCCTCCATTACGCTCAAACAAAGTGTATTTTAACATTAAAGCATTTAAAACGCAAGGCATATAATGTGCAAAAACCATGAATTATAGCCACACATCAAAAGGGGACTGGGATCCTCCTTGGGTAATTGCAAATTATGTGAAGAAAATTAGAGAGATGAAGGGCAACTTCAATGTGATCTTTCAACATGTGTTTAGAGAAGGTAACTCAGTGGCGGATTTTATAGCTAACATTGTTTTCTCTTTTGCAGGTACATCTGAGTTTCACTCATTCTCTGAACTGCCTAGTACAGGGAGGAGGATGATTAATTTAGACAAGTCTCAAACTCCTAACCTTAGGGTTAGAATAGCAAAAAGAAGAGCCCTAGACTTATGGCTTCACAGGATTGGAATCTGCACATACCTGCTTGTTTCTTTTATGTCTCGTTCTGTATGCTATTAAGGTACTTTACAGTGGTATTAGCATGGTCACATGCTCATTTTGGGGGTGCTTTGATAGTGTACAGGACCAATGGGATAAGCAAGTATTGGATGGTGCAATTTATTCTACTTCTAATATGTTCAAATGTTAAGGAAAAGGTTGAATCTATTATGCGGAACTTTTGGAGATTGTTGAATCATTTCTCAGTGGTATTAGCATGTCTTCATGCTCAATCTGAGGATGGTTTAGCAATGTTTAGAATGATTTCTACATTAAAGGTTCGGGAAGAGAAGGATCTGAGCTTACAAGAACAAAAAATCACCCAGCTCCACAGGCCTGGCAGTGCCAAGCTAAAGCCTGATGATACCCTGGCGTTACCCTGGGGACACCAGCTTAAAGCTAGCCCTGGCCTAGCTTTTGCCGTGCAAAGCCTGCTTAAAGCCAGCCCCAGCCTGGCTTTTGCCTTGCAAAGCCTGCTTAAAGCTAGCCCCAGCCTGGCTTTTGCCTTGAAAAGCCTGCTTAAAGCCAGCCCCAGCGTGGTGTTTGCCTTGAAAAGCCTGCCTAAAGCCAGCATCAAGACAGGTGTAGCCATGCTTTTTACATGATAATATTGAGGATCTACCACATGATTTATACTTGGATACAGTCAGTACACTGTATATGGAGATCATATTGTAGCAACACTAATGATTGGAAGACTATGCTGGTGTAACGACCTGGCCGGTCGTTTCATGTATTACCGCTCCATTTTTCCCCATTTCTGCTTTCTTATGCTTTGTTTATCCGTATTATGTGGTATCGGGTTAGTCGGTTCGAATCCGGAATGGTTTTGGTAAAGTGTCTCTTTTGAGTAAGCTTAAGTTGAAAAAGTCAACTGGATGTTGACTTTTGCGAATAAGGGCTCGGATGTGAATTCCAATGATTCGGATAGCTTCGGGAGGTGATTTGGGACTTAGGAGTGTGATCGGAATGTGTTTTGGAGGTCCGGAGTAGCTTTAGGCTTGTATTGGTGAAGATGGATTTTTGGCGTTTTCCGGTTGATATGTGAGATTTTGATATAGGGGTCGGAATGGAATTTTGGGAGTTGCAGTAGGTCCGTTGTGTCATTTTTGGGATGTGTCTGCAAAATTTCAGGTCATTCGGACGTGGTTTGATAGACTCTTTGATCAAAAGCGTAATTCGGAAGATTTTTGGAACCTTAGGCTTGAATGCGATGTGATTTGGTTGATTCGATGTTGTTTGAGGTGTTTTGAAGATTGGTATAAGTTTGGATAGTGGTATATGACTTGTTCGTGCTTTTGGTTGAGGTCCCAGGGGCCTCGGGGTGATTTCGGATGGTTGATGGGGGGTTTTGGAGTTGAAGTTTGGCAGCTGAAGTTTTATGGCTGTTGTCATAACCGCATCTGCGGTTGGGAGGCCGCAGGTGCGACTCCCGCAAATGCGAAAGCAAGCCGCAGATGTGGCCAAGAGGGAATAAGCTGGAACCGCAGAAGCGGTTAAGGGAGCGCACCTTCGATAACGCAGGTGCGGGAATTTTAGCGCATATGCAGAAATGGCCCTTAAAGTGAAAACCGCAGGTGCAGTGGGTTAGACCGCAGAAGCGGGGCCACAAAAGCGGAAAATGGACGGTAGGTGCGGAATCCTTGGTTCAGAAGGTATATATTTCATCCTTCGCGATTTTCAGACTTTCTTCACATTTTTAAAACGGTTTTTGGAGCTTTTGGGGAGATTTTGAAAAGGGAATCAGAGGGAACTTCAATGAGGTAAGATTTTTGAACCTAAAACTTGTTCCTCTGATGTTATTTCATTGATTAGGCTTGGAATTTATGGAAATTTTTGGGTAAATTTTGAAGAAACTAGGGCTTGGAATTGGAGACCTAGAATTTTGGATTTGAGGGGTCAATTGTGGTTGGATTTTGGTAAATTTGATATGCATGAACTCGTTGGAAGATAAGGATTCCATTGATGTTAATTTTGTCGGATTCCGAGATGTGGGCTCGGGGGTCGGGTTTGGTTAATTTCGGTATTCGTGTCGTAATTTGATTTTTCGCATGGGCTTCGTTCCCTTAGCATATTTTGACGTCATGATTCTGATTTTGGTTAGATTCGATGCGAGTTGAGGCCGAGATGAGAGGCGAAGGCATCGCGGACTAGAGTTTGGACCAGATAGAGGTAAGTAATGATTGTAAATGTTGTCCTGAGGGTATGAAACCCCGGATTTCACATCGTTGTGCTATTTTGAGGTGATGCACACGCTAGATGACGAGCGTGGGGTCGTGCACCCTTGGGGATTGTGACTTAGTTCGTCCCATATGACTGTTTAACTGCGTATTTGATTGAAAATTGTCTGCTATCATCATGTTTTGGGCTGAATGCCATATTTGGGACTCGTGCCAACTGTTTGGACCCTTAGGGGATTTTACTACTATTCCTTACTGTTTTGACTTAGTATTTGTATTCAGTCATGTTATATTCTACTGTTTTCACAACTCAGCCATCTTTACTCGTTTTTGATATTTTAAATGATATTTTGGGCTGAGCATCATGTTTTACTGTTGCCCGTATGGCTTGTGAGATTCTGACCGAATAAGGCCGAGGGCCTGTGTTGTGAGGATACTATGGGATCGGGCTGCACGCCGCAGCATGTGGTACTGATTGTGATATATGAGAGGCCGAGGGCCAGATTTGTTATGCCACGAGGTGGCTTGTTATTGATATGAGGCCGAGAGCCTGTTTGATTATGCCACGAGGTGGCTTGTTATTGCGCTTGGGCCGTAAGGGGCCCCTCCCGGAGTCTGTACACCCCCAGTGAGCGCGGGTACCCAGTTTGTGATGTGATATAGCCCGAGGGGCTGATGTTGTTCCACGTTATTGCCCGAGGGGCTGGTACGAGTGATTGTGAGATAGCCCAAGGGACTGGTTCTGTTGGTATTTTGCCCGAGGGGCTGATTTGTGTTTTTATCTTTTCTACTTGTTTTCATTCACACGTTTGAACTGCTGAAAGATGTTTTAAAGAGGTTTTACTGAACTAAGAAGTTTTCATGAGCTTTCACTGTTTTACTGTATTGTACTTGTTTTACACTGCCTCGTTGTAGCATTTTATTGTGTATTTACGTGTTTTCTTATCGCTCAGCTGCCTTTACTTTTATTACTTACTGAGTTGGCGTACTCACATTACTCCCTGCACCCCTGTGTGCAGATTCAGGAGTCTCGGGTCACGCTAGCGAGGGCTGATTTGCTTCCAGTAGGCTTGTTTGGAGTTGACTAGGTAGCTGCTCGGCGTTCGCAGCCCAGTGCTTCTCCTTCCTACCTTTATTTCGCTTCTTCTAGTTTTGTATTAGACTATGTTGTCTTTTCATACTCTTAGACGGATTTTAGATGCTCATGACTGGTGACACCCCGATGTCGGGCTGTGTTTGTTTCTGCATTTGTTCTATCTCACTCTATTTTGGGATTTATCACTTATTAATGACTTAATTATGAATTATTATAACTGTTAATTAATTTGGGGATTTGTATCGGCTGGCCTTGTTTCACGAGAGGCGCCATCACGACCGGGTCCGGTTTGGGGCCGTGACAGCTGGGTTCAATTCTGTGGTGGAGATGTTTGGAATTCATTTTAGCCTATGGACTGGATACACTAGCGCCTGGTGAGAGCTTGATAGGTGCTGCTTGGTATTTGCCACTGGCAATTGGATTCACATACATTGACAGGAGAAGGAAGCATTCAGCGGACAATGTTGTAATAGCTAGTTCATTAGACTTAAGCTTTTCTATCTTTTTAGTAGCTAGTAGCTTCGTGCAACTTCTATTTTGGTTTGGACATCTTGCAAACTTTGGACCCATTTTGGGATTTTATTTATATGTTAGCCACTAGGCAGCCTGCCTAGTGGTATATTTGCTACAAAAAAGATAATTTGGATTTTGGATTTTGAATTTATTGATTTTTTTATTTTTTTTATTTTTTTGGTTTTGTTTTCTGAAAGAAAAACCTCTAAAAATTCATTTTCTTTTCTTTTGAATTTTTGGGAATTTCAAAAGTAGAAAAAAATATATTTGTTTGAATTTCGATTCGTTTTCTTTTTATAAAGAATAAAAAAAATATTTTTGGATTTTGAATGTGGCCTCTGAATTTTCGAAAGAGAGACATTAAAAAAATATTTCGGGTTTTTGAGTTTTTTTTCTTTTCTAATTTACGAAAATACTTCTAAAGAAAAGCAAAAATATTTTTGAACTTCAATTTTTCAATTTGTTATGACATATGAAAGAAAGACTTCTAAAAAAGAAAAAGAATATTTTTGGATTTTTATTTCTGACTTTTTTTTTATTTTGGGAAAAATAGGAAAAATACTTCAAAATAAAGGAAACTCGTATTTTGGATTTTGATTTTTGATTTTTTTTTTCGTATGAAATACTTCGGAAAGAAGGAAAATATTTTTTTAGGTTTAAAATCCTTTTTGTTTAATTTTCTAAGGAAAGACTTCTAAAGAAGGAATTAAAGGAAAATATTTTTGAATTTTTAAAAATTGGGTTCGGAACCGATGAGGTTTCCTACATTTCTCACATCAAGTGAGAATCAGGCCCGCGCAGTTCGGTCAGTTTTGGTACAACAGAAAAATATTTTTTTTTTTGAAGATATTGACTCGTTTTGAAATGACTTGTTTTTTCAAAAATTTCAAAAGAGTTTCGCGACTTTTCCAAATACCGGGGGTTTTTAGAATCGGGAAAATTTCTCTCTCCTACCCACTCTTGATTTTTCTCCTGATTCTTTCCCAAGCCAATCAACATGCAAGTCGAAACAAACGAATGCACAAATAGCATGTAGGATGCATCAGGATGGTCTTTTACTTCGGGTACACCTGTCCTAGACAGACCCAACCCCTGTGTTGAGTCCCCAAAAGTAAAATGCATGTGATGCAAAAAAATGTTCCTACTAGGGAGCCGGCATGAGGCTATGTCATTCTAGGTTTAAAACCTTGGGGGTGTGTTCTAGACATGGCTTACCCATGCGGACAGCTCAAGCCAAGGGTGGGGGCAATGTACCGAAAGCACAAAAGTCTACCCGTCCTAGTTGCTGATCCAGCCTCGTTCTATTCGGTACGACCTCTAATAGAAATGTGGGTCATGCGTACGTGTGCACCATATTTTTGGAAGACTCAGAAGGGATGTGTAAGAAAATAGTTTAATACAGTTTAAATAATACCAAAGAGGTAAATGAGCGGCAATTAACACAGAGGCCCACAAACATGGTAATATCAACAATCAAGAAAGCCAAGTATAGATCACAATACAAGTCGAGTTCTAAACCCTGAACCAGAGATTTTGGGTTCTTTTCCCCAGCAGAGTCGACAGAGTTGTCACACCTCTTTTTTTCGAAGAAATAGGGAGTTTTTTCAATTAAAGTGATATTATTCGAAATGGGATTATTTATTTGATTTAGAGTCGCCACTTGGGATAATTATTATGGTGTCCCAAGTCACCGGTTTATTTTAAAATTTCAAATCAAGGAAATTTGACTCCATTTTACGGTCCACGAAACACAAAAGACCGGGTAAGGAATTCTTTTGACCCATTACCAAGATTTTATTAATCCATCCTTGTTTAAGGAAACAAGATATGAAATACTCAAACTTCTGCTCACGTTCTAATTAATATGCAACTAGAAATTTAAATTGCGAAGAACTAACCACAAACAGGCTTTCAAAAAATTTCAACAGTAAACAAGCAAAAATGCAGCAGCTTTCTGCCATGTACTACCACAAAATCTCCATTAAAATACCTCTAAACAGCCATGAAGTACCTACAAATCCAACATCAAAACCAGCACTTTAAACATCCCCTCTCAAGCCATGAATCACCTCTAAAACTCTAGCAAAAATCATTCATTAAAAGTAGCTAAACAACCTCCAGAACACCACCATTTGAGCTCAAAAATTGCCGCAACCAATCTACTACAACAAGAGCTTAATAGAGATCGAAACAAATTTATACTTGCACCCAGATTTATGCATTAGTTCAACACATAAGAGTAATTCAAATCCAAGTCAAATCTACAATCAATGGTTGGAGAACAATTTCAAACACATGAATAAACAACTACTGCAAGTTTATAATAGTATAGCATACCAAACAGTGATTACATAACTTGAGAGTCGGATTCATATCTTGACAGCAGTAGTAAGGTCTTAAGAATATCAAAATAAAGGCTGAAAATCATCTACAACTACGGAACGAAGAAGCCGCAACAAACAGCAATAAATCACAACTAAATACACTTTGAAAACCCAGAAATGCAAGAGAAACTGTAGCTTCGAAACAGCTATTATTTTGAGTATAAAATCCACCCAGAATTCTACTGTTTTTCCTTCTTCTTTTTAGAGCTCTTCTTTATTTTTGGTTTTCAGAATCTCAGATTTTTCGAGTTTCAAGATCTTTTTCTTAGCCATTTCAGATGTATGTGATTGAGTGTGTATTTAACTTTGTGAGCAAGTGAGAAGCGTGGATAAAAGTGGCAAGAGTGTGTATCAGATGAGAGAGGATGGGAGAGTGAGAGTGAATAAGGGATGTGAGAGCATTTTTCTCTTGGGGCGGCTAGGGTTTTTTGTTTCGGGGGGGGATTCATCTGAGGGGACATGGGGAAGATGGGCGTTTTAGTGAGTGAGGGGAAGGGAATGACGTAGTTTTGATACTAAACTATGCCGTTTGGTGGCTTGGGTGAAAGATTTATTGGATTAGGTCAGGGATTGGGCTAACATGGAGATTGGGCCGCTGAAACAGCCTTTCTTTGTTTTATTTTCAAAATTGACCACTTTATCTTAAAAACACCTAATTTAAAGCTAATTTGCAAGATTAACCCATTCAACTATTTTTAACAATTTGTTTAACTAAATATGCGTGTAAAGTGACCAATGTATTTTTGATTTTTTAATGTTTTACAAATGTAATTAATTATGCAATTAAAATCTAAAAATATAAAAATTAAAATATTTATAATTTTTTTAAGATTTAAAATGCTACTAAAAATGCACCAAACACACATACGCACAAAACAAATCAAATAAAATATAAAAAATTACCTAAATTCTATAAGATAATTAAATCTATGTTTTCAGATTTTTAGGAGTAATTTACACTATATCCAAGGACCTCGTTAGCAGAATTCCATAAGCTTCAAATGCACACTTAGGCTAAGAGGATCTGAGAGAGCGATTCGACAATGTTAATCGAATTCGGATTTTCAATTGCACAGAGAAATTGCCACAATTTTTCAAGGATCTGACTTAGTTGCAACGTACTTCACTAGACTGAAAGAACCCTGGCAAAGTATGATGCTTTAGTGCCTTCTCCATGTTGTGATTGTGTTAAATCGAAGGATTAAATTGTGCATCTAAAGCGCTAGCAATTACTTCAGTTTTGTAGTGGTCTTAATGAGTCATATGATCAAGCGAGCTATCATATTCTCATGAAAACTATTGAACCTACATTGAATTGGGTATATGCCATGATTATCGAGGATGAAAGTCAGCGGCTTTGATTTGGATCTGCTATTCCTATAGGTCAATCCATAGTGGAAGGGAATGATATTACTGCTCTTTGTAGTGCTACAGGTTCACAACAGAAAACTAAGAGGAATTTTACCTTGTAGTATGAATACTCCAAATTGACACAAAGGAAAACTGCTACAAAATCATTGGATACCCGACGGATTATAAAAGCGGAAGAAATGAGGGGTTAACTGCTAATGCTCCTTATGACCCTTCTTTTATCTTTGGCAGACTTCAAGGACAACACGAATTTGACAGACCTTAGTGTAGTTTTCAGCAGTCACAATGCATCTCATGGAACTAGATTTACCAACTCAGGACTTGGTCAGGAGGTACACATGCCACAGGTCAACCATAATCTGCACCTAATGCTGGGACTTACAGTGTTTTAACAGTATTCACACCTGATCAATACAATCAGATCGTGAAGATGCTCAATAAGGATACTACCAATGAGATTTCGGCCAATGCAGCAGGTATTGCTACTTCTTTTAGTGCAACTGACATACCTGATAAGTGGATTATATACACACGGGCCACAAACCACGTGGTTCCAGATTGTGCAAGATTATATGCAGCATGTAAGCAAATGAGTTAAAAGGTGCATTTACCAAATAGTAGTAGGATAGAAACGATACACATTGGAAACTGTAAATAAATACAGGGAGAGATACATAATGTTCTATGTGTGCCAAACTTTAAGTATAATCTATTGTCTGTTTCCAAATTAATAAAAGAGTTGAAGTATTTTATGGTCTTTTACCCTGATTTATGTTTGCTGCAGAACCTTCTCACAGTGAAGGTGAGGGGGATTGGTTAAATGCATGATGATTTATACTATAGGGATCACAAGGTTTAAGAGGAATCATATAACACATGTTCAGCCATTACAAGCACCAAGAATGAAAAATAGTTATGGCATAAGTGACTTGGAAATGTGCCCAGTAGGATACTGAAGCAGATGTCCGTAATAAAGACAGGTGTATACAATAATGTTTCCTGTCTAGTGTGTCAAATAGCTAAGCAGACAAGAC
The DNA here is from genome assembly GCF_001879085.1 of Nicotiana attenuata. Classification (NCBI taxonomy): domain Eukaryota; kingdom Viridiplantae; phylum Streptophyta; class Magnoliopsida; order Solanales; family Solanaceae; genus Nicotiana; species Nicotiana attenuata. Next base: position 106,406,707 of record NC_031989.1, on the reverse strand, counting down.
TACCTTTTTCTACTACTACTAGTAATAATAGAGATAATAAGCCTTTTGATTTGGTTCATGGATATGTTTGGGATCCATATAAAGCACCCACCCATGATGGCGATAGATTTTACACCTACTTTGGTGGATGATTATAGTATGATGACATGTTATTTTCTGTTTAAAGCGGAAAAGTGATGTTGGCATTGTTCTACATGATATTTTTTTGCTTGTAAATACTCAGTTCAATAATAAAATCAAAGTGTCTCGAAGTGATAATGGCATAGAGTTTTTCAATTCTTATTGCAAGAATCTATTTAGCTCCACATCGGTAGTTCAACAGAGTTCATGCATCCATACACCCCAACAAAATGAGATGGTCGAGCGGAAACATAGACAAATACTGAATGTGGCTAGGGCTATCAGATTTTAGGTTAGCATTCCCTAAAATTCTGGGGTCTATGTGTTCATAGTGTTGTCTATCTTATCAACATGGTCCCTTCCACAGTTCTAAAGGGCAAGTCACTATTTGAAGTTTTCTATGGTAGAAAGCCAAATATTCAACACCTAAGAGTGTTAGGCTGCTTATGTTATACCACTACCTATGGATATAAAGGAGACAAGTGTCACGACCTCAAACTCGGACCCGGTCTTGATGGCGCCTCTCGTGAAAACAAGGCCAGCCGACACATTTCCAATCCAGTTTTAAGCAATTAAACAATAAGCATTAAGTCTAAAACATGATATAAATCCAAAAGTAAACAGTAACAATACAAAACGATTCGCGGAATACAACCCAACACAGCCCGATACCGGGGTGTCACTAATCATGAGCATCTACTAGGGTCTAAAACACAACGAAATTCTGGAAAATATACTAAATATAGTCTAATGACATCAAGAGGGAGTAAAGCAGTGCTGCGGACGTCGGGCAACTACCTCGCTAAAACTCCAATGACTCTGCCTATGCTCAGCCAATACCCGCTACCAGGTGTAGAAATACCTGAATCTGCACACAAGGTGCAGGGAAAAAAGTGAGTACTTCCAACTCAGTGAGTAACAATCATAACTAATGACTGAGTGATAGGAAATCACGAAGAGTACATCAATATGCTGGATAGAAGCAGTACAAAAACCAGTAAGAAAGCAATGAATCTGTGAAATCTCTTAAGCACCTTAGCTCAGTTTAAACTTCTTTAAAAGTGGCTTTTCAACAGCTAAGCAATTGAATGCAAGCAACTAGAACAGATAAGCATAGAAAATCCGCCCCTCGGGCACAATTACACAATTAAACAGGTAAATGACAGGTAGATAAGACAGATAAACACATAAAGGTTCGCCCCTCGGGCACAATGTCAACAACTCCGCCCCTCGGGCAATATCTCAGAACAATACCGGCCCCTCGGGCAATCACATAGAACAACACTAGCCCCTCGGGCTATATCTCACATCACAATGGGTACCCGCACTCACTAGGGGTGTGCAGACTCTTGGAGGGGCCCTTTACGGCCCAAGCGCAATAACAAACCATCTCCTGGCATCATAAACAGGCTCTCGGCCTCATATCAATATCAAGCCACCTCGTGGCGTACAATCTCAGGCCCTCGGCCTCATAATCAAAATCAGTGTATCACCGCTGCGGCGTGCAGCCCGACCCAAAAGATATCCTCACAACACAGGCCCTCGGCCTTACTCAGTCAAAAATCACATAAGCCTCTTGGGCAACAGTAAAATAGTGTTTCTCAACCCAAAACATCATTTAAATATCATTTGAGTATTAAAACTGAGTGAACATGGCTGAGTTTTGAAAATAGTAGAAAATAACATGACTGAGTTCAAGTATAAAGTCAAAACAGTGAGGAAATATCAACAAATATCCCCGAAGGGTCCAAATAGTTGGCACGAAGCCCAAATATGGCATTCAGCCCAAATAATGATGATAACAAATAGATTTCAGTCAAATACGCGGTAAAATCATCAATCGGGACGGACCAAGTCACAGTCCCCAATAGTGCACGACCCCACGCTCGTCATCAAGCGTGTGTCTCACCTTAATATAGCACTACGATGTGCAATCCGGGGTTTCAAACCCTCAGAGCATCATTTACAATCATTACTCACCTCGATCCGGTCTAAACTCTAGCCCGCGATGCCTTTGCCCTCACGAATCGACCTCCGGATGCTCCAAATCTAGCCACAATCAGTACATAACCATTAAAATATGCTAAGGGAACGAAGCCCACTCGAAAATATCCAATTTATATCAAGAATCCCGAAATTGCTCAAATTCGGCCCCCGGGCCCACGTCTCGAAATCCGACAAAATTAATAAAATCCGACAACACATTCAACCACGAGTCTAACCATACCAAAATTACTAAATTCCGATAACAATTCGGCCTCCAAATCTTCAAATCTTATTTTCAAATCCCTAGGTCCAAATCCCCAATTTAAACTCAAAAACATGTAATCTAGTCGGATTATTCGATGATAATTCAATATTATGGAGTAGAAATGATCACAAGTGACTTACCTCAAGATTTCCCATGATTTCTTGCTTAAAAATCGCCCCAAGCCGTGTTCATTCACCAAAAAAACGTCAAAATGAGCAAAAGAAACATAACAACACTAATACACCCGATTCTAGGCGCTAAAAGCCAATTCCCGGTCGCTAAAAGTGCCAAATCTGGTCGCTAAAAGTGCGCACCAGATCCTGCTGCACCAGCAATATTTATTTTCACTAAAAAGGATTTAACTCCACCATACGAACTCGGAATTCGATGATTCTTGTTCCTCTGAGTCACAAATAATAATACGAACATAGCCCTTCAATCGAAACTCAATTCGGAGCTCATTTGCTCAGTGCGATGCCCATTTCGCTCGTTAAACAATTAACTCATGTTTCGCGTCAAAACCCCAATCGCGACTTGATGAAATTAGACCAAACTTTCCAGATCACTCCTATAATTCATTATCAAAGTTTCAGAAGTCTCGAAATCAAATTTCGTTCTCTAGAACTAAAAATGGACATTTGGATCATTAAATGCTTATGCTCAAAACGGCAAAAATCTTCCAAAAATTCTTCCGAAACTTATCCGAGACTCATGGGACCCTGACCAAACAAGCCAACACACCCCATAACATCATTCAAACTTGTTCCAACCTTCGGAATGCTCAAAACAACATCAAAACATCGAATCACCCTCGGATTCAAACCTAAGAATTACAAAACTTCCGAATTCCAAATCCGATCAAAAAGTCTATCAGACCTCGTCCGAATGACCTGAAATTGCTCACACGTCACAAATGACACAACGGACCCTCCAATTTCCGGAATTCCATTCCGACCCCAATATCAAAATTTTCACTGCCGATCGGAAAACGCCAAATTTCCAATTTCGCCAATTCGAGCCTAAATCTACCACGGACCTCCAAAATACATTCCGGACGCGCTCCCAAGTCCCAAATAGCCTAACGGAGCTAACCAAATCATAAAAATTCCACTCCGAGGTCATCTACTAACAAGTCAAATCTTGGTCAAACCTTTCAAATTTTAACCTTCAAACTGAGAACTGTTCTTCCAAATTCGTTCCGACTGCCCTCAAAGCCAAAACCAACGATTTACATAAGTCATAATACATCACACGGGGCAAGTCATGCCCGGGAACTGACGAGCAAAGTGAAAAAGCTCAAAACGACCGGTCGGGTCGTTACATCCTCCCCCACTTAAACATACGTTCGTCCTCGAACGTGCCCAGAGTTGTTCCGAAAACCATCAAATTACTGTGTAACCTTACCATGCGCATACCAGGGGGTGATCCCACGTCACCCTATCCCATATAGGTCCGGTAATACAACATAACTGAAATTTCACAATTCACCATAGCCCATAACCTTAGAACCAATTTCCACTTCCGAAATTGTCTATAAGATCAGAATCTCACATCTACAAATTGAATAAGTCTGAACACGTTGCATCAAGCCATAACCACAATCCAAGATGAAAATCACATGATATACCGCACAACTCAAACACTCATAGCGATAACTTCTAATCACAACAGCTGCTCAAACAACCCAATTCCGGTAATAAACATCTTATCAAACCAAAGCCTCATTCCAACACTTTCGTATACTGCCAATGATGAATGAAACACGCAGAAAGTCATAACCATTCCTCAGATCAACCAGTCATGGAGCCACTTCTCCTTGGCAAAGACCATAGCAAATTTTTGAGCCGAACCTCGATATTATCTTTCCAACATGCTAAAATCGAATCCATTCGTATCCATAATGATCCCAACGATCTCATCTAATCCAACACACTACTCGGTGACATGACACATCAATACAGGCTAAAGCCCCAACTTGTGAAATCCGCGCACCAATAAGCAACAATCCGAACATACTCAAATCATGGAAATGACTCAAATGAAGGAGCTGTACCGCAAGCTCACCAGTACCACCACAACACAAGGCTGAGAATCCGTCTCACATCATAGAAACAGAACACACGAATCTAACCCGCAAGGTCATATCTCCACATAACTTTGCTGCAATGTGCGACCTTATCCAAACACTGGTCCACATGAAACACCTCAAGTCACTCTGCTCGAAATTGATGACCACGCGCAATTGATGTCTAGAACCAAAGCAAATCATCATAACCGCGGTGAAGCAAATACATAACACCACACATCCCAACAGTACATAACCGATACGCCATCTGCCGAGCAATATCTAATACTCCTCCCGCTCGAGCTCCACTGAGAGACCCCAATAACACCGCACTACATGTGCCTATAACCAACAAATCCAAATGCCCCACAACACGGAAAGGTAACTCATATATCTCCTCAGAACACTAATAGGCTCAATAACAATCGAATCACACATCCCTCAGCAATACAACTCGGAGCCAACCAAGTCGACTCAAGTTAGAACACACATCCACATTGGCCTGCCAATGGACCCCTTATCAAGGAAACCCTGAAGATGCTCCCTCAACTCCTTTAACTCTACCGGTGCCATACGATACGGTGCCCGACATCAAAATCAATACCGAAATCAACAACCTTGCCCGACCATAAGAACACATCCGAAAAGTCCCTCACCACTGAAACCGAATCAATGGTATGAGTCTCTACATTGACATCCATCACGAAGGCCCAAATAAGAAGAACAATCCTTCCTAGCCATCCGCTGGGTCTTCGAAATATAACACCAACCTTCTAAGAACATAATCCGTCGAACCTCCCCACTCTATCCGTGGAATCCCCGGCATAACCAACATCGCCACCTTAGCGCAATAGCTCGGAATGACACAACACTGAGACAACCAGTCCATACCCAATATCACATCTAAAAGCTAACGTACCAAGCAGCAAAGATCCCCCCAGGTCTCCAAACCCCGATAGTCACCACACGGTGCCAATACACACGACCCGCAACCACAACATAGCCTGAATATGAGAACTCTCAATCTCCAACTCCATATGGCATACGAATCACCATACCTGATCCCAATTCCGCCATTCGAGTACATAACACATCTCTAATACCCAATCATTCCACGAGAGATAGTCTAACATTTTTCTGTGCCTCCAAGCAAACTCAAATATCAGCAGTCGATCTAACAAGAAAGTGCCGCAATACTACCGAAGTACCATCAACTTAATCACATTACCTTTTTCTGAAACATATACCCTCGTCAAATTACCTCCAATTAGCAATACCGTTTACTTAATCATCTGAGGATTATTTCCCTAATCATCTGAAGCTCATTTCTCTAATTATCTGAAGCTACCCGCTGCCTAAGATTTTTATGATCTTCCTTTCAGAACTGAACCGTAACCTTGCACACGCAATCTCAATCCTCCACAACATACCGCATATACCATACCATCCTAGGATAATGTGAGAATTCATATCTCTTCCGAGCCACAAGCAACTATGTACTCAACCAACCAAGAACTTTCCATTGAGCCCAATCTAGAAGAAAATCACTATGCATCCCATGCTCCCCATGCTCATAGAAAATATACATCTCTCACCGGTAGAAACCGTCAAGGGCTCTCCGAATTTCCATATGCACAAAGCTAAACCGTCAGGATTGAATCCTTCTAACTCGACCGAGCTACGCAGTTCACTAAACCCAAGAGAATTGCTGCAAAACACCTGTAGAAACTCATTACCCCGTAAGCATCCAAAGAACTAGTCATATCCTTACCATACCGACTCGGCCTACTACCAAGCTATCCCATCTATCCGAGTTTCCTTTTGATTTACCTTCAACTTGATGCTCCTTCTTGCAATAACATCACAATTTCTTAACCTAAACTTTCCTCACGAGACCCAAGCATAATACCATACAGTCTAAGGCTCACAACCCGCCGAATACTCTCTTAAATGTTTCCAAAAGCACCACGTTCAAAATACCTACCCCGAAGAGACTCCTCGCGAATCTGGAGCCATTACCTTCCTAATACTAATATATAGAATCCCATAATTGATATATTAATGACACAAGTCTTGGCACCCTCCAATGCAAATCTCAATTTCTAGCCAAATTATACACTTAAAAAGCTCCAATTATTACATGTAAAACCTTGAACGCATTAGAACCATCCCCTAGAGTCATCCACTCTACTCAAACTACAATTAGCCTGATTAAATGAACTGAACAACCCATGCCTCATTAGCACTCGACACCGCAGAATGTAACCTCATCCCAATACAACCAAGTAACTTCCTGCTTTATGCACCGAGCATTCTTTACCAACAACAACTCAAGACATTCCGTATATTCTCACACACCTATGAAGTATACTATAACCCTTGCCAAGAATTTTCCTTTACTCGAGCCATCCTCGGTCTCAATCTCCGTAGGCCATAACGGATTCACCAGTACGCCGCACACTGGAACCAACATAGCATATAACCGTGCAATCAACTAATCAATAGCAGACTCCCCAGTTGGCTCGAAGCCATAGATCAAAACACACTCAATAACTCATAACGCATATACTCTATTACTTCCATAATACCATAGTGAGATTAAACTCAATCCTTCATAAGCTCGTGAAACACATATCTTTTATTACTGTAAATCTTCTGTAAATCTCGCATTCGCTCTCACAATAGTTAAACCCACTCTCTTAAGCGACCCAAATTTGAATTGCAACACATATATTTCACTTGTAAATGAGATCTTCTAACAGACAACATAAGGATTGCACAACCTCAGAACACTCCATAGGAGATAACCCACCTACTTTGCCTCAAACTAGCATTTCTGTATACCTTCTACCGTCATAAACGTTACACATTCACTAAATCTTCCTGAGTCTGAACTCATACCGCAACATGAAATTTACTTCGCTCCCAACTAGGAAACATGAAAAGATTCTTCACACGCCCATAACTCGGGGCTATACATCAAATCAAGATGGAAATCAAGCACCTAATAGTTCTTCTATCCTCCAGCAGACCCTTCTCGTCATTTCAAATCATATGAGTACATCTTGCCGTCACATCACCCTCATCACGTAACTATCCAGTCATTACTTCCCTTAATAGGGACACAAATGCACATATAGATCCAGAAACACGTGCTCACGCAATCAACAACTCAGGGTTCAAGCTATAGGTAACAATCTGGCCTCAAGTCTCCCAGACTGGCCCAACATCAACACACAGAGATCACATCCCGCCCCTCAATCAGAAAATCACAAGCCATCGATGCACATTTGATATTGAGCGCTCATGCGCGCATACGAACGCGTAGAAGGAATTCAAAGAGTTACTTTTCAAGCTGAATCAAGGACGCACGATAAGAATTCAAGAAGGTGAAGTTTTTTCCTAAAGGTTTCGCAGCCTGCCGAGGATAAATACAGACGTCTCCATACCGATCCGCGGGACTCTACTAAACCTGCTCATGACTCGTGATACCTATGTAATCTAGGCTCTTATACCAACTTGTCACGACCTCAAACCCGGACCGGGTCGTGATGGTGCCTCTCGTGAAGACAAGGCCAGCCGACACATTTCCAATCCAGTTTTAAGCAATTAAACAATAAGCATTAAGTCTAAAACATGATATAAATCCAAAAGTAAACAGTGGCAATACAAAACGATTCGCTAAATACAATCCAACACAGCCCGATACCGGGGTGTCACTAGTCATGAGCATCTACTAGGGTCTAAAATACAACGGAATTCCGGAAAATATACTAAATATAGTCTAATGACATCAAGAGGTAGTAAAGCAGTGCTGCGGACATCGGGCAGCTACCTTGCTAAAACTCCAATAACTCTGCCTATGCTCAACCAATACCCGCTACCGGGTGTAGAAATACTTGAATCTGCACACAAGGTGCAGGGAGTAAAGTGAGTACTTCCAACTCAGTGAGTAACAATCATAACTAATGATTAAGTGATAGGAAATCACGAAGAGTACATCAATATGCTGTATAGAAGCAGTACAAAAACCAGTAAGAAAGCAATGAAGCTGTGAAATCTCATAAGCACCTTAGCTCAGTTTAAACTTCTTCAAAAATGGCTTTTCAACAGCTAAGCAATTGAATGCAAGCAACTAGAACAGATAAGCATAGAAAATCCGCCCCTCAGGCACAATTACACAATTAAACAGGTAAATGACTGGTAGATAAGACAGATAAACACATAAAGGTTCGCCCCTCGGGCACAATGTCAACAACTCCGCCCCTCGGGCAATATCTCAGAACAATACCGGCCCCTCGGGCAATCACATAGAACAACAGCCCCTCGGGCTATATCTCACATCACAATGGGTACCCGCGCTCACTGGGGGTGTGCAGACTCCTAAAGGGGCCCTTACGGCCCAAGCGCAATAAGAAGTCATCTCGTGGCATCATAAACAGGCTCTCGGCCTCATATCAATATCAAGCCACCTCGTGGCGTACAATCTTAGGCCCTCGGCCTCATAATCAAAATCAGTGTATCACCGTTGCGGCATGCAGCCCGACCCAAAAGATATCCTCACAACACAAGCCCTCGGCCTTACTCAGTCAAAAATCACATATGCATCTCGGGCAACAGTAAAACAGTGTTTCTCAGCCCAAAACATCATTTAAATATCATTTGAGTATTAAAACTGAGTGAACATGGATGAGTTTTGAAAACAGTAGAAAATAACATGAGTGAGTTCAAGTTTGAAGTCAAAACAGTGAGGAAATATCAATAAAAATTCCTGAAGGGTCCAAATAGTTTGCACGAAGCCCAAATATGGCATTCAGCCCAAATAATGATGATAACAAATAGATTTCAGTCAAATACGCGGTAAAATCATCAATCGGGACGGACCAAGTCACAGCCCCCAATAGTGCACGACCCAACGCTCATCATCAAGCGTGTGCCTCACCTTAATATAGCACTACGATGTGCAATCCGGGGTTTCAAACCCTCAGAGCATCATTTACTATCATTACTCACCTCGATCCGATCTAAACTCTAGCCCGCGATGCCTTTGCCCTCACGAATCGACCTCTGGATGCTCCAAATCTAGCCACAATCAGTACATAACCATTAAAATATGCTAAGGGAACAAAGCTCACTCGAAAATATCCAATTTACATCAAGAATCTCGAAATTGCTCAAATTCGGCCCCCGAGCCCACGTCTCAAAATCCAACAAAATTAACAAAATCCGACAACACATTCAATCACGAGTCCAACCATATCAAAATTACTAAATTCCGATAACAATTCGGCCTCCAAATCTTCAAATCTTATTTTCAAATCCCTAGGTCCAAATCCCAATTTAAACCTCAAAAACATGTAATCTAGTCGGATTATTCGATGATAATTTAATATTATGGAGTAGAAATGATCACAAGTGACTTACCTCAAGATTTTTCATGATTTCTTGCTTAAAAATCGCCCCAAGCCGTGTTCTTTCACCAAAAAAAAACGTCAAAATGAGCAAAAGAAACATAACAACACTAATACACCCGATTCTAGGCGCTAAAAGCCAATTTCTGGTCGTTAAAAGTGCCAAATCTGGTCGCTAAAGGTGCGCACCAGATCCTGTTGCACCAACAATATTTATTTTTACTAAAAAGGCTCTAACTCCACCATACGAACTCGGAATTCGATGATTCTTGTTCCTATGAGTCACAAATAATAATACGAACATAGCCCTTCAATCGAAACTCAATTTGGAGCTCATTTGCTCAGTGCGATGCCCATTTCGCTCGTTAAACAATTAACTCATGTTTCGCGTCAAAAACCCAATCGCGACTTGATGAAATAGACCAAACTTTCCAGATCACTCCTATAATTCATTATCAAAATTTCGGAAGTCTCGAAATCAAATTTCGATCTCTAGAACTAAAAATGGACCTTTGGATCATTACATGCTTATGCTCAAAACGGCAAAAATCTTCCAAAAACTCTTCCGAAACTTATCCGAGACTCATGGGACCCCGACCAAACATGCCAACACACCCCATAACATCATTCAAACTTGTTCCAACCTTCGGAATGCTCAAAACAACATCAAAACATCGAATCACCCTCGGATTCAAACCTCAGAATTCCAAAACTTCCGAATTCCAAATCCGATCAAAAAGTCTATCAAACCTCGTTCAAATAACCTGAAATTTTGCACACACGTCACAAATGACACAACGGACCTACTCCAATTTCCGGAATTCCATTCCGACCCCGATATCAAAATTTCCACTGCCGACTGAAAAACGCCAAATTTCCAATTTCGCCAATTCGAGCCTAAATCTACCACGGACCTCCAAAATACATTCCGGACGCGCTCCCAAGTCCCAAATCGCCTAACGGAGCTAACCAAATCATAAAAATTCCACTCTGAGGTCATCTACTAACAAGTCAAATCTTTGTCAAACCTTTCAAATTTTAACCTTCAAACTGAGAATTGTTCTTCCAAAATTCGTTCCGACTGCCCTCAAAGCCAAAACAAATGAACATAAGTCATATTACATCACACGGGGAAAGTCATGCTCGAAAACTGCCGAGCAAAGTGAAAAAGCTCAAAATGACCGGTCGGGTCGTTACAACAAGTTTGGGCCTAAATGAGGCAGTCCATTTGGGGTACTCCAGCACACAAAAGGGGTACAAACTTTATAGTCTCACTCACAAGATCTTCTTTGTTAGCAGGGATGTCATGTTTAGGGAGAATGTTTTTCCCTTCAAGAACTAGTTGCAGAAAGACTCTTTCAGACACTTGCCTTCAGGAATTACTTTTCATGATGAACCTTTAGGGGTTGCCAGCCATGGCAATGAGATGATTGAACCTTCTTCTCCAATAACAAATCCCACTTCTACAACACCAAGTGGTTAGCCTTCTCCACCTCAGTTCAACTATCATGACCCAAAAATACAATTCGGCCATGAGGACGTCTAACACACTTGCTAGGCAAGACAAACCTAATAATAGTGGAATAAGATAATAAAATTAACGGAAATAGTACAAATCTAAAGCCAAATGTCATAAATATACTTTGTCAATACATAACATCCCAAGAACAGTCAATAAAAACACTAGAAATACAACTCTAAAAATACGAAATAAAAACACTGTTTAAATAACAATAATAGTTACTGAAATGGAAAAATACGTCAAAGACTGCGGTCGAAATGCAACTCTACCTCCTCTCTCAAGAGCTTATGGCAACTACGGACAGGCCTCAGCTGGTTCCAACGCTTGGATCTGCACAGTTAAGTGCAGAGTGTAGTATGAGTACAACCGATCACATGTACTCGACAAGTATCATAGTTAACCTCAACGAGGTAATAGTGCCAAGAATTACCAGTGATACTCGCTAATGACTTGCTTAGTTCATGAATTTCACAAGTACATAGCAATGGTACCATTGAATCATAAAACACAGATAAAACTAAATTGGTGCACAAAGAGATAATGTGCTAAGTCGTGTATCAGTTAACAACCCAGCATATAGAAAAGATACGCATATATGATCAAGTCTCGTGTGCATAGGTAGACATGGAGAATATATGTACCATGCTCTCACTAATCGAACCAAACAGTATACAGAGAAGATATGCATAACGAGGCATGCATACATTCCAGATCTAGCATATACAGAAGATATGTGAATAAAACATATATACATCCAAGGTAATTCCAAATATAGAAAAGATGCAATAACAAAAAAACATTAATCAATCTTTCTCATACTGCGTGTACATCATCAAGGGAGAAACATGAGCGTGACCCTAGGGGGATGGATCCTTATCCTTACGTTACACGAACAACTCATGTGCCATATAAAACAACCGCATGATCACTCACGTGCTATCATATCTTAAACCCTGCACGGACAACTCACGTGTCCATATCACATAGAAAGCATATACGAGAATACATGTACATGAACAATGGATATCAAATTACATACTCATTGACCGATATAAGTGACATGCTAAGGTGTATGCATATGCGAAGTAGGGGTGGGCATTCGGTACTTCAGTTTGGTATTTAAGAATTTCGGTTCGGTATTCGGCTTATCAATTGTGTATACCAAATACCGTACCAAAATATTTTGGTACGATTCGGTATTTCTTATTTTGGTTTGGTACAGTTTCAATACGATTTCGATTTAAACCAAATCTTTACTATCTCCAAGTTCTGTTTGAAGAGATGTCTGATTCAACTATTCAAAGATAATCAGCCAGCCAATACAATATCACCAGAAGACGATTCGACATGTTGATAAAGTATCTTTTATGCCAATGAAATAGCTACTTGTGAAGTAGAGAAGCCACTGAGGCTTAGTAAATTATGGGGTGTACTTCCATAAACTTTGTAGTTCATACAATTCGTTGATATCATACAAAATGAAAGTGCATTTGGTTCTGATACAAATATTCTTTGGATGCAGAAGTTTATGTACAAGAAAGGTTGACATTTTCTCAATTCACAAAAATATATCTAAGGTCACTAGCAAGAATGACCATGTATTACCTTAAGGAACCAGTACATTGCTGAAAAAGATATAATGGTGTGCACTACAGTATTATTGGAAAGAGTTCATAGCAGGGGATGCATTCCACAGCCAGTTTTGCCTAAAATAAATCATGTATATAGGGAGAAGAAAAGAATGCACCTCTTCGAATCCCGACTTTCACATAGTTCTCAGAGAAGAATATTTTGGATAGTGAAATCTACATTGAACAATCAGGAGAAGCAACTGAGAGCCTTAGATTCTTACTTCAAGAAGCTCCATAATAGCACAAGAGCTTCATCTTCGAATGAGATAGAAGAACTAACTAGTAAAAATCATCAACTTAAAGCAGAGAAGTCATTGAAATCTTTAAATGATTTTAGTGGAAAAGACAATGGGTTTTTAAATATCAAAAATCCAGTACCGTATACCAAATCGAAATACCGAAATTTCTGTACCGAAATAAATCAAAAAACCGAAATGGAAATACCAAATTAATTCGGTTCGATTCGGTTCGGAATTCGGTTTTTCGGATTTTATGCCCACCCCTAATGCGAATTGTACTACCATAGCTCAATCAAGCAATTATGACACAAAATAGAAAATATCAAGTTTGAACAGGAGATTATCCTACATGTAACCTCCAATTCAACTAGATCATAAAGGGGTACAAATACAAGAACCACAATAGCATAAAGCTTAGCAATTGATTCAAGGCATAACATAGCCTAAGCAATACCCCAAGCATGGATAAAAACCCTAGTGCACACACATGGGCTTAACCCCTCACATGTGCACCATCCATATCACGTAGCCAGCACTAATAACCCAGGAAACTAGTGCCTTAACAATGTTTAGGTAAGATACTTACCTCAAGCAAGCCAAATCAATACTCTAAAATTCTCTTCCCACGTGTGTCGACCTCAAATAGCTAGAATTTAGCAAAAACAAAAACTCAATAACATTAAATAAGGCCGTAGGGAATAACCCCAAACAATAAAGCTTCGACATTTACATAATTACACAAAATCAACTAAAAAGGTCAACCCGAGCCCGCACCCAGAAATCCGACAAAACTTACAAAATTCCAAATATTTATTCCAATATGAGTCCAAATATATAAGTTTCATCTAAATTTAATCTCAAATCGACCACCAGATCTCCAATTCCCACTCTCCAAAACCATAGAAAAACCCCCCAAATCTCTCATTTAGATCACATAGTCTAGGTGTAATAATCCTTGGGAAAACAAGAAATAAAATCTGTAACGACTCGGCAGGTCGTTTTGGGAGTAATAGCCTCGATCCCCTATTAACTGCTTCCCCCGTATCTTTTTCTACTTATGTGACTTACCGGGAGGTTTTGCTTTTGGTTTCGGAGTGTTCTGGGATACTTAGTCCCTAAACGGAAGCTTAAGTCTTAAAATTTAGACCGTAGTCGGAACTGTGTGAAGACAACTCCGGAATAGAGTTCCGTCGGTTTCGTTAGCTCTGTTGGATGATATTGGACTTAGGGGCGTATCCGGTCCTTCTCTGAATGGTCATTCTCATAAGGACTAATCTTCTCTGCATAAGAAATGGCATAATGGTCACAAGGTCTCACTTAAAGAGACTAGATATTGTAGAGTTGTTCACATATCACTTATCATTGACAACTTATGGTATCAATAAGAAAGGCAACTTTCAAGAAAGCTACCAATTACAGTTAGCTCGGACAGAATGGTTGTTTCCTGAAGATATATTTTAACATAAATTGCACTTACACGAACTTAAGTAAAAATAATAACAGATCATAGAGTTGTAAACAGCTTAGCTGCACTTTGTATCTGTGTACTAATTAAAAAGATTGAATAAGTATTATAGTGCAAGCTAATCACAATAAGGTTAAGTAATAGTAGTAAAGTATGAATATAATAGTCCCAATATATAAATGTTTAGGTACTGACAGTATAAAGTTAGTTATCATTTGTTCACAAAATGTTGTAGTGTCAACATGATGTATATTCATAATTTTTTTCTCGATTCCACAACTATCAATTACTGCCTCATTAAATTACTCCTAAGTAGAAAGCTTCTAATATGTCTTTTGGTTTAACTTGATTCAAATTATGTACTTATTCTCCTCGGCAGATTGGTAATGCAGTGATTAATGATGAGACGGATACGAGAGGAATGTATGAATATTTTGCAAGTCATGCCCTGATTTCTGATGAACTTGAAGCTTAAATCCAGAAACAAAGCAAGTTCACGGACAGTTCAGAATCAGATGAGTGCAAATTGGCAGGAAGTAAAGAAAATATATCTTATCCCATCATAAATCACAAGCTTGTTACGACTCCAGTTAGTGGTATTAGTATCTATGATACTCATTCTACTGGAGGTGTACCTATGCATTAAGGCTAGACACCACTGCCAGGAAGGAAATGCAGTCACAAACTCTCACCCAAAGAACGCTGCCTCAACAAATATTGCAGTCAGTTTTAACAAGAACAAGCCACAGTGGCCAATCCTCAGGCCTCAACATTGCAAATCCCCACCTGTTTTGGAACTCCCAGCTCCAGCACAACCCCTTAACCAAAAGAAAAACCAAGTTGCAAAACACAGCACCCACAAGAACCTGATAGTAGCTGCTAATTCTTCTACAGCTGCAAACTCAACCTCAACACACATTCAGTTTCACTTAAGAAATTGTTTTTTACTCCAGTCACATGTATGATTGCCATCCGGGGATCAAATGATGCCCATCACTTTGTAAATTGTTGAAATTTCAAAATCAATTAATAATTAAAACAAACAAAAAAAGATATAGCATACATTTTGATTGTAACTCAAAAGAAGAAGAAAGCAAAAAATCAAAAACTTGGTATATCCCCCTTGAAACAAATGTGTCAAACCATTATCAGACATGCTGAATATCAGCTCTTGTAGCTTCCATGAATCATACAAGCAAAAATGGCGCATACTCTTCGACTACTATGAGGGAAAAAGATGCACACCTTAGTTTTTTCACATTGTTCGTTTGTTTGTAACCAAAGAGTAAAAATTAAAACTAATATGGGGCAAAACTGAATGGGTATTCTCATTCCTCTACAGCTGCAAATTCTTCTACAATTGAAAAGTAATATGTTATAGGAGTAGAATTTCATGAAAATTGTTGGGTATTCTCATCCTTTAAATTCACTTGCAAAACCTCATGGTTCCTCACTTTTCATTCAACAATTACTCGGTACATTCGCAATGGCCCTACCTAGGATCAAGCCAGCTACACTTAATTTTGAGAAACACCAATTCAGAATGGCGATGCTCTCACAAACAATAAAAACATTAGCATTCAAGAAACAATAATCGTCATTTTCTTATTGAGACAAAAGAAGTGATCTTTCGACAAATATAGAACTCAACTTCATTTTCTATGAAGCCCTAGAAATGGAAAACAGAAGGCCCAGCGGCGCGCAGGCAGTGTGGAAAATAGAAGGCGTGACTGAGATCTTAAAGAAAATAAACAAAAATGGTAGAATACAATTGGAATCGTAATGAAAAATATAGCTTACCGGTGCCGCCGATGGTGCTTTGTCTTCCTCGTAATCTCCGGCGAACTGATGAAGGCTTTTTGGGAGAGAGAGATCGGAACTTTTGAAGATAGCGTTTGTGTGCTTAGCTTCCTCGTAATTTCCATGTGTATACGTATATTAGGTTTTATTATTTTATTAAATATTAAATATAAAATATAATAGAAGTGGGTCTCTTTTAGCGGGCCGTCCAAATTTTGGGGGAAATTATGGAGGGTGTTAATAACCGTTGCCTTATATTAAAATTGCATATAATCGTTACCATAGATAAACTTATTGCTACGGTTGTCCAAACACGTTGCAACGGTTTAGGTGCTAAATTGTGCCGATAGTACCAATTACCTTACGCAACGGTTGAAACCATTGCAACAGACCATCTATAACAACGATTACAGGACCGTGGCAATAAAAAGTGTTGCCATAGCTCCAATTTCTAGTAGTGTGCGGAGTTTGCCTACAAAAACAGTTATCAATCGAGCGTTCAGATTGCACCGTATGAGGCTATGTATGGTAGACGGTGTCGGTCTCCAGTGGGTTCGTTCGGGCTGAACGAGGCTAGATTATTGGGTACAGACTTGGTGCAGGATGCTTTGGAGAAGGTTAAGGTGATTCGGGATAGACTTCGCACACCCCAGTCTAGACAAAAGAGTTATGTAGATCGGAAAGCTTATGATGTTGCATTCATAGTTGGAGAGCGGGTCTTGCTTCGGGTTTCACCTATGAATGGCGTTATAAGGTTCGGAAATAAGGGCAAGCTGAGCCTAAGGTTTATTGGTCCATTCGAGGTGTTGCGGCGAGTTGGGGAGGTTGTTTATGATCTTGCCTTGCCTCCCAGTGTAGCAGGGGTTCATCCGGTATTCCATGTTTCTATGCTCCAGAAGTATCACGGTAATCTGTCTTATGTGTTAGATTTCAGTTTAGCCTAGTTGGACAAGGGTCTATCTTATGTTGAGAAGCCGGTGGCTATTTTGGACAGGCAGGTTTGAAAATTGAGGTCAAAGAACATTGCTCAGTGAAGGTTCAGTAGAGGGGTCAGTCAATCGAGGAGGCGACTTGGGAGACCGAGCATGATAAGCGCAGCCGTTATCCTCATCTTTTCACCACTTCAGGTATGTCTTTATGCTTGTTCGAGGATGAACGATTGTTTTAGAGGGGGAGGATGTAACGACCCGACAGGTCGGTTTGAGAGTAATAGCCCTGATCCCCTACTAAGTGCTTCCCCCATATCTTTTTCTACTTATGTGACTTGCCGGGAGGTTTTTCTTTTGGTTCCGAGTGTTTTGGGACACTTAGTCTCTAAACGGAAGCTTAAGTCTTAGAATTTTGACTGTAGTCAGAGCTGTGTGAAGACGACTCTGAAATGGAGTTCCGTCGATTCCGTTAGCTCCGTTGGTTTATTTTGGGCTTAGGGGCGTGTCCGGATTGTGTTTTGGAGGTATGTAGCTGATATAGGCTTGAAATGGCGAAAGTCAAATTTTTGGATATTTTGATCAGTAGTGGACTTTTTGATATCGGAGTCGGATTGGATTTTCGGAATTTGGAGTAGGTTCGTGGAGTCATGTATGACTTGTGTACAAAATTTGAGGTCAATCCGATGTGATTTGATAGGTTTTGACGTCGTTTGTAGAATTTAAAATTTCAAAGTTCATTAGGCTTGAATCCGTGTGTAATTCATGTTTTTGTTGTTGTTTGAGGTGATTTGAGGATTTGACAAAGTTCATATGATATTTTGGGACTTGTTGGTATGTTTCCGGGGACCTCGGGTGAGTTTCGGGTGGTTAACGGATCATTTTTGGACTTAAGTTGTTGGCTACTATCTGCTGGTATGATTTATCTGGTTTCCTCTTATGCGTTCGCGAGGGAGGTCTCGCGTTCGCAAGGTGTTCTTGGAGGCTGATAGAAGTTTGTTCTTCGCGTTTGCGAAGAGGAGCCTGCGTTCGCGAAGGTTTGGTCAGTGAAGGCATCGCGAACGCGAGAAGTGGAACACGTTAGCGAAGAGGAGTGAGGCAGCTGGGGACCCCAGCCATTTGGTCTATGCGTTCGCGTGGTAGGGGTCACTTCACGAAGAGTGGAGTTTGTAAAGATTCGCGTTCGCAAAGCAGAGGTCGCATTCGCGTAGTGTTAAATCGAGAGGCAGGCAGAGTGGTCTACGCGAACGCGAGGATTTGGCCGCGTTTGCGAAGAAGGATTCACCTGGGCAAAATATAACATTTCAAAATCGAGGGTTTGGCCATTTTTATCAGAACTTGAGTTTGAGAGCTCGGATTTGGACGAGATTTTGAGGGATTTTCAGAGACATCGATTGGGTAATGATTCTACACTTGATTTTGGTTATATCCTACTAATCTATCATTAATTCCATCTTTTAATTTCGGATTTGGGTTGAAAATTTGGGAAAATTGGGAAGAAGTTCTTCATCTATGTTTTTGGATTTTGATTGAGATTTTGATATCGAATTTGGATATTTTGGTACGAGTGAACTCATGAGTGAATGGGTGTTCATATTTTGTGACTTTTACCCGGTTCCGAGACGTGGGCCTGGGTCGACTTTTTGGGGCGATTTTCTAATTTCTTGCTTAAGCCTTGATTTTATTAATTAGATTAGTTTCTTATACTTATATTTACGGTGTGTAATTTCTTTCGGCTGGATTTGGGCCATTCGGAGTCGGATATTCGTGGAAAAGCCATTGTTACCGATTGATTGAGCTTGGTTCAAGGTAAGTGGCTTGCCTAACCTTATGTGGGGGAACTCCCCTTAGGATTTGGTACTATTGTGATATGTAAGCGTCGTGTACATGAGGTGACGAGTGCGTACATGAGCTATTTGTTGTAAAATCAGATAATCACTGAGTAATAACATGTTCCTTCTTATTTGAGTTATACCAGCATGTGTAGTTATCCTATTTAGCCTAGAATAGCATGTATGCGTGTCTTAAATGCTTATCTGAACTCTGTGCAGCATGCTTAGTGGATTTCCTGCTTCTTCTTTGACTTGTACTTAGTCTAAACTGCAGGATTTCGTGTTGTAGTTGTTATTTCCATTGTTTGAGTTGTGTATTTACTTTGGGACTACGGGACGGTATCCCGGGAGATCCCCCTGCATATTTACTTTGTGACTACGAAACGGTATTCCGGGAGATCTTGTCGATACCCAATTTTTCCCTGTATTTTTTTAATATGCAAAATACCTTCAAAATAGCATGTATATGCATATATAAGTATGTCCCAATATTTTATTATTTTCCCTAATTTTTGAAAGATTTTTAAATCAATTTATTGCCTTATTTTATAAAGAAAAACCCAATAATTATTCCCAAAATTATCATTTTAGTAATTCATTTATTGGATTCTCATATTTACACTAAAACATAGCCAACATAATTTTTGCATATTTTATAAATTTGCTTGGTATGTTTTAAGTTAAATTGCATGTAATTGCAATACTGGTCTCTTTTAAGATTTAATTGTATTTATAGTTATAAAATTGACTCCAGTATTTTTAATTTGATAATTACGTATTATTAATCATTTTAGTACCTTTAATTTATTTTCAGAAATTATTTTACTATTTTTATAAAATAAATGAGGGAAAAATGGCTATTTAAATGATAGCCCATTTGCATTTTAATTTTAGCCGGATTTGAATCTCTAATTAAACCCAATTACCCAACCCAATTACCTAATCTACCCGACCCACGACCCTTTTAAATAACCCGCCCGGACTCTCCTTTTAATCCTAGCCGTTGATCACTTAGATCAACGACTCATATTTGCCCCTTCCTTTTTTAACCCGACCTAACCCCTAAACCTAATCATTTCCCTTCTGTAGCCTCCCTTGAATTCCTCCCCTTCTCTCAATTCTCTCTCGAAGCTCCCTCAGAAACCCTAGCCGCCTCCCTCCACTTCCACCCTAAAACCACCGGAATCCATGACTTCCAAGGCCATTGAAGTCCAATACTGGCCTCCCATAACTCCTACACGCCTGGTTACTGTGGTTCCAAGGCCTAACCTTGAAGAAGCTTGGCCCAGACTTTGTTTGATTCGAGTTCTATGGCCGTCTTCGACCTCGCTCCGGCCAGCCATGGTCATTCGAGCCTGATCTCGACTTCTCCGGCTCAGATCAATGACTTTCCAAGCCTTTCTCATCACCTGGGTTCTTTTGAAACCCTAAACCTTCGAGGTTTTTCCGATTCTTTTAGATACGTTTTATATCAGTGTTTTCTCTAAGCTTTTAAACATTTTCTCAAAGTTCTTTCAAAACTATACCTTCAGAGCCTTCATGTTTATCCGATTTAGGGTTTCGTTAAGTTATCCTTTAAAGTTTCTCTGATCTTTAGCATGTTCTACTGTGTTTCGCATGTGTGTCTTTTACTGTGTTTCTTATAAGTTCCTTCTACTGTATTTCCTATGTGTTTCTTCTACTGTATTTCTTATGTGTTCTTCTACTGTATTTCTTATGATTGTTTCTTCTACTGGAAAATGCATGTAAAAAGTCTCAGTTCCTTTCTGAGATTTCTGAACTTATTTCGTTAGTATTTTTTCCTTGATTACTTGTCTTTTCATATCTAAACTCGATTGATGGCAAAACCCTAAATTTGGGGTTTTATCCGAGTATTGAGACTATTCGCTCTGTGATTTGCTTGTTCTTCATCTTTGAACTTGTTTGATTTCAAAACCCTAACTTCTTTGGACCTATTCGAGTTTCTGAAGATTGTTTCATCTGCTGCTCTGAGTTTCGAAATCTTTGTTTCAACCTTTGTTTCTTTATATGATTCTGATTTCCTGCTAAACTCTTCTAGGGTCTTTCTACTGGACCCTCTGCATGCTATTTGATACTCTCCCTCTTCTTTGTCACTAAGATGACTACCATGTTCCTATAGTTCACTACTTACTAATTTTTGTGATTCCATGACGCTTTTTCTTTGTCCTAAATTCAGCCTCGCATGCCTAATACTTGTGTACTCTTTATATATGTTGAGCTTCCCCTCTAAAATGACTTTCAATGTTTTTTGACTGATTTCAGACCTCTTTTGTGTAAATCTAATTGATTCTTTCCTTGTTGTGCTAATTTCGTTGTTTCTTAGGTTGATTTGAAAAACTTTCCTTAGCCTTTCTGACTTGGTTTACTCATGAACTAGTAATTTCGAATCCCTGACTCCTTGATTTACTATGTACTGATTGATTTTATTGGGTATCTTACCTTATTTGTTTAACCGTGTATTTTAAAGATTCTTCCCTTAATTAAACTACTATGTATTTACCCCTAATTGCCTACTTTGCACAAGATGCTTACTCAATCTCTTTCCTTAAATGATTTCTGTTCATTACCGTTTAAGTTTGAACTCCTTAATTAAAGGAAGTTCTTCTACTGATTGATTTTAATTGGTACACGGTTATTTCTTGCTTATTTTCTACCTGTTTTCACACTATAAATACCTGCTCTTTCATTGACACGACACATATGAACACTCTTAGTTTTCTAAACTCACACTCACATTCAAAAGCATTCTCTCTTGTTACTTGTGTTGTGGCCTGTTTTCCAAGCATTGCTACTGCTGTATTTTGCTTCTTTGAAACTGGTATGTCCTGATTAAGGTTTTCAGCAATCATAACAATGTGTTATTTACTACCTTTACCTGCATGTCTTCCTACTGCTTATGTGTAGTTCAATGCTTACTTTAGCATGCTGTAATTTCCTTCTACCTATTCTATGTCTATTGTGAATCTCAAAACCCACTCCCTATGTGTTTATGCTATGGTTTGAGGCATGGCAGTACTGCAAATTATTGTCCATGACTCAAACTTGATCCCCTGGGATCCTAGCCTCTAATATGATGTGTTCTGGCAGACTTATAGGCATGCCAGCATCCTCCATTGTTGGGCATGCCTAAAGCTTGCCCTAGCCTAAGCAATAGGCTCTTTGCAATTCCCCTATTCCCTGAACCCCTTTTGTGTACCTGTTTGTAGTTGTTTCCCTCTCCTTTATTCCTTAGAATTTTGTTCTTCACTTGCACTCTCTCTTAGATTTTAAGTTCTGCCCCTTCTTGTGAGCCTTGCCTTGGGACCCTTTGAGCTCCCTTTGAACTTGGACACTTGAGGGCTGGCCTTTCCTCACTGCACTTGTCCCTATTCTGGTGATATAATTTGGGTGTGAGCACTGCCCGGAGTCCCATTAGGGCTCTTAGGGAACTTTGACACACTCAGATTGGAGAAAGTCTTTGGATCAGTGGTCTTTGAGTTGGTCTATCTCATATTTCAGACAGGAAGTCTGAATCAGGCTCTCCTTTGGTTGTATTTTTTTATTTTTTTTTCCGATGTTATTTTTTATTCATTCTGGTTTGTAATAAGTTGTAATAAACGCTTGGGGCTGGCTAGTGAAAAAGGGTGGGTAACTATGCATGCAAAGGGTAGAAATAATGTCTATTGGTCTATTATATTTTTGCATATTTCAAATACATATAGAAATCATGCTATTAGGAATACTATATTCCTGTATATCCAACCTTCATATAGAAAACCATGTCTATAGGTATTCTGAATTCTGCATATTCGAATAGAAATCATGCCTATAGGTCTATTCTGAATTCTGCGTATCCAACTTCGTATAGGAAATTATGCATAATAGGATTGTTCAATTCGCATATTCAATTACATCTAGATACCAGCATTTATAGGTCTTAAACAAATTTCTGCATCTAGATACCATGTTTATAGTTAGAACAAGCCTCATGCAATTAGATACTATGTCTATAAGGCTTCTGCATTTTTACCCCCATGTCTGCAAAGTTTAAAATCAGTAGCGCATAGGAAAGCATGCCTATAGGAATTTCTAATTAAATCTTGTTCGCCCTCACTAGTGTTTAGATATAAAATTAGTAATAATGGATACTTGCCAGTTGCAGAACTTGTAATCAATGCGTTTAAATTCAGCCTTTCTTTAATAAATCTGAATCCCTCGCTTAGCTAAGTTTACAAGCATGCCTATAGGTTTTTCAAACATTCGCTCGAGTTTTAATGTCTTATATACCTTCTAAATTCAGTAGATATCATGCCTATAGGACCCCGTCTTAACACTTAGGCCAGCCATAGGGTAAAAGATAAACTGAATCTGTTTTAACAATTAATCACCAGCAGGCAGGCCTGATTCGGGCTCCTTAATCTGAATTATGTAATAAACAGTCTGCCCAACTCTTTAAATTCTCTCTCACATTTAGTATTTTAATCAGACCTAAACAGTATAGTGAAAGTCATGCTAATTATGTTGCTCTCTTTTTGCAAGGAGGTTATTGAGCCCATGGTTGTTTAATATGCTTTTCCCCTAAAATGTACAATATGTGTTTTGATATGTCGCCTTTAGATTTTTTACCTTTTGAAACCTCAAATAAGCCCAATATCCCTCCCTTTTAGGATGGTTAGTGCTAAGTGCCTAGGATTGGGCGGGTAATAGCATGCAATAAGTAATCGAGACCAATTCGCGTTTTAAATACCCTAACGGGGTGGATGGGTAGATATGGATATGATGGACCACGCAGATAATGTCAATGTGTAGACCCTCATTGATGAGTGAGTTATCGGGAATTGTGTGGGTGATCCATATTATTTAATAAACTAGGACCCCTCCCCCTGTTATTTGTTATTTCTTTCTTTTCAGCATTTTAAACTCTTTATTTTAAAATCAGCTTTTCTAATTACTCTTTCAAACCTTGTTTACTTTCAAACATTTATGTGATGAAATCCCCTCTTAATGTTGAGACCTTACAATTAATTGTCTGGCCGGGAACCACACTAGTGGCTTCTGAGGGGTGCCTAACACCTTCCCCTTAGAATAATTTCAAGCCCTTAACCTATCTCTGGTTATTCAAATCGAACTCCTCTGGTGTCCTAATGCACCCTAATCATTAGGTGGCAACTCTTCAAAATTGCAAAACCCCTTTCCCAAAAGGAACGAGTTGTCCCTACCAAATGTCATAAACCCGATTTTGCGAGAAAAAGGGGGTAAGACAGATCCCCCTGCATATTTACTTTGGGAGAAATAACGGTATTCCGGGAGATCCTCCTGCACATTTACGTTTGGGACTACGAAACAGTATCTGGGGAGATCCCCTGTTGTTATTTCAGTGTATTGTACTGTTATCCTTCTGTGATTTCCTTCTGGTTAAATTTCAGTCTTTTATTTTACTACGAAATTTTTGTTCCGTCTTATATATATATATATATATATATATATATATACACACACATATATACCTTGGCACTTACTGGGTACCGTTGTGGTGTACTCATGCTACTCTTCTGCACATGTTTTCATGTGCAGATCTAGGTACCTCCTACCAACCTCGCTTTTAGTTGCACAGTTGCTGTTGTTCCGGAGACTTTAAGGTACATCTGTCCGCGCCTGCAGACCTTGGAGTCCCCCCATCTATCTCTTTTGTGTTGCTCTTCCTTAATTCCTCTAGATACTGATGTACAGAACAGTTAGACAAATCTTAGAAGCTTGTGACTTACGGTGTTCCGGGTCTTGGGAGATTTTGTGCATATTCGAGAGTGGTTATTGTACATGCCGAGCGACACTTATATCAGTTGTTAATTTATCTGTTGCAGTTAGTTGTTAAATTTTATGTTTTTATTTCATTTTTCCACAATGCTAGGCTTACTTAGTCGTAGAGACTAGGTGCCGTCACGACATCTCACGGAGGGAGGATTTGGGTCGTGACAAAATCAAAATCAAGTCAAGATTATTTGCCCTCCAAAATGTGGTAAAAACTCTCCAAAAATCGCCTCTAGCTGAGCTCCAGAACTCCAAGTAATAAAAATTAGACCAAACCCTAGAAATTGTATTCTGCCCAGTGATTTTTGCTTTTGCGTACCAAAATCACGCCTTTGCAGCTTTGCTTATATAGAGAAAATCTCACTTCTGCAAGCTCACTTAACCACCCGACCATCCACACTTGCGCTGCATCATCCACTTTTGCCGGAAGTGCTTCTGCGCACAATGCATTGCAAAAGCGATATCGCTACTGCGCAATACCTTCCTTATCTGCGGACTCTGATTATTCCAGTCATACTCCGCTTCTGCGCCGCATTTCTTCCAGGTGCAACTTTATACCTGCGCACCTCTTTTTCACAGGTGCGATTGCACCAGACTTACCACCAACCAACCATGCACAATCACCTTTAGGGTGGTCCGAGACCCACCCGAGCCTCTTGGGACCAAGTCCAAGCATACCAACAAGTCCCAAACATAATACGGACAAACTCGAGGCCTCAAATCACACAAAATAACATCAAAACCACGAATCGCACCTTAATTCAAGCTTAATCAACTATCAGACTTCCACTTTCAAAACTCATGCCGAAATACGTCTAACCAACTCGGAATAACCTCAAAGTTTTTACACAAGTCCCAAATAATATAACGAACCTATTCCAACTCCTGAATTAACAATCTGAACCCGATAACATAAAATTCAATTCCCGGTCAAACCTATGAAACTTTCAAGCCTTCAACTTTCCAACTTTCGCCAAATAGAGCCAATCAACCTAGGAACCTCAAAATCCAAATTTGGCCATACACCTAAGTTCAAAATTATCACATGAAACTATTGGGACCATGAAAATACCATTCTGGTGTCTTCTACACAAAAGTCAAATTTCTGTCAATCTTTTATAACTTAAACTTCCAACCTTAGAACTACTAAGAAAGTATATTGCTTGTTTTGTTTGCTTGTCAACTCTAGTCCAAATATCTATAGAATATATTAGATTGGTACTAGTAGCACCCACGACAAAATGTCCAGAATATACATCTTTTTTTGGACGGAGGCACGTGTCCCAATTCAATCAAAACCTTCTCTAAAATCAAACCAACCACCCTCGCAGGTCACATAACAATAAATACACATACGAGAAGCATCAAATAGGGAAATGGGGCTCAAATGCACAAAATGACCGGTCGAGTCATTATATTCTCCTGTTCTTAAACAAATATTTGTCCTCGAACGAGTTTAGAATCATACCTGAGGTATCAAAAAGAAGGGGATATCTGCTCTGCATCCCCTTTTTGGTCTCCCAAATTGCCTTCTTGATCGGCTGACCTCTCCAATGAACCTTCACCGATGTTATATTCTTTGATCTCACTTTTCGAACCTGTCGGTACAAAATGGCACCAAGCTGAAATCTAACACATATGACGGATCCTGATAGTACTTCCAGAGCATGGAAAAATGGAACACGGATGAACTCTCGATAAGTTGGGTGGCAAAGTAAGTATGTAGGCTACCTCACCAACTTTATTTTTCCTAGACTGTGTTGTACGAAGTTGCTCCCGAATCAATTTCACCTTCTCCAAAGCATCATGAACTAGATAAATGCCCAACAACCTAGCCTCCCTGGGCTTAAACCAATCAACTGGAGAACGACATCGCCTCCCATATAAGGCCTCATACAAAGCTATCTCGATATTTGACTAGTAGTTGTTATTGTAGGCAAACTCTACTAACGGTAAAACTTGATCCCAGTTGCTCCTAAAATCAATGGCACAGGTCCTCCACATTTCCTCCAAGATCTGAATGGTACGCTCAGATTGCTCGTCAATATAGGGATGAAATCTCGTACTCAACTTGGCATGTATTCCCAACTCACAACGCATTGCCCTCCAAAAATGTAATATAACTGAGTGCCTCGATCTGAGATAATAGACACAGGCACAAAATGCAGGCAAACAGTCTCTCTAAGATAAATCCGAGCCAACTACTCCGAAGTGTAGGAAGTCATGACCGGAATAAAATGCATAGACTTGGTCATTTTATCCATAATGACCCACATAACATCAAATCTCCTCAAGGTCCGTGGCAGCCCAACCACAAAATCCATAGTGAATCGCTCCCACTTCCACTCCCGTATTTCTAGCCTCTGAAGTAAACCACCAAGTCTCTGATGCTCATACTTAACTAGCTGACAGTTCAAACACCATACAACATACTCAACAATATCCTTCTTCATCCTTCTCCACCAATTATGTTGCTTCAAATCACGATACACCTTCGTAGCACCTAGGTTAATGGAATACCGTGAACTGTAAGCCTCATCAAGTATCAACTCACTCAATCCATCGACATTAGGAACACAGATCCTACCCTTAAGCCTCAATACCCCTTCATCACCAATAGTCACCTCCTTAGCATTACTGTGTTGTATTGTGTATTTAAGGACAACCTAGTAAGGATCATTATACTGACGCACCTTGATGCACTCAAACAAGGATGACCGTGATACAACACACACAAAACCCTGCTAGGCTCTGAAATATCCAGCCTCACAAATCTATTGGCCAAGGCCTGAACGTCCATACCTAACAGTCTCTCCCCAGTTGGAATAAAAGCAAGACTTCATATACGCTTCGCCTTCTTACTTGAGGCATCGGCTACCACATTGGTCTTCCCCAGATGACAAAGAATGGTGATATTTCCTCAAACTCAAATCCTTCTTCTTGTACGCCTCACAAGACACGCCATATAAGTAGTTCCTCCAAATCGTGAGCGTGTGTACAATAGCTGCTAACTCCAAATCATGTACTGGGTAGTGCTTCTCATGGGGATTCAACTGACGCAAAGCATAGATAATCACCATACCGTCCTGCATTAACACATATCCAATGCCAACCTACAAAGCGTCACAATAAATTGTATACGAACCCGATCCCGAAGGCAAAATCAGAACTGGAGCTATAGTCAAGGTAGTCATGAGCTTATGAAAGCTTTTTTCACACTCGTCAGACCATCTGAATGGGGCATCCTTCTAAGCCAACTTAGTCAATGGGGTTGCAATAGATGAAAATCCCTCCATAAAATCACGATAATAGCCAACCAACCCTAGGAAAATCTGAATCTTAGTAGCGATACAAGGTCTATGCCAACTCTAAACTGCCGCAATCTTCTTCGGATCCACCTTAATCCCCTCTCTAGACACTACCCCAAGAATTCCACTAAATCTAACCAAAACTTGCACTTGAAGAACTTAACATATAGCTTCTTCTCCCTCAAAATTTGAAGCACGATCCTAAAATGCTACTCATGCACTTCCCGACTGCGAATATATCATCAATGAATACAGTGACAAAGAAATCAAGCTAAGGTTGAAATACGATGTTCAAAAATTGCATGAAAATTGTTGGGGCATTGGTCAGTCCAAAAGGCATCACCAAGAACTCATAATTCCCATAACGGGTCCTGAATGTTGTCTTAGGAATGTCCGAAGCCCTGATCTTCAACTAATGGTACCCTGGTCTCAAGTCAATCTTCGAGAATACCCTAACACCCTGAAGCTGATCAAATAAATCATCAATACGCAGTAGTGGGTACTTTTTCTTGATAGTAACCTTGTTCAATTACTTATAGTCAATGTACATCCTCATAGAACCATCTTTCTTCTTCACAAATAGTAGCGGTGCACCCTAAGAAGAAACACTCAAATTGATGAAACTCTTATCAAGCAATTCTTGTAATTGTTCTTTCAACTCTGCTAGTTTCAACTAAAATATGGCGTAATAGAGATGGGGTGAGTGCCCGGCACCAAATTAATAACAAAATCAATATCCCTATCAGGTGGCATGCCCGGTAGGTCTGCTTGAAACACGTATGGAAACCCCTTACCACTGGAACTGACTCAACAGTAGGAGCATCAATACTAACATACCTCACAAAGGCAAGATACGCCAAACACCTTTTCTCAACCATCCGTTGAGCCTTCAAAAAAAAATCACTCTGCTAGGAATGTGACCAACGGAACCCTAAAACTCTAACCTCGGCAGTCTCCGCAAAGCAAACATCATGGTTTTAGCGTGACAATCAAGAATAGTGTGATGCGAATACCAATCCATACCCAAAATCAACCATACTGAGAAATAAAAAATCAACCCTAGTCTCATAACCCAAATGGTAACCATACAAGACTGATATGCACGATTCACCATAACAGAATCACCCGCCAGTGTTGATACATGAACATGAATATCAAGAGAATCATGAGGCATATCCAAATAACAAGCAAAGTATAATGACATATAAGAATAATTTGAACCAAAGTCAAATAACATTGAAGCATCCTTGTGTCACACTGAAAAATACCTTTAATCACGGTATTAGAAGTAGCTTCTTCTGGACAGGCTTTAAATGCATAGCAACGGGCCTGTCCACCTGACTGACCTCCCTCTCTAGCGCGACCTCGAACGGACTAAGCCCCACCGCTAGCTGGTTGTTCAGGTGGTGTAGCTACTGGAGTTAGAACCATAGGTTGTGTGATATGTTATGGGACACTACTCAGAAGCCTGGGTAAATCCCTCTTGATATGACTCAAGTCCCCACACTCGAAGAAACCCCTCCTTTGGTGAGAATGCTGACCCTAATAACCTAAATTACCGCCTGTAGAACCCTAAGCGGATGAAGCACGGTAAGAACTCTGTGCTGATGGCACACTAAATAATGAGTGACCTAGGCAAGCACTGTATGAGCTGTGGCTAACTGATAAACCACGAGGAATCTGACAGCTTCCTATGAACGTCTAAAAGGACGGCCTCTGTTGTGATATGACTAGCCTCTAAATGAGGCACCACAAAAGTCACCTAAACCACGAGGCCTATTGGCCTCCCGATCCTCTCGCTTAAGCCTGCGAACATGCTCCAAGCACTTGGAAAGCTCAACCACCTTGAGAAAACTAGCATCCATCTCGGCCTCTCAGACCATAGCATATAGTATACCATAGTTGAGGATATCAATGAACCTCCTGATCCTCTCCCTCTTAGTAGGGACCAAAAATACTGCATGACGTGCCAACTCTGTGGATCTCATCTCATACTGGGTCACAGTCAGGCCCTTCTGGCGTAGATACTCAAACTCCCTACACAACGCCTCTCTACTAGGCATGGGACAAACTTCTCTAATAAGAAAATTGATTCCATGTAAGTGGCGTTGCGCCATCTGGCCTGTGCGACTCATAGGTATGCCACCACCTGTAGGTTGTCCTTGTCAGCTGAACAGTAGTAAATTTCACTTCATTGGAGTCCACAAGACCCATTGTGAGAAGAATCTGATGACACTGATCAAGAAAACTCAGAGCATCCTCTGACTCTCCTCCACTGAACTGGGAAGGATGAAGTCTCTAGAATCGGTCTAACCTCTTCTGCTCTTCATCAATCAAAGATTTCCCAACCTCGGTCTGGGCTGCAATAATTGGCTGAACCAACATAGCCCCCGGTGTTTGATAATCCTGAGCTAGTTGCTCCAGTGTACGAGTAGCAGGGGTCTGGGCTCCTCCCCCAGCTTATGATATAGCTAGTGCAACTGGTATCATATCTGTCTAAGACAAGCTCGTATACACACTTAAGATCTGGGCCAAAGTCTCCTAAAGACCTGCATATCAATAGGTATTGTCGCAGTCTGAGCTGGTCTCATTGGCTCAACAATATTAGGAAACTTCTCCTCCGCTAGAACAATTGGCGGCTCCACGGATGTTGCTCTAGTTGGGGCTCTAGCTGTAGCCCGTGCCCCACCTTGGCTTTTACCTCGGCCATGGCCCCTCACGGCCCTGACTGGAGGAACTGGTGCCTACTCACTTGATCCGGCCGAACGTGTCATCACCATCTGTGAGAGAATAGAAGAGTAAGGTCCAAACTTAGGAAATAAAAAATACACACTATAAAGAATGAAAGAAAGTAAAGTTTCCTAACAGCCCAGAAGCCTCACGAAGATAAGTATAAATATCTCTGTACCGATCCGCAAGACTCTACAAAATTCTTATGACTTGTAGAACCTATGAACCTATGGCTCTGATACCAACTTGTCACAACCTAAAACCATCATCCGGTCATGAGGGCACTTGACTCACTTGCTAGGCAAGTCAAAAATAACAATAAAAATAATAGCGGAACAAGATAATAAAATAACGAAAATAGTATAAATCTATACCAAATATCATAAATAAACTGCGTCAATATATAACATCCACAAAACTGGCAATACAGAGTCATGAGCTTTACGACAAAAATACAAGCCTGAAAATACAATATGAAAATATTGTCCTAATAACAATAGCAGTAACTGAAATGGAAAGAGACGTCAAGGACTACAGTCAAAATACGGCTCTATTTCATTTCTCGACAGCTCACACCAAGCACAAACAAGTCTCAACTAGTTCCAACACCTAGATCTACACAATTAAGTGTAAAATGATGTATGAGTAACTGAAACCATGTACTCAGCAAGTATCATAGCTAACCTCGGTGAGGTAATAGTGCCAAGAATTACCACCGATACTCGCTAACAACCTGCTTAGTTCATGAATTTCACAAGTACATAGCAATGGTACTATCTAATCATAAAACACATATAAACCACATCGGTGCACAAAAACAAATTCTGCATATAACTTTCTGTGCAGAGTGCAGTATATGAGGTCAGTTGTACTGATACTGCACTCTGCATATAACATCTACTAGTAAGTGCCGAGCCTAATATACTGTCGAGTGCAGAGTGCAGTATCAGTACAACTGACCTCATATACTAGTAAGTGCCGAGCCTAACCTCAACGAGGTAGTGACGAGGCTACGGCGGGGCGTTTATAATATAACCTGCATACAGTTTATAATAAAAGAACAAATAAGTACGAAACGAAAAGGAACAGTAACTTGCAGTAAATAAACAGGGAACCCAATTATCCTGCCAATACTCAGCTATAACCAATCCTTAAGAGAGTTTTAATACCACAAGAATAAATCACAGCAGAAGATGAATACATAAACAACAAAATGATGTGGCGCGCATCCCGATCCCCCCATATAATCAGTAACAATATGAACATTCACCCTTATTACTCCTTGTTGCGGCGTGCAACCCGATCCCACTAGTCCACCCTTATTACTCCTCAATATATCACCCTTATTCCTCCTGTTGCGGCGTGCAACCCGATCCCACCTGTCCACCCTTATTAATCCTTGTTGCGGCACAGCAACCCGATCCTGCCAGACAATCACATTTCACCTTTATTCCTCCCGTTGCGGCGTGTAACCCGACCCCACCATATCAGTACCAACCACACAATAAGAAAAAGTATTCACAGTTTAGCTCAAACCCTCCACAATATTTTTGCCTCCAACCAAACCAAATGGAAATCAATACAATTATGAAATCTCATAGATTATTACTACACAGTGAGACCAACCAACATGTATCATGAAACACCAATAAACCAACTTAAACCAATAATGTAATACAATGAAACTATTGAACAATTAATACCTTCAATAAAGAAAACAACATCTATCAAGAGGCAATTAGACATGGAAACACCAATAAGCATGTAGCAGTTAAGATAGGAAAATAACATATTAGGAACGGGGAAGGGAACATGCTAGATAGATAATTTGGCGGCGCATAGGTACTCATTACCACACCTATACGCCACACACATGTAATTTCACATAGCAATTAAGTCGGGGATCCCTAATCCCTCGAGTCAAAGTTAGACCAAACACTTACCTCAATCTAACGGCCAATTCAAAGCTCAAATATCGCTTTTCCTCTAGATTCCACCTCCAATCCACTCGTATCTAGTCATAATTAACTTAATAACATCAACTATCGCTAAAGAAATCGATTCCAATGCATGATTGTAAGTTTCCCAATATTTTCCCCAAAAAGTCAAAAACCGACCCCGAGCCCGCTTGGTCAAAACCCGAAATTCGGACCAAAACCCGATTACCCATTCACTCCCGAGCCCGGATGTACAATTGGATTTGGAATTAGACCTCAATTTGAGGTCTAAATCCCCAAATTTTGAAATTCCTAAGTTCTACCGAAAACACCCAATTCCACCATGAAAAACCCCAGATTCTATGATGAAATCTTGTAAAAAGATGCAAAAGATTGGAAGAAATGAGTTAAGAATCATTTACCTATGATTTGGGGAAGAAATTGACTTTGGAAAATCGCCTATTGAGGTTTAGGTTTTGAAAATGGGAGAATGAATGAAAATTCCCGTCTAAGTCCAAAGTTATCAGCTGCAGATGTCGCATTTGCAACCTGAGCTTCGCAAATGCGAAGCCCTTCGCAGTTCTGCTGCCTTCGCAAATGCGAGAAAAGTGTCGCATTTGCGAACACTGTTCCTCGCAAGTGCGAGTAAAAGATCGCATTTGCGATCATACCCCTCCCAGTCTCCCTTCGGAATTGCGAAGTTTGTTCGCATATGAGAACTCTGCCGGCCCAGCCTTCTAATCGCAATTGCGATGAAAGGCTCGCAAATGTAGACACTGCAGGGCTCGCAATTGCGATGCCTAATCTTGCAATTGCGAGATCAGGGGCCTGCAACAAGCTGAAGCACACCAACAATATTCTCTAAGTTCTGAATCACTCTGTACCCTATCTGAAACTCACCCGAGCCCTCGGGGCTCCGAACAAAACATGCACACAAGTCTTAAAACATCATATGAACTTGGTCGCGCGATCAAATCACCAAAATAACATCTAGAACTACGAATTTAGCACCAAATTACGTGAAATTTTCAAGAAAGTTTCAAAACACTATTTCCTCAACCAAGGGTCTGAATCACGTCAAATAAACTCCGTTTTTCACCAAATTTCATAGACATGACTTAAATATCATAACAGACCTGTACCGGGCTCCGGAACCAAAATACGGACCATGCCAACGAGATCAACTACTAACAAATTTCTCAAAACCATTATAATTTCAGTTATAACAATTTTATAAAAAATTCATTTCTCAGGTTTGGGACCTCGAAAGTCGACTCCGGGCATACGCCCAGGTCCCATATTTTACTACGGATCCTCCGGGACCATCAAATACGAGTCCGGGTCCGTTTACTTAAAATTTTGACCGAAGTAAACTAAAATCAACTTTTAAAGGCAAAAATTATTATTCTCACATTTCCACATAAAGGCTTTCCGGAAATGTGCCTGGATTGCGTACGCAAATCGAGGAGAACTAAAATGGGATTTTGAAGGCCTCGAAACCCCGGATTGGGCTCTAAAACACAAGATGACATTTTGGGTCATCACATTCTCCACCTCTAAAACAACCGTTCATCCTCGAACGGACATAGAAAAGTACCTGAGTCTGAAAAGATGGGGATATCTGCTCCGCATATCGGACTCGAACTCCCAGGTAGCTGCCTCAACAGGCTGACCTCTCCACTGCACACGAACCGAAAGATAACTCTTCGATCTAAACAAACGAACCTGCCGGTCTAGATAGCTATTGGCTCCTCCTTGTAGGTTAAATCCTTGTCCAACTGGACACTGCTGAAATCTAACATGTGGGACGGATCATCGTGATCCTTCCGAAGCATGGACACATGAAACACTGGATGTACCGCTAATAAGCCTGGTGGCAACACAAGTCTGTAGGTCACCTCTCCCACTCGATCAAGAATCTCAAAAGGCCCGATGAACCTAGGGCTTAGCTTGCCCTTCTTCCCAACTGCATCACACCCTTCATGGGCGACACTCGAAGCAACACTCTCTCCCCGACCATGAATGCTACATCACGAAACTTACGGTCGACATAACTCTTTTGCCTGGACAAAGTCTTTCCTGAATGATCTTAACCTTATCCAAGGCACCCTGCACTAAGTCTGTACCTAATGACCGAGCCTCCCCTGACTCAAACCACCCAACCGGCGATCGACAATGTCTGCCATATAATACCTCATAGGGGGCCATCTGGATGCTCGACTAATAGTTGTTGTTGTAGGCAAGCTCCGCTAACAGTAAAAACTGATCCAAGAACCTCCAAAGTCAATAACACAGGCGCGGAGTATATCCTCCAAAATTTGAATAGTATGCTCGGACTGTCCATCCGTCTGAGGATGTTGTGCTCAACTCGACCTGTGTGCCCAACTCACGTTGTACTGCCCTCCAGAAATGTGAGGTAAACTGCATACCTCGGTCAGAAATAATAGACACGGGCACACCACGAAGACGAACGATCTCACAGATATAGCTCTCTGCCAACCGCTCCAAAGAATAGGAAACTACCATAGGAATGAAATGCGTTGACTTAGTCAGCCTATCCATAATAACCCATACTGCATCGAACTTCCTCTGAGTCTGTGGGAGTCCAACAACGAAATCTATAGTGATATGCTCCCACTTCCACTCAGGAATCTCAATCTTCTGAAGCAAACCACCAGGTCTCTGATGCTCGTACTTTACTTGCTGACAATTCAAACACCGAGCTACATATGCAACAATGTCCTTCTACATCCTCCTCCACCAATAATATTGTCATAAGTCCTGATACATCTTAGCGGCGCCCGAATGAATAGAAAATCGGAAACTGTGAGCCTATTCTAGGATCAACTCATGAAGCCCATCCACATTAGGCACACAAACACGACCCTGCATCCTCAAAACTCCATCATCTCAAACTGTAAACTTCTTGGCATCTCTATGCCGCACTGTGTCCCTAAGGACAAGAAAATGAGGGTCATCAGACTGCTGCTTCCTGATACGCTCAAACAAGAAAGACCGAGCGACTGTGCAAGCTAAAATACGATTGGGCTCAGAAACATCCAAACTCACGAACTGATTGGCCAAAGCCTGAACATCTAATGCAAGCGGTCTCTCACCGACCGGAATATACACAAGGCTGCCCATACTAGCTGACTTCCTATTCAAAGCATCTCCACAACATTGGCCTTCCCGGGATAATACAAAATGGTGATATCATAGTCTTTCAATAGCTCCAACCACCTTCTCTGCCTCAAATTGAGCTCCTTCTGCTTGAACAAATACTGTAAACTCTTATGATCCGTGAACACCTCACACGACACGCCATATAAATAATGCCTCCAAATCTTCAGCGCGTGAAAAATGGCTGCTAGCTCCAACTCATGAACTGGATAATTCTTCTCGTGAATCTTCAACTGCCATGAAGCATATGTAATAA
This sequence comes from Nicotiana attenuata, assembly GCF_001879085.1. Lineage (NCBI taxonomy): Eukaryota > Viridiplantae > Streptophyta > Magnoliopsida > Solanales > Solanaceae > Nicotiana > Nicotiana attenuata. The sequence goes on along the minus strand of NC_031989.1, from coordinate 106,370,226 downwards.
CCTTGCCATTGTGCATCAACATCGCACCAAGTCCAATACGAGATGCGTCACAATATACTGTATAGGGCCCTGAACCTGTGGGCAACACCAACACCGGCGCCGTAGTCAAAGATGTCTTGAGCTTCCGAAAGCTCGCCTCACACTTGTCCGACCACCTGAATGGAGCACCCTTCTGGGTCAACCTATTCATCGAGGATGCTATAGATGAAAACCTCTCCACAAACTAACGGTAATAACCCGCCAAACCTAAGAAACTCTAGATCTCTATAGCTGATGTGGGTCTAGGCCAGTCCTTGACTGCCTCAATCTTCTTAGGATCCACCTGAATACCCCATGATGATACAACGAAACCCAAGAAAGCAACTGAACTCAACCAAAACTCACACTTCGAAAACTTAGCATATAATTGGCTGTCTCTTAGAGTCTGAAGAACGATCTGAAGATGCTGCTCATGCACCTCTCAACTGCAGGAGTAGATCAAGATATCATCAATAAAAACAATCACGAAAGAATCCAGGTAGGGCTTGAACACCCGGTTCATCAAATCCATAAATGTTGCTGGGGCATTTGTCAACCCAAATGACATCACTAGGAACTCATAATGCCTATACAGAGACCGAAAAGCTATCTTAGGGACATTGGATGCCCTAATTGTCAACTGATGGTAGCCAGATCTCAAATCGATCTTTGAAAACACTTTGGCACCTTGAAGCTGATCAAATAAATCATCAATCCTCGGCAATGGATACTTGTTCTTGATAGTGACTTTGTTCAACTGCCTATAGTCTATGCACATCCTCATCGACCCATCCTTCTCCTTTACAAACAACACCAGCGCACCCCAGGCGAGACACTAGGTCTAATAAAGCCCTTATCATACAAATCTTGCAACCGATCCTTCAATTATTTCAACTTTGGCGGGCCCATGTGGTACTACGGAATAGAAATAGGCTGAGTGCCCGGAGCCAAATCAATGCAAAAGTCAATATCCTTGTCGGGTGGCATCCCCGGCAGGTCTGCAGGAAATACCTCTGGAAACTCCCAAACCACTGGTACAAAATCCATAGAAGGAACCTCCGCACTAGAATCACGAACATAAGGCAAAAATAAGCCAAAAAACACCCCTTCTCGACCATACGCCGAGCCTTCATATAAAAAATAACCCTGCTGGTAGAATGACCGGGAGTCCCTCTCCACTCTAATCGAGGCAACCCCGACAATGCTAATGTCACGGTCTTGGCGTGATAGCCCAATATAGCATGATAAGGTGACAGCCAATCCATCCCCAAAATGACATCGAAATCAACCATATCGAGAAGTTGGAGATCTACGTTGGCCTCAAGACCCCCAATAATAACTACACACGAACAATAGAAACGACCTACAACAATAGAATCCCCACGGGTGTGGTCACATACACGGGAGCATCAAAAAATCACGAGGCACAACCAAATATGAAGAAAAATAGGATGACACATAGAAGTACATAGATCCTGGATCAAATATAAATGAAGCATCTCTACTACAAACTGAAACAGTACCTATGATAACATCATCGAATGACTCAACCTCAGGCCTGGCTGGGAAAGCATAACATCGGAGCTGCGCCCCACCACCCTGAACCATATCCCTAGGATGACCTCCTGCTGGATGGCCTCCACCTCTAGCGGCCTAGCCTCCACCTCTAACGGCCTGACCCCATCTCTAGCGGGTTGACCCCTACCCCTAGCTCCCTGAACCTTACCTCTAGCTGTCTAGGCAGGCGGTGCCGGAATCATGGCACGAGAACTTTGCTGCTGTGATTGAACACCCACTAATCTCGGACAGGTCCTCCGGACATGCCCATACTCACCACACTCAAAGCAACCATCCAAATATTGTGGCTGAGGAAACTGAGACTGACTCTGACGAGCCAGCTGACCGCGATAATAACTCTTAAGAGGAGGTGCTCTGATAGGAGCTGGCGGTGCACTATAAGTTGTCTGCCTTGAAGGAGGTACATAAGGACCACGACCCCCTAAAGCTCCATAGGATGTCTGAAGTGCTAAATAAAACGGCCTGGGATGATGGCCCCTACCAAAAGTACCCCGGCCCCCAGATATGGCCCCACTGAATCCACCGAAGTGATGAGGCCTCTTGTCAGACCCCTGACCACTCCCCTGAGCTAAAACCATCTCAACTCGTTTGGCCACATTGGCTGCATCCTGGAAAGAAATCTTACTCCCTATCTCCTTAGCCATCTGCAATCTGATAAGCTAAGCAAGTCCCTCAATAAACCTCCTCACCCTCTCTCTCTCGGTGGGAAGTATAAGAAGAGCATGACGGGCCAGATCCACAAAACTAGTCTCGTACTGACTGACGGTCATAGAGCCCTACTGAAGGGGCTCGAACTGCCTTCGATAGTCCTTTCTCTGAGTGATAGGAAGATACTTCTCCAAGAATAGCTGAGAGAAATGGTCCCAAGTAAGAGCTGACGACCCAGTTGGTCTGGCCAAATAATAAACCCTCCACCATTTCTTGGCGGAACCTGACAAACAAAAAGTAGCAAAGTCGACCTCATTGGTCTCTACTATCCCCGTGTTACGTAAAACCTCGTGGCAATTGTCCAAATAGTCCTGGCGATCCTCTGAAGATGTATCGCCATAGGTGGTGGTGAAAAGCTTGGTAAACATGTCTAATCTCCACAAGGGCTCAGAAGACATAGCTGATCCATCACCGGTCTGTGCTACAACACCCGACAGAACTACCCCAACTGGCTGAGTTGCTAGAGTCTGAAACTGGGGAGCCATCTACTTTGGAGTATGAGAAGCGGGAGTCTGTGCTGCTCCCCCGGCACGAGAGACGGCTAGTGCTATCGGAAGTATGCCGGCCTGAGTAACACTCTCCATAAGGCCCACTAGACGAACCAAAGAATCCTGAAGTACCGGGGTAGCGATGAACCCCTCTGGAACCTGAGCTGGCCCTGCTGGAATGGTCTGGATCGGAGCCTCCTCATCAAACTCTACATGAGGCTCTGCCGCTGGTGTTGCTGCTCGAGCTCTGGGCTGAGCCCTGCCCCTGCCTCGGCCTCTAGCACGGCCTCGGCCTTGTCCTCTGCCCCTCATAGGAGCTACCACTGGGGGCTCGGGCTGTTGATCAGCTGATGAAGCAGTACGTGTTCTCGCCATTTGCGAAAGAACAAGGGTAGAGAGTTCAATTAGCATAGAGAGACCAAATCGCACGACGGAGAAGAATAGAAGTGAAATTGTTCCTAACTTTGTAGCCTCTGGGGATAAGCATAGACGTCTCCATACTGATCCCTCAGACTCTACTAAGTTTGTTCATGAATTGTGAGACCTAGGCAACCTAGTGCTCTGATACCAACTTGTCACGACCCGAATTTCCCACTGTTGGGACCGTGATGACGCCTAATATCGCACTCGCTAGGCAAGCTAACGTTAGAGTTTTATTCACCTTTTTCCTTTACTTTTTATAATTAAAATTTAACAAAACTAAATCAACGGAAATAAAAGCGGAAGTACATAATTAACTGATTATCCTTATACTATTAACAAAACCAAAACAGTTACCACCTAGAAACTGGTGTCCCAACCCACGAACATTCTATGAATATCTACAAGTAATGGTCTGAAAGAAAAGAACATCTGTCTCGAAAAATAAAACATAAATGTAGAATATAGAAGGGGATGCTAGGGCCTGCGAACGCCTGCAGGACTACCTTGGGGCTCCTAGGTGAATGCTTGCAACCGACCTCTCGATCGGCCACAACCAGCTCCAAAATCTTCACAGAAAGAGCAGAGTGCAGTATCAGTACAACCGACCCCATGTACTGGTAGGTGCCAAGCCTAACCTCGACAAGGTAGTGACGAGGCTACGGCAGAGCATTTGTAATAGAACCTGCATACAGTTTATAATAAAGCAACAAGGAAGTACGGAACACAAAGGAACGGTAACTTGCAGTAAATAAACATGGAACCCAATTATCCTGCCAACACTCAGCTATAACCCATCCTTAAGAGAGTTTCAATACCACAAGAATAAATCACAGCAGAAGATGAATACATAAACAGAAAAATGATGCAGCGTGCATCCCGATCTCTCCATATAATCAGCAACAATATGAACATTCACACTTATTACTCCTTGTTGCGGCGTGCAGCCCGATCCCACCAGTCCACCCTTATTACTCCTTAATATATCATTCTTATTCCTCCTGTTGTGGCGTGCAACCTGATTCCACCTGTCCACCTTTATTACTCCTTGTTGCGGTGCGCAACCCGAACCCACCAGACAATCATATTTCACCCTTATTCTACCCGTTGCGGCGTGCAACCCGATCCCACCATATTAGTACCAACCACACAATAAGAACAAGTATTTCACAGTTTAGCTCAAACCCTCCACAATATTTATGCCTCCAACCTAACCAAACAAAAATCTATACAATTATGAAATCTTATCAATTATTACTACACAGTGAGACCAACCAAATTATATCATGAAACACCAATAAACCAACTTAAACCAATAATGTAATACAATGAAACTACGAAACAATTAATACCTTCAATAAAGAAAACAACATCTATCAAGAGGCAATTAGACATAGAAGCATCAATAAGCATGTAGCAGTTTAGATAGGAAAACAATATATTAGGAACGGGGAAGGGAACAGGCTACATAGATAAATTGGCGGCGCATAGGTACTCGTTACCACACCTACACGCCACACACATGGAATTTCACATAGCAATTAAGTCGGGGATCCCTAATCCCTCGAGTCAAAGTTAGACCAAACACTTACCTCAATCCAATGGCCAATTCAAAGCTCAAATATCGTTTTTCCTCTAGATTCCACTTCCAATCCACTCATATCTAGTCATAATTAACTTAATAACATCAATTATCGCTAAAGAAATTGATTACAATGCATGATTGTAAGTTTCCCAACATTTCCCCCAAAAAGTCAAAAATCGACCCCGGGCCCGCTTGGTCAAAACCCAAAATTTGGACCAAAACCCGTTAGCAAATTCACCCCCGAGCCCGGATATACAATTGGTTTTGGAATTCGACCTCAATTTGAGGTCTAAATCCCCAAATTTTGAAATTCCTAAGTTCTACCCAAAACACCTAATTCCACCATGAAAAACGCTAGATTCTATGATAAAATCTTGTAAAAAGTTGCAAAAGATTGAAAGAAATGAGTTAAGAATCATTTACCTAATATTTGGGGAAGAAATTGCCTTTGGAAAATCGCCTATTGAGGTTTAGGTTTTGAAAAATGGGAGAATGAATGAAAAATCTCGTCTAAGTCCAAAGTTATCAGCTGCAGATGTCACATTTGCGACTTGAGCATCGCAAATGTGAAGCTCACAAATGCGAAGGAGCCATCGGAAATGCGAAGCCCTTCACAGTCCTGCTACCTTCGCAAATGCGAAGAAAGTGCCGCATTTGCGAACACTGTTCCTTGCAAATGTGAGTAAAAGATCGCATTTGCGATCATACCCCTCCCAGTCTCCCTTCGCAATTGTGAAGGTTTGTTCACATTTGCGAAAAGTGCCGGCCCAGCCTTCTAATCGCAATTGCGATGAAAGGCTTGCAAATACAGACCCTGCAGGGCTCGCAATTGCGATGCCTGATCTTGCAATTGCGAGATCAGGGGCATGCAACAAGCTGAAGCACACCAGCAATATTCTCTAAGTTCCAAATCACTTCGTACCCTAACCGAAACTCACCCGAGCCCTCGGGGCTCCGAACCAAACATGCACACAAGTCTTAAAACATCATACAAACTTGGTCGCGCGATCAAATCGCCAATATAACATCTAGAGCTACGAATTTAGCACAAATTGCATGAAATTTTCAAGAAAGTTTCAAAACGCTATTTCCTCAACCAAGAGTCTGAATCACGTCAAATAAACTCCGTTTTTCATAAAATTTCACAAACATGACTTAAATATCATAACGGACCTATATAGGGCTCCGAGACCAAAATACGGACCCGTTACCAATGAGATCAACTATTAACCAATTTCTCAAAACCATTATAATTTCAGTTTAACAATTTTTATCAAAAATTTCTCGGGTTTGGAACCTCGAAATTCGATTCCGGGCATACGCCCATGTCCCATATTTTACTACGGACCCTCCGAGATCGTCAAAACACTGGTCCGGGTCCGTTTACTCAAAATGTTGACCAAGTCAACTAAAATCAAGTTTTAAAGGCAAAAATTATTATTTTCTCAATTTTCCACATAAAGGCTTTCCGGAAACACGCCCGGACTGCGTACGCAAATCGAGAAGAACTAAAATGGGATTTTAAAGGCCTCGGAACCCCGGATTGGGCTCTAAATAACAAGATGACCTTTTGGGTCATCACAATTTCAAATAATGAAAATAGACCAAACCCTCGATATTATATTCTACCCAACTATTTCTGCTTTTGCGGACAATAATCGCGCTTTTGCGGCTCTGCTTCTGTGTAGAAAGTCTCTCTTCTACGAGCTCACTTAATCCCCCAACCATCCGCACCTGCGCTACATCACCCACTTCTGCGAAAGCACTTCTACGCACAATGCATCGCAGAAGCGACATCGCCTTTGTGCAACACCTTTTGCATATACGGACTCTGTCCGTGCCCCATTTCTCACAGGTTTGACTTCGCACCTGCGCATTTCTTTTTCGCAAGTGTGCTTGCACCAGACCTGCCACCAACTAGCCATGCACAACCACCCTTCAGGTGATCCGAAATCCACCCGAGCACCTCGGGACCCCGCACGAGCATACCAACAAGTCAAAAAATACAAAACAAACCTACTTGAGGCCTCAAATCATACAAAATAACATCAAAACCAAGAGTCGCACCTTAATTCAAGTTTAATGAACTATCAAACTTCCACTTTCAAAACTCATGTTGAATTACGCCTAGCTAACTCGGAATTACCTCAAAATTTTTATACAAGTTCCAAATGATATAAAGAACCTATTTCAACTCCCGGAATAATAATTCAAACCCGATAACATCAAAGTCAACTCCCGATCAAACCTATAAAAATTTTAATCCTTCAACTTTCGCCAAATAGAGCCAAATCAACCTAGGAACTTTTAAATCCAAATTCAGACATACGACTAAGTCTAAAATTACCATACTAACCTATTGGAACTATCAAAATACCATTATAGGGTCATCTATACAAAGTCAAACTCTGGTCAACCCTTTATAATTTTTTTTAAGCAAATATAACACTAGGTAGGCTGCCTAGTGGCTAATATATAAATAATAATCCCAAAATCTGGGTCCAATATTACAATATGTCCAAAGAAATGTAGAAAATGATTGCTGCAACTAACTAATGCTAACAAGAGTAAAAGTAATCTATCTATTACAAAGGAATGGGATATATGCCTCCATGAGGTAGTGTAAGTAAATCCAATGACCAAGGCAAACCAAGTAGCACCTCCAAGCCCTCACCAGGCTCCAAGTAATGTATTCCATAGGATATGATCCTAATGGACAACGTAAATATGGACTCCAAACAATTACACCACAGAAAATGAAGCTATCCAAGATTGAAAGAACCGTGTGTAGCAATACCTCAACATGTTCCTTATAACTTTCAAACTGTAGAAGAAGCTCATGAATGTAGAAGAGAGACATAACTGCTTGCTTGAACTATAGGGATAGTATAGTGCATTCTCATCTCCATATTGAGCATGCATTCACACTAATACCAGTGGGTTATGATAGGACATTACACCGAATATTACAAGAGCATATCCAAGCATCAACTTGTGTAGCATTACATGAGAATATACATACTCCATTTGACATGTCAACACTACCAATTCATAAACCAAGAGGTTGATCATATGTTCAGCCTTATATATCTGTGAACAAATGCAGCAGCACCACAAAACACTTAGCAGAAAAATCTTACCATTTTTAAATTATATTGGACCCTATGAGATGTCTGCTTGACTCCATAAATCTGTGTAATGTTAAACCACCCCCAGAATGAGCATGATAATATGCTAATACCACTGAGAAATAGCCTAACACCTCACATACATTATGCACAATAGAATAGAAGTCAAGATCAAGCCATATGTGGGCAACTATGATCATTAATCTGGAGCCTTCCTCTTTGCTACCCTCACCCTAAGATTAGGCAATTCAGAGAATGAGCTAAAGTTTACTATACCTGCAAAAGAAAAAGCTATGTTAGTTAAAACCCCTTTATAACTTGAACTTCAACCTTGGAACTACAATTTTCAACTCAATCCAAAACTTATACGAAACCAAACCAACTATCCCCGCAAGTCATATAACAATAAATACACATACGGAAAGTATCAAATAGCGAAATGAGGCTCAAATATATAAAACGAACGGCTAATTAGTTACATCAACAGTTGCCTTTGGAGGAGGAGCCCATTTCTAGAAGGTCCACTAAACGGACCAGGACTCCTAGGTGGCTGCATGACTATGTGCATGGACCTCTGCCTTCCAGAGACACCACCGTTGTTGGACCTTTCTTGTATCCTGTGGCTAGTTATATGTCATACACTTATTTTTCTAACTCTTATAACAGGTCTATTTGTAATTATCTGCCATCACTGAGCCAGATTCCTATGCAGAAGCTATGTAGGATGAGAAGTGGGTTGCAGCCATGAATCAAGAGCTTCAAGCACTTACTGATAATAAAACATGGATTCTAGTTGACTTACCAACTGGGAAGACGGATATTCGTTCCAAGTGAGTGTATAAGGTAAAGTCCAATTCTCAAGAGGAGGTGGACAAGTACAAAGCCAAACTTATGGCCAAAGGCTACACACAATAAGAAGGTTTGGACTATCAAGAGACTTTTTTCTCTGTTGTGAAAATGGTGACAGCGAGGGTTGTCTTGTCTATCGTTGTCATGTATGGATGGAAGCTACACCCGATGGATGTTTTTAATGCTATCTTACAAGGTGATTCGATTGAAGATGTGTATATGGTACAACCTCTTGGCTTTGCTAGCAAGGGTAGAAATTCAAGGTGTGTAAGATGCATAAATCCTTATATGAACTGAAGTAGGCTTCCAGGCAATGGAACGTGAAGTTGTCTAAGGCTCTCTTGGTTGCATGCTTCATTCAATGACTATTCCCTTTTTACCAGAAGAGTTGGTGATCACATTGTGGTTATACTGGTGTATGTAGATGGTCTTCTGATCACTGGATCATTTGCTACCCTTATCTAGGAGTCCAAAGAAATGCTCAAGCTACATTTCAAGATCAAGGACCTGGGAAAAATGAAGTACGTCCTTGGCCTTGAAATAGCTAGAAGCAAACAAGGAATATCAGTGTGCCAAAGGAAATTCACTTTAGATCAGAAATCTGACCTTGGCTTGGTAGGTTCAAAACCTACTAGTACATCATTAGAGGTCAATAAGAGGTTGACCAGTGCAGATTTTGACAAAGGAGATATAATCAAGCCAGATATACATGATGATCTCCTGAAGGATCCCACCAGTTATCAGCAGTTAGTAGGGATATTGCTTTACCTTACAATAACAAGGCATGATATATCATATGCAGTACAAAACCTTAGTGAGTTCATGCATATGCCTAACAAGTCACATGTGGAAGCAACTCTAAAGTGGTTAGATATTTGAAGAATGCACCTGCCTTAGGAATTTAACTATCATCCAAAGTCTCATGTGGGCTGACAGTTTACTGTGATGCAGATCGGGCTACTTGTCCATTGACAAGAAAGTTTGTGAGTGGATTCATTGTGAAGCTTGGAGATTCTTTGATCTCTTGGAAGTCAAAAAATAAAACACCATACACACACACGTATATATATATATATATATATATATATATATATATATATATATATATATATATATATATATATATTATTGAATAATTCTTGAATTATTTTCTATTAGCATTTGGGTCATTGTATTAAAAATTGGATACACAAAGTATAACTTAAACTTGTGTTTGGTTTAGAACTGTAATGGATTTGAAAAAGGGTTTGAGGAGATCCACAAGAGAAGGTTTGGCAGTTTGAACGCGTTATCCATATATAACTTAATCATAGTATTGTTTTACCACATTGGTCTTGGTATAAAATAATACATGAACTGGTGTATTAAATTACTCCATGATTAGTTTATACATGATTCAAAAGATAAACCAAACATCGGATAAAATAATACTCAATGTTATACCAACCCTTCAACCCAAACGAGCGCTTATTATCTAATCTATCATGTTTAGTATTTGATAGAATAAGAAGATAATACTAAAATTGTTTTGTCCTATAGAGTAGAATGTTAAGAACAAATTCCAAAACGTTTTGCATATTAAAGAAAACTATTACTCTAATATAATGAAAATATGACCAATGATAAGGAGTGATTGCTGATTTGCCAATTTTGATACTGCAAGAAAGCAAGCCTTGAACCATCCTTAACTATAGCTTTGCATTTATAGAACCAATGTTTCTGGGATTTTGTCAATTCTTAATGTATGGAGTTTTATGTGTTTGAAACACACGCACACGCGCGCGTACACACACATATATATATGGTTTTATGGTGTTTTCCCTTCTTGTCTATATTTTTATTAATGTGATGCTTACGATTTCCTGAGCTGAGGGTCTATTGGAAACAACTTCTCTATCCTCACAAGGTAGGAGTAAGGTCTGCGTACACACTACCCTCCCCAGACCCCATGGTGTGGGATAATACTGGGTATATTGTTGTGTTGTTGTTGTTGTTGATATATATATATATATATATATATGCATCATTTCACATTGCCTGGAGGTAGGAGTGGTAAACAGGCGGGTCGAGTCGGATATGGTTTGGGTCGAACGGGTAACGAAAAATGGATAAATTATCCGACCCGATCCATATTTAATACGGATAAAAAATGGGTTGACCGGCGGATAATATGGGTAACCAATTATCCATGACTTCTTGCATATGATCACTTTTGGGAGAATTCTTAGTGCCCCTAATTTGAGGAACCCCCAATTTGAGGCTTTACAAATGTAAAAGTTGGACCCATTGGTTATCCATTTTCTAAATGGATAAAATGGTTCTTATCCATATTTGACTCATTTTTAAAGAGTTCATTACCCAACCCAATTATTAGCGAATAATATGGGTGATTAACTATATTCTTTTAACGATTTTGCCACCCCTACCTGGAGGTATTGATAGCGACCCAAATAGCACAAATAAAGGGATGGCAATTCTAATGAGAAAAGCAACATTCCGTGCATTTGTTGTGACAGATGTAATCTCGTTTGCATGCTCATCTGGTGCTATATTCAGGAGTCCGGAACCAAAATGTGGTTCTTTTGGACTCAAATAACCGAAATATGTGGGAAAAAAAGTTAGTGACCAAAATATATTTAGCGTCTTTTTAAAAGACGTTATACCTTAACGGTCGTTTGGCCAGTTAAGTATAGCATCTTTTAAAAAGGCGCTATATGTATAGCGTTCTTTACTAAAATGCTATACATATTAAGAGGACCCACAAATAATTTTCTATGCGTAACTGACATAATAATAATTCAACTGGGTATAGCATTTTTTCTAAAAGATGCTATACCTCAAATAATTGAACCCCGGACTGCTTTTTGCCTTATTTAAAGAGGTGAAGGATTTTGTAAAAATCCATTCGTAAACATCTTCAAGTGTTCTAAAAATTTTCTTTGTTAAGTTGTTTTGCATTTTGTCATAAAGTCTGAAGAGCGAAAAATTAGGGTTTTATTATATTGGGGGGTGATATTGTGGTGGCGAATAACTCAGTAAGCTATAATTTATCTCCACAGTGTCATGTTAAGTTGCCACTTACAATGGAGTACGATAGATTGGTATCGTTGTTATGTAATAAAATGAGTGTGAGCAAACGTTCGGTGAATCTTAAAATAACCGGAAGATATTCGTATTCTGTGATTCCGCAAGGGGTTGCTTGTTATGCTGAGTTTAACATCAAAGACGATGAAACTCTAAGAGATTTTTTTGGGGACTCCGGATGAATACAAGGAATTTATTGTGATAAAATTGTTGGAAATGTACGTCAAGGTTGAAGGCGTTCGCAATAATGAGGTTGCGCAATATAGGGAAATCCCTTAATCATCGGGTTATTTTGGAGCAGTTTTAGCTGAACAGGTTTCGGCTGAAAGAGTTTGGCCGGATCTAAACATCTCTCCACGGGCGAATGAGGAGCGAGGAAATAATTTCTCCCCTACTATACATAATCCACAAGCCGAGTGGTAAACTTCAATTTTCTTTTGTGTTACGATGTATATTTTTATGTATTATATTTGTATTAACACTCATATATTCCATAGGGAATACCGACCAGATATGAATTCTACAAGTTATGAACCAACGGCCAGTTGGAATATTCCTAGTTTTGGTGTGTTGGATCATGGTGGTCCATCTGGGAGTCAGCATCAACAAGATAATATGCATCATGGGATATCAACACATTATGAATTTATAAGTGAATATATAAAGTTATATGTATTGTTTGGACCAATTTCAGTAACTCATTATTTCTTTGGTTGTGCAGTGAAAACGAGCAACTTGATGGTCCTGTCCTCACTCAATTGCCCGAAGACGACGTATTTACTCAGGATCTGGCAGATGCGCAGAGTCAAGAAGATAATAGTGATTATGACAACAATGCCGATGAGTCTGGAGATGACACACCCTTCCCTGACAAGGGTGATGATGAGGAGAAAGAGAATGCCAAACCTGATTTGACGAGGGAGCATGCTCCACCTCCCGTTAGACCAAGAGTGTACAAGTCCCACGTGCCGTTTCATTCAAGGCATATTCCCTACCTTGATCATTTTCCAAGTACGCCATATGTGGATGACCTCACAAGGGATATTGACGAAATGTGGACATCAATGTGGGATGAATCTAGACCAACGGTGCTGCCAAAGGGCATGCTTTTTCTTGATAAGGCACACCTAAGCAAGGCGGTGAAAATGTACAGCGTAAAAGAGTGCCGTGAGATGGCGGTATGAGAGTCATCTGTGGATGTATACAAGGTTGTTAGCCGTAGATGGTTTACGGGTTGTAATTGGATGCTGCGTGCGATAAAGAAGAAAACAAATAAGTGGAAAGTGGGTAAATACATTGGCACCCACAATTGTGAAATGGACACGTTCAGTGGGAATCACTTCAACTTGGATGTTGACTTGATTTCTCTTATCTTGATTTTAACATTGAAGTGTCCATAAGGTACAAGATCAAATAGTGTATTACATCCGTCCACTAGGAGCATGGGTGTACTATTACCAAAAGAAAGGCATATCTTGGCGCAAACGTGCATTTGAAATTATTTATGGTGACTGGGATAAGTCATTTGCATCTCTACCCAGGTACATGGCCGCATTTCAACACTTTAACCCAGGACTGTTGTTGAATGGAAGCTTGAGCGAAGTGTGGGAATACCAGAATATATATTCAGATACGTGTTCTGGGCACTTAAACCAGCAAATGATGGTTTTGTGCATTTTCGGCCAGTAATATCCATAGACGATACTCATGTCTATGGGAAGTATGATATTAAGTTGTTGATCGTCGTTGTAGTAGATGCCAATGGACAAATATTTCCCCTAGCTTTTTCCATCTATGGCAATGAAAGCCAAGAGACGTGGATGCTATTTTTGAACCACTTAAAGGAGCACATTGTCAAACAACGTTCAGTTATTTGTCTAATATCTGATCGGCATGGCGGTATATTATGTTCTGTAGAGCATTTGCCTGAATGGCAGGAACCGTATGCATACCACAGTTACTGTGTGAGGAACCTGAAGGCCAATTTCTAGAAGAAATATCCCAACAAGGAGTTGCATGATTTAATGTGGATGGCTGCAACTGATCACCAGGAATGCAAATTCAGGAGGCGCATGGAATCGAGCAGGCAGGAAGACGAAAGAGCCTATCATTGGTTGATGCGACATGAGCTTGACAAGTGGACATTGCATGCGGATAGTGGAAGACGATGGGGAACCCTGACTACAAATGTGTCAAAGTCTTTCAACGGGTTATTGAAGTCTGCACGTGGATTGCATGTCACTGCCATGGTGCGGAAGTCATTGAAACAGATGGCGGAGAGGTTTGTTGAAAGGAATAGAGTTGCATCAAAATTGATGGAGAGGGGTGTTGAAGTTATGCCAATACCAATGAAAAGATTTGAGAAATACCGGAGGCGAGCACATTGGCATTCATTTTTACAGTATTGCAACGAGCGAAATATTTTTGAAGTTTGCACCGCTATCCCTCAAAACCGGGGGAATAATATACACAACGTAAATGAAGCCAGCAGGTTTTGTTCTTGTGGGAAATGGTCCATCTACCACATGTCGTGCTCACATGCCATCAAGTGCTTTCAACATACAGGTTTAGGGCCAACTAACTATGTTGATAAGAAATACAGTGTTGCTGCATACTTAAACACATATAGTGGGCAGTTGCAGCCAGTGGGTGCTGAACATTATTGGCCGCCGGAACCATTTAAAATGGTGTGTAACAAGGACTATTTGCGTAAGCTACAAGTGCAAAAAAGAACGCGTATACGAAACCAAATGGATGTTAGTGATACCGTTTATGCGCGTAAATGTGGCATATGCTCGCAAACAGGATACGATTGTCGTAAATGTCCTTCAGCTGGTTTGGGTGGTGGTGGTAATCGAGCTCCTGGTAGAAGTTTATCTAACCAACTATCAAGGATACACGTAGTGTTTTGTTTGCGTAATGTGTTTGTAATAAGTATTTATCTTGCAGAATGTATGAAAGCAAATTATGTTTCCATTGTTGTTATATCTTTTTGATATTTAACATTAATACTTCGATACAACAATCTAACATAAACCCGTTTAAACAAAAAAATAATTGTCATTCACCATTATCGTCGCTGTCTGGCACTATTTCATTGTTACTGTCTTCAACTTCTTCGTCAACATCATGTATGTACCCTTCGGGACCGAGGGAATCATAATATAGGCCCCAATTGACACACATTTCTCGTAATTCATCGCTATCATCAAGAAGACCACTTGCCTGATTTCTACAATAATATGGGACACCTACGTCCAACGTCTGTGGTAGAAACTTAGGTAGTCCCTCCCACTCGACAACTATTGGGAAAACAGGATAATCATTGTCTCTATGCAATTTATCATTTTCTAATATATCCCAGTACTGATCCTCTATTCCTCTCAAGAAGTTAAGATCATCCATTGCATGATGAACAGCAAGTGCCTTTTCCATCTCTAAAATCTCTTCCATCAGATGCCTAATCACTTCTGGTTCATCTTTGTGTGTGTTTGTTTGGAAGGATGCTGGCACAACAAGCCCATTCCAGCGACACAATACTTCGTAATCACACCGTTTTGAGTAAAGAGGAACCCATTGTAGTTTTTCGCCCCAAATTTGCATACCTTCGGGCTTTGTAGAATGCGCTTCGCCCTCAATAATGAGCCTTGTGACTTTGAGATCAGTGTGTATATTGATAGACTGGTTTTCCAAGGTACAGAGAAAACCATACCACTTATCATCACTCAAGTCAGTGTAGCATTTTTTTCAAGGTAGGGATCGATAGTGTTAAGACATGATCCATGGGGATCTGTTGAACTACCTTCATCCTTTTGCCTCTTTTTGAACCACTTGTTAAATTTTAGTGGCATTTTTTTAATGGATGTTGTAATGTTTATTTAAAAGGTCTTTGAAATACATATGACTTGGTTCAGTTTAAGAAGATTTCTTATACCCGAAATAATCATTAGCACGCGAAGCATAGCGCGGTTACATACCACGTTATGTGTATTGTCTTATCGACCTGATAAAGTTGTCGTTCTAGAAAAGCTGTCTTCTAGAAAAGTTGTATTGTATCGTAAAGAATCATTAGCACGCGAAGCATAGCGCGGTTACATACCATGTTATGTGTATTGTCTTGTCGACCTGATAAAGCTACCGTTCTGGAAAAGCTGTCTTATGGAAAAGCTGCATTGTACCGTAAAGAATCATTGGCACGCAAAGGATAGCACGGTTACATACCACGTTATGTGTATCGTCTTGTCAACCTGATAAAGCTACCGTTCTGCAAAAGCTGCTCGCCCGGTAAAGCTATATTGTACCCGAAAGAATCTTCAACACGCGAAGCATAGCGCGGTTAAATGCTACGTTATGTGTGTTGCCTTGCCTATAAATAACTGGCGCATTTTAGTTATTTTCTGTGCTTAACCAAAACAAATAGCAAAACTTCCCATAAAAGCAGGTTTTTTTTCATTAACAAATGTCTGGACGCAATGACCAACCAATGTGCTATTGTGGCAAACGTTGTATGATCAACTCATGTTGGTCCGATGGTCATGTTGGGCACAGATATTGAATATGTGTAAACAGGTTCGGAGGTAATGACGGAAATTATTGCGATTTTGAGGAATAGTATGATGAACCCATTGAGCGGGAATGCTACAAAAAATCTTTGTAGTATATTTGGAATATGAACTGTGAATACCGACACCGTGAGTCTGAAATGAAACGAGAAATTGTGGCATTGTAGGAGAAACTAAAAGAGGCGGAAGAAAAAAAAAACTAGAAGAGAAATTTAAGTGGTTGGAGTAGAGAATACTAGGCGGTAGTGACTAAACAATGACATGTATGTGTTGAGTGTAATATTTTATCTTTATGTTTACCGTGTCTTGTATTTTCATTAGTTGTATTGAATTTAAATTATGTTAAGTTGATATGTTTGTGTTTGTGTTGTAGTATTAAAATAATGAAGAACAAGAGAAATAAAAACATAATGCACATATAATGTAAATAATAAAAATAGTTTTCATTATTTACTGAACTTCATATGTACATAAAATACAAAAAAAATCAATGTGTCCCACATCCTGTATGCTTTAATGCAGTCGTTGGCCTGAGGCGCATCCCATCCCGCCCGGCTACACTATTAGGATCACCCTCATCACGACGCCTCTTTATCGGAGATGAGTTGCAACATGATCGTCAGTAAGGCTGGCGAGCTCAGTAGAAGGGGTCGTCGGTGCAGCAGTAACCTACAGAATAATGACATATTTTAGTATATGAAATATGTAATAGTAATGTAGGGGTTGATTGCATAAAATAATTAAAATGTCTAACCATGGTCACAGCGAGCTTCTAAATATACTCATCCTTCTCAAGCATGTGAGTGTCGCACCTAGTGGCCTCCGCGACGGGCGAGGATGATGGCTTCAAAAAAAATATGCTTTAGATATTTATGACTAATCAATGAGATAAACACAAAAATTAAGTAATAGTAATACAAACTAACCAAATCCTATGGAAGATCCTCAGCATCCCTCGATGATGAGCCATAACTAAGTCGGCGTCCACTATCTACATCTCGTACCGGACGAGCATCAGCAACCATCGATGCCTCTAGATGGTCAGCAAAAAACGCATCTCAATCATGTGAGGTAAAGGTCGTGCCCGCAATCGACAATGGAGCTGACGGGGTCACCTGCGAAGTCCCTAGAGTAAGCCCCAAGCTAAATGACGAGATATCACTAGGATCAGGGTGGTCACCCGGCTGATCAGCTCCAATATCCTCAACAGGTGCCTCAACGCCCCCTTGCTGGGGACCACCTCCTCGCCGACCCCCTACCTCGTGGCACACCCCCCTCCCCCCTCGTGGCATACCCCTGCCACGTCGACTACGTTCAGGGTGCACTGCTGGCCCACAATGGTACTGCTCTGGCGCCATATAATCAGCCTCGTGTGCTAAGTTCTCATCATCCCGGGCTCGCTGTAATGTTCGGGCAGCCAAATTTGTAACCAGCCGGCCATAGTCGTGCAAAGCGGCCGCTCCCTCGACGGCATGCTGTTGCATCTGTAGTCCCAACTGGTGGAACATATGTAGTCCAATAACCTGCACAACATGTAAAATATTAATTGTGAAGCGGTAATGTTAACGTTATAACTAAGTATTCATTAAACGGTAATGTTACCAAATAACATACCAGCGCCTCATGCCTCCCAGTGTATGGAACGAACCAACAGCCAGTGTGATGAACGGGATTCCCGATGACAAGTCGGATAATGTTGCGGTACCAGCTGATATACGCATGCTCACCATCCATAAGATGTGCTGGAGGGGGTGGTGGAATCAAGTCACGCCGCAAGTCCCAAGTCTCGATCTGCGCCTCTAGCCAGGCCTCATATGCCTGGTCAACCCTCGAATGATCATCCCGTTGGTAATGTGTCCTAACCCAAGCGGGCAGTGGAGGTACATGTTGCGGTCGACCAAACTGGCGAAGGACTCGCTCGGTGGCATGATGCTCGACAATATCAAGACATATCAACGGGACGGAAGAGCTCCACATAAGTCGCCCGATCGAGCAATAATCGGGCAAACTAGCTATTAGCGTGTCGTTGTAGGGCGTCCAAATGAACTATCACATAAAAATAAAAGAAACCGTGAGTATATGCAACACATATATTTCCAGGCCAAGTAAACTTAAGTATAGAATTACCTGCGCGTCCTCCAGCAAATCCAACAAATCTCTGCAATACGGGAGATTATGTCGAGCCTCGTACTCGCGTCCATATCCCCGCCTCTCAACCCACCTCCTAGCCAAAGGGCGTGGAGGTGGTGCATCCTGAGCTATGGGTGGTAAAGGTGGGTGAAACTGCATGAACCGCTCCCAGGCCCAAACCTAATATACAATTTGGAAGTAAAATTTAAGGTATATTTTTTTTATGTATGTTATAATGAAGAGAGTATTTGACTACGTTTTCACCTGCAGCGGCGGCATAAATCCTGCAACGTCTCGCTAGATGCCCATATATGCCCGGCACATCTGCCGGTACATGTAACCAAGAACAGAAGCACCCCAGTTGTACTGAGGTAAATCATCTAGCAGCTCAAGATGATGAAGAAATCTCTAGCTGACTAGGTTTCCCGAAGTGTTCGAGAACAATACGCCTCCAAACATAAGCAGCAGCTGTGACCTCGTGTACCGGTTAATGTGAACCTCCGATGTATCATAAGCAATGTCATCATTCATGGCCTCCAAATGCTTTCGGATGGGCGTCAACGAAAGACGACTAGCCCCAACCAATACACCTTCATCCTCTGGCCGGAAATCGGTGAGCCGCTGCAACGTGTCCAGGTACTGAGCTCCCGTATAATCTCTCCTGCCTTGCGGCAAAGCAACAGCAAGTCCATCAACCGGCAGCCCATACAGGACCTCCACGTCCTGCAGCGTGATAGTAGCCTCGCCAATGAGCAAATGGAATGTGTGCGTCTCTGGTCGCCACCGCTCTATCAAAGCCGTGATCAACAACCAATCCAGTTGCAGCCGGACGATCTCAATGATCCTATAAAAACCCGTATCCTGCAGGCGTCTGACTACACGGGGATGGAGCTGGCGGTCCCTAAGAAAGTCCCACACATCGTTTATTCTCCTAGAACGTTAAGTCTGGGCCAATAACTCCCCCTCCCATATGTAGAAAGACCTATGCTCGGCATGTAGCTGTAGTAGCTCTAGGGAGGCAGGTCCGGGATGCAAAGGCAGAACCTCCATGACGACTACTGTAAATTGAACAAAATTAATTACATTATTTTTTTTCCACTGCTTAAATATATTGCAATACCTTGAATAATAAATTTTATTCGATATTTTTACTATATTGTTAATTAAGTTGATACATTTTCAATATTATAATTTATAGTTTATACGTTACTTTAATATGTTAGTTTTATTATTTTATATGTTAGCTAGTTATTCATCTATTTTTTACTATACATGATTTAATTATTAAATATTCACATTTTGGTTCCGGGCACAATATTTGAGGCCCAGTAGCACCAATGTATCCTTAATTCCTATGTTCATGATGAAATTTTTTTTTTGATTTTTCACTCAACAGGTCTATTATTTTATATGTTAGTTTATTATTGTATATGTTAGTTTTTATTATTTAATATGTTAGTTTATTATTGTATATGTTAGTTTTATTATTTAATATGTTGGTTTTATTATTTAATATGTTAGTTTATTATTGTATATATTACATTTATTATTTAAAATGTTAGTTTATTATTTAATATCTTTGTTTGTTTGTTATTGACTTATTTTTTACTATACTAAAATTAAATAATTAACTTTCATAACTATACAAGATTTAATTATTTAATAATCACATTTTGGTTTCGGACACAATATTTGAGGCCCGGTAGCACCAATGTATCCTGAATTCTTATGTTCTTACATTTGTTGACTATAATTGGAGATAATTTGTGTTTGAATATCAGCTTTTTGACGAATTTTTGGGAAGAATATATATATATAATAATATAATATATATTATATATATATATATATATATATATATATATATATATATATGTATATATATAATTATATATATATATTATATGTTAGACTTTAAGCCATTGGGCTTTAAAGTAGAAGAAGTGTGAATTGGAAATGGAGGAAAATTGAAAATTTGAAGAAGTGAACTTTTGTCTTGCACTTTGTCCCTCATTGGTGAGGGACAACCACATTTGTGTGCTTATATATAGAATCACTTCTTAAGCTCTTAAAAGGAGTTGAAGAGATCTCTGGCCGCGGTTCTGCCGCGACCGCGGTAGAACCCGGCAGGCAGCGTATTCTTTTGAAAAGTCACCTTTTTCCAGACACCTCTTCTGGATAATTGCCTTTAAATTCTGAGACAGGCTCCATTTTCTACACACGAAAAACACTCCAGAACTTCTTTCTTTCTGAATATACTGCATTCTAATTCGCAGGCTCTCTCTCTCAATTCTAAGTGTGATTTTGCTCCGTTCTTTAAAGTTTCGTTGGTATCCTGTAGTTTGTATTGCCACTGTGCAGGAAGGTTTATTCCGTTTTATCCTGGGAGGATTTAATCCATTACCTTGGCAAGTGTGAGGGGTTTAAAATTCCTTAAGGACACCAAAGCAATTGTGGACTCGGAATATTCTTAAACTCTTCTGTTTTTCCAGTTTCTTTTATTTTTCTAACAGTTTTTCTATTTTGTT
>NC_031989.1:106345051-106349123 GCF_001879085.1 Nicotiana attenuata | reverse complement strand
ACACACACACACACACACACACACATTCTGTATGTTATATACAAAAATTATACAAATTTTATACACTTCTTCGGCTACCGAATATAAATAGTTTTGGCACGGGCTAAAAGTATAAAAAGTCCTTCAATGTATAAAATGTACTTGTAGTATAAAATTATGCCGCTAATAGTTATATGTTTTTTCAAATTAAATTCATCCACGCAGGCTTTCACCTCATGTAATGATAGAAAATCTGGCATTGTCCCATACCCGTTTGTTAAAACTCGAAAGAAAAAGTACAAGGGGGACGAGACCTTACCTTACTACTCCCAGTGAGAGTAGGATTACAACATTATTACTTGGACACTACAGGGGTACGATTCATTCTTTCATCTTTATTACATGTATTCGTTTAGAAAATTTTACAGAACTTTAGTGGTCACCGAGGATTTATGTACCAACACCAACTTATTTGGGCCGAGACGTAATTGTTGTTAGTGTGATAATAATGTTTTATTTTGATGGCTAATTTTTTATTATTATTTATAATTCCCTTCAAGTTCTATTTCTACTTGGAAAAATAGCTTCCGCCATGGAAGATCTCTTCTGGGATCTTACATAAATAGCCGGTCAGATTCAATATTTACTTTTTCTAATCGATATAAATTGATTATACATTGGTTACATACGATTATATATATATTAACATGAATTTATACATATATTATACATATGCCATCAAATTTTGGTTTAAGCGGGTTGGGTGGGAGTAACAATAAGTTATACATTTATTATTTTGGAATATGAAGAAATTCCATTAATAATAATAAAAATTAATAGTTATTAATATAGATAAATTAGAGGTATATTTTGCAAACAGAATTAAACAACATAACCACAACAAGATACAGCAGGGGGCATACATTTACAAAGGGGTCATTTGCGCAAACAGCCACTTTTAACGCTGTTATTTAGAATATGATCGTACATGGACAAAAGTTGCATTGATTTTTAATTTGTGACCATCTTGTAAGGATCAGCCGTAAAAGTGGTTATTATATAGCCCTTGGATAATTTGTGTTACTCTTTCATTTTGCCACTAATGCACACTAATTCGCATTTAAGTGGTGTCAAAACAAATTAACCTCCACATCCACCACAACCGCCACAACCACCACCTCCACAACCATTATCATTACCGCCGTAACAACAATCCTGGTGTGCACCACCACAACCGCCACAACCACCACCTCCACAGAATAAATAAAACCTCTACCTTGTGGAGATAGAGAGGTTATTTTCAATAGACCCTCGGCTCATAAAAACATAAGCACCACATTAAAGAAGAGAAAAAGACGGCATTATTTTTCTCCTAGATACAAACTGCTTGTGAAGTTAACATCCAAATGGCATGTCATTTCACACGAGTAGAAGAATGTTGCATGCCTATGACGCCATTATGCAAAAGGCAATAAGAAAGTTCTATACAGAGTCCAAGATGCGCGCAAGAGTCAGGGACCTATGTATGTAACAATTAAGGTAAAATTTGTGCGTCAAATTACTCCAAACATCTAAAAAGAATCACAAATAAGTTTGGAACAGATCTGGACATTGACATAAACAATTGAATTCAAGAAAAGAAATTGCGAGCATTCAAATTTTGTAGTATTTAACATCTCTTGAAAAACTGAACGACAGCCATAAGTTTTCAGCCTCACAGTCTTGCCCTAACTTACCAAGTTTCTAATTTATATATCAGTAAAAATTTGAGACACACAAATCTGATGTGATTTAATAAAAATTTTAAACAGTCAAAGAGAAGTTACCGGGTAGTGGAGACGGAGCTTCAGCGGGTTGGTGGCAGTGACCTTCAGCGGCGCCGGCGGTTTGGTTGGTGGCAGCGGTGAGTTTGGGTGGGGGAAGTTTGAGTGAGAGAGAGAAGAGAGAAGGAAGAAAAGAGGGAAAGGAAAAGGAAGATGTGCGGTGGTAGGGTTTTTAAAAAATATTTCCGACTGATTCGGTCGGTAATTTGGTCAAAGCAGTCGACCTCGATTTACTAAAAATTTCCGACCGAATCGGTCGCTATTTTTTTTAAAAAAAATAATTATTTCCGACCGAATTGGTCGCTAATAGTGGCGCGGAATTTTCCGCCAAAATTTACGACGGATATAGACGGAATATTAGTCGTAACTATTAGTAAAAATTGAAAAATAAATTTTTATGTATTTTCCGACCGATTCCGTCGGAAATATCCGATTACTTTTTTCCGTCGGAAATTTCCGTTAGAAATTGGCCGTTTTTTAGTAGTGCGTTGTTGCTGCTGCACCAATGACAGCGACTCCAGCGCCGACCAAAACAACTATACGACCGTCTTTTAATCCGTGGCCAGCACTGGGGTTCCTCGCACCTATTTCAACATCGCCAGCTCCTTTCTTCTTCTGCTTTTCTCTGTAGCTTAGGCAGCACAAAAATACCAAAAATAGGATCACAGAACTGCAGACTATGAACGCAATGTAGGCTGACTCCTGTATGGGTCAAAATCTGATCAAAGGAAGACTTAAGGAAGAACGACCAAGAATCAACCAAGCCGAAGTCACGTATAGGAAGCAATATACCAGCGAGTGATTTAGCTATGGTCGAGGTCGAGCACTTGATTCGGCCAGAACGGCTAGTTCAACACTTAGATATTTCAGAGGAATATTCTACGGGATATTCCACGAATTTAGGTACTCCGGTTAAGGACTGCTGAGTAAAGAAAGTGCTTTGTATAAATATCATGGGAGAAAGTAACAGAAGGGGCGCTTGAGAGGAACATACAAAGAAAAAGACATATACATCTCTCTAAAAGTGAAGATATTCTTTAAATCTCAGGTTCCTCGCCGAAAAAGGAGATAAGAGCTTAGAATCTCAGTATCCGTCTGTAATTCAACTTCATCAAATGAATAGAAGTCGGTCTTGTTCAAGAATGGTGACTCTTTTCATTTATGTATTCTTCATTATCAGTTGATATTATAGGAGTAATCATCTATTTCTTACATTATGATATTCAATCGCAAGTGTAATCAAATCTTATGTTCAGTCATGCTTGTTTATTCCTATCTTCAACCTCGGATCTAGAATAAATTATGGCAGAATTACACCCCTTGTCACTTGGCCCAACAACCCATCAGAAAATGGCCCACATTTGGAGCCCTTACCCAGTGTAGCCTAGGTTGTACATAACCTGAAAATTACTTTTCATCAGTTAGCCCACCTTTTTTTTCTTCGCTCTTCTTCTTCTTCCCATGTCACGCCTTTGCACAGTGCACCGCAAAATTTTTCTACCATTGTTATTCTCCTTCAATTCTTCTTCCAGATTCAAAGATGGTAATCTCTTATGAAGCGCATTATTCTGTAATTTTGTCACTTATGGTTCAAAGATTCAATTTCAGAAAATTGGATTTTTTGATTTGTTAGTTGTTTGGAATGGGTGTTGTCCCAATTGATTGGAATTACTAACAGGAGTTCAAAACTTAAATTTCAAGTGATTTGGAGTAGATTTATGCTGGATTTGAGTTAAATTTCAGAGGATGCCCAAGGAAGAAAAAGAATCTGTGAAGCTCCATTGATAGGATTCATTTGTATAATAATATATAATATTGTATAAATAGTATATAAAGTGTATAAACACCTCTTATACACTATTTTATACAAGGTTGATACATTATTTACAGGTATTTGGTGAATTTCTCACTTTTTCTTCTTCTTCTTCTTCCCCTTCTTCTTCTCATTCTTCTTATACACCTATATACATAGTGTATCACGAATATTTTTACTACTGTGATTATACATATTTATACACTTTTATACAACTACATACATAATGTACCTCTTTGTATAAAAGTGTATAACATTGTATAAAAGTGTATAAGCATCTATGATGAACTTTTTGTACGATTTTCACTTGCAATTCTTGTATAAAACTAGTCCAAATCTCCAACAAATAACTTCAAACTTTGTATACAACCTACTTGGACTATTTCTAATAAGTTCAAACAATACCCACTCCAAATTTCTTACAAAATCATAATCGAAATTTAAGAAGAATTAGCAC
>NC_031989.1:106334556-106343424 GCF_001879085.1 Nicotiana attenuata | reverse complement strand
ATTCCCTCCTGAACTTACATCCTTATTTTGAGGAAACGAACTGCTTATTGAATTTGTCAAAAGACGAACATTCACGGCGGAATCCAGTGTCGTTAAAGAATTCCATACTTATCTAAATTAATCTTAAATTAGAACCTTTTCTGGATTAGCACTTCTAACACGTGTACACTCAGAGCAACTTCCCACTACTTAATTAGACTTCTACTTGGATTGTAGAACACACAGTATTATTATCATATCAAATCACCACATCCCAATTCATGTGGGAAACTAAATGTCGAAGCCGCCTCTACTAGCCAAATCCTTGTAGGAAACAATGTGCAGCAATGTCCCACATCGAAGGTAACTTTTCAACACTATGTTAGAAAAGCCTATATAAACTCATGCGTTCATGCTTGTTGAAAATCAGTTCGTAGTATTTGCAAGCCTTTTGAGTTTATTTTTGTAGACTCAGAAGCATTAACGCGAAGGTAATTTCTTCTTCTTTTCTTGTGCTTTTCTTGTTTTGTTGTCTTTTTTTTCTTTTTTTTTTTGTAGGTCAAGCGAGAAAGATATGTTCTTGTTCAACAAGAAGATCCACGCATGAAGAAGGCGATCTTAAGGTGTGAGGGGATGGGTACTTATCCTTGCCCAATTATCGGAGGGATTACTTTCATGGCCCGATTCTTGGAGAGATTACTCTCAAAATGGCTCGATTCTTGGAGAGATTACTCTCAATGTGGCCCGATTCTTGGAGAGATTACTCTCAAAATGGCCCGATTCTTGGAGAGATTACTCTCAAAATGGCCCGGTTCTTGGAGAGATTACTCTCAAAATGGCCCGGTTCTTGGAGAGATTACTCTCAAAATGGCTCGATTATCGGCGAGGCCAACTTAAGGTGCAAAGGGACTCATATGTCCACCTTAAGATTGGAAAGTTATAGTCCCTTTTAAGGACAAACCTACGAATAGGCCAACTTAAGGTGCAAAGGGACTTATATGTCCACCTTAAGATTGGGAAGTTATAAAGCTTCAATTGAAGACGACATCGACTTGAACACTTGGAAAACTTTGAAGATTTGGCGGACTTTGCAGACTTCAACTCGAAGATTCGGAGGGCTTAAACAATTCAACTTTAAGATCGGCGAATTTGAAGACTGAAACTTGAAGACCGACGAACTTAAAGACTTCAACTTTGAGACTTGGAGGGCCTAAATATTTCAACTTGAAGATCGGCGAATTTAAAGACTTCAACTTGTAGACCGACGGACTTGAAGACTTCAACTTTGAGACTTGGAGGGCCTAAATACTTCAACTTGAAGATCGGCGAATTTGAAGACTTCAACTTGTAGACCGACGGACTTGAAGACTTCAACTTTGAGACTTGGAAGGCCTAAATATTTCAACTTGAAGATTGGCGAATTTGAAGACTTCAACTTGAAGACCGACGGACTTGAAGACTTCAACTTTGAGACTTGGAGGGCCTAAATATTCAACTTGAAGATCGGCGAATTTGAAGACTTCAACTTTGAGACTTGGAAGGCCTAAATATTTCAACTTGAAGATTGACGAATTTGAAGACTTCAACTTGAAGACCAACAGACTTAAAGACTTCAACTTTGAGACTTGGAGGGCCTAAATATTTCAACTTGAAGATCGGCGAATTTGAAGACTTCAACTTGTAGACCGACGGATTTGAAGATATCAATTTACCATGGAGGGTTGCCCCTTTTAAATCAAATGAGATCAAAGTTCAACAAGAGGATGACATTTCAGCTTGATTTTGCATTCCTTGGACGTCAATTGGGGCAATATGTATCTTTTGAACTTATGCGACTGAACTTAGAATGAAACTCTAAGCTGCCTACGTACCTCGGCGAAGAGGATCAAGTCATACCGTAGTTCAGACTAATTTTTTTTTTTTTTTTTTTACGTCCTAACTTTTGCCTAGGCCGCCTCTTTCGAGATTTTCAACCTAGCGGACTTTTTTTTTGGGCCGTACACAGTTTATACTCTTGCGGGCCAGGAGTGTAGCAACATGCGATTTAGGCTCGTGCGTCAAGGAGCGTCATGACTTGCAGTTTAGGCTCGTACGTCGAGGAGCATCATGATTTGCAGTTTAGGCTCGTACATCGAGGAGCGTCATGACTTGCAACTTCATGGATAATACTTCTTCAAAAACTTGCCGTTGATAGGGCCGATTCTCATACCATCTGCATCAACCAGCTTGTAAGCCCCACTTGAATAAGCTTCTTGTACGACATATGGCCCATCCCATTTTGAAGTGAACTTCCCTACAGGTTTATGGGTCTTCGTACGGCAAGGACTTGATCTCCTACTTGAAAGGATCTCGGACGAACTCTTTTATTGAAGGCGCGAGACAATCGAGCTTGATAACATTCAAGGCTCTGTTGAGCTTCCAATCTCTTTTCATCAAGAGCTTCCAACTCTGCTAACCGAAGTCGAGCATTTTCTTCATCAGTGATCCCTTCTTGAATAGCCAGTCGTAACGAAGGTATTTGACGCTCAAGTGGCAAGACGACTTCGACTCCATAAACGAGTGAATAAGGAGTCGCCTGTGTTGGGGTGCGGTAAGTCGTCCTATATGCCCATAGAGCTTCTTCCATACGGTCTTTCCAATCTCGTTTGGATTTGGAGACGACTTTCTTTAACAAGTTGCATAGAGTCTTGTTGAATGCCTCAGCTAGACCATTGGCGGCAGCATTGTACATCGAAGAGTTACGTTGCTTGAAGCCAAAGAGATCACAAATCTTGTTCATCAGCCTATTGTCGAATGGCTTTCCCTTATCCGTTATTATGTAACGAGGAATGCCAAATCGATAAATAATGTTTACTCGGATGAAACTTGCGACATTTTCCTTCTTTACTTCTTTAAGAGCAACAACTTCAGCCCATTTTGAGTAGTAGTCAGTTGCAGCCAATATGTATAGGTGCCCACCAGAGGACTTTGGAAGTGGTCCAACAACATCCAATCCCCAAGCGTCAAATGGCCAGGATGCAACAGTCGGGTGCAACACTTCAGGAGGTTGATGAATAAAATTCGCATGGAATTGACAAGCCTGCATCTTCGAGCGTAGTCCAAGCAATCTTTTACCATCGTTGGCCAATAATATCCCATCCTTTTTATATGGAAGTGGAGCTTTGGTCCCGACTGGTGTGACCCACATACCCCAAAATGTGCCTCTTGCAAAGCTTGGAGAGCTTCTTCTTCTCCTAGGCATCGCAAGAGTACTCCCTCGAACGACCTTCTGTATAGAGTATCCTTGTAGTAAAGGAAGCGAGGTGCATGACGACGGATTTCAGTCCTTCTCCTCGGATTTTTTGGAAGTATCCCATAGCATAAGTAGTCGATAATGGGTTGTCGCCATTCTTCTTTCTCAACTTCAGAAACAACAACAAAATGCTTGAGTTCGTTTTCTTCACCTTCAGCCTCATTTGGGGGCGGTACTACCCATTTTTGGCATACGGTAACTTGCGCTTGGTCAGGCAGAGCTAATGATGAAGCTAGAGCAGCTAAAGCATCGCCTTCTTATTTTCTTTCCTTGGCACATGCTGAATGGTCACATCACCGAGCCACCCCATCAACTTTTTAGCGTAATCATGATATGGGCGTAGTTCAGGCTTCTTAACCTCGTAACTACCCAAAAGCTGATTGACCACTAACTGGGAGTCACCAAAGACTTGCAATTGCAATTGCTTCATATCAACGGCCATTTCGAGCCCAAGTATTAATGCTTGATACTCAGCAACATTGTTGGAACAGAGTTGTGTCAAGGTGAAGGAGTAGGGCAAGACTTCACCTTGGGGAGTGACAAATACTATGCCAGCCCCAGCTCCCCCACGATGCGCAGCACCATCAAAGTACATCTTCCATGGAGGTTGAACTTCAACGACCATTGCGTCCTCATCAGGTAGTTCATCAGTTAGCTCCCAGTCATCAGGTATCGGATGATCTGCCAAGAAGTCTGCCAATGCTTGTCCTTTTACAGCCCTTTGAGGAATGTACAAAATCTCGAATTGTTGAAATTGGAGGTACCATCTCGCTAGTCGATCACTAAGAACAGGTTTTGACATCACGAACTTGATGGGATTTGCTTTAGAAACAAGACGGACAACATGAGCTTGAAAGTAGTGTTTCAACTTTTGAATTGAGAAGACTAGCGCCAAGCACAACTTTTCAATTGGCGAATAATTCAACTCATTAGGTGTCATCATCCTACTCAAGTAGTAAAGAGAGTTTTCTTTCCTCTCACTATTTTCTTGGGCCAACAGTGCTCCAACAGACCTTTCCTGCGCCGCAATGTATAGTATCAATGGCTTTCCTGGTATAGGAGCTGCTAAAACTGGAGGATTCATCAAGTAGGTTTTGATACTTTCGAAGGCATTGCTACAAGCTTGATCCCACTTGAAAGGAACACCTTTCTTCCTGAGGTGACTAAATGGTTGGCACCTTCCAGCCAGGTTTGATATGAATCTTCTAAGGTATGCTAGCTTTCCTTGCAGACTTTTCAATTCATGGATATCTCGAGGCTCAGGCATTTTTAAAATGGCATCCACTTTGGCTTGATCAATTTCGATCCCTCGATGTCGGACAATGAAACCAAGGAGCTTTCCAAAAGTAACTCCAAAGGCACATTTCAACGGATTCATCCTAAGTTGGTACCTCCGGAGCAATTCAAACACCATCCTCAAGTCTTTCATGTGGTCGCCCTTCTCTCTTGATTTCACCACCAATTCGACAACATAGCATTCGACATTCTTGTGGAGAAGATCGTCGAAAATATTCTGCATAGCCCTTTGGTAAGTAGCACCAACATTCTTCAAGCCAAAAGGCATTACCTTGTAGCAATAAATACCCTTGGGGGTGCGAAACGCAGTAAGCTCTTCATCTTTTGGTGCCATGCGAATTTGGTTATAGCCCGACGAACCGTCCATGAAAGACATCGCCTCGTAACCAGTAGTAGCATCAATCATCAACTCTGGAATACGAAGCGGGAATTCATCTTTGGGACACGCATTATTGAGGTCCCTGAAGTCTACGCATACTCGAATCTGGCCATTCTTCTTCCTTACAGGGACAATACTTGAAACCCATGTTGGGTATTTAACTTCCCGAATAAATCCAGCTTCAATGAGTTTGTTAACTTCAATTTCAATCAGGGGAACCAAGTCTGACCTAAAACGCCTTTGAGCTTGTTTAACAGGGCAAGCACTATTTTGACTGCAAGGTGATGGACTGCTACTTTTGGGTCCAAGCCAGGCATCTCTTTGTATCTCCAAGCAAAGACATCCCTGAACTCTTTGACTAACTCAATATAAGTGCTCTCTTCATCAGCTTCTAGAAAAACACTTAGGTAGGTGGGTCTTGGTTCTTCATCGGTGCCGCATCAACTGTCGTCTTCACTCCTTCTTCAAGTTCAGATGGAGCATCTTTCGCATCTTCATCTTCTTGAGGATCCCCATCACTGAATGATATGTGATAACACGGCAAAACATCCTCCAATTCTGCATTATCTTCCATTGAAGATGGAATGCCATTCTCGACTTGTACAGTAGCATGATACAAAGAACCCACACTTTTTTCGTCTTCATCACGTTCCTTAGTATAGACCACAGTATATGGCTTTACCTTTAGTACTTCTTTACATGAAACCACAAGTTTTGTTTGTCGCCTCATTCTAGAAGGAACCAAACTTTAGAAATCCTTAGAGATCTCCTGGATTTTGGGTGAAGCGGGTGTTCTTATGCTTTGAAAATTTCTCCGGAACTTGTTCCCCTTCTTTAGTGGACCTAATCTTTCAAACAGAGAGGTCCTCGCAGGTGATTTTCCAAGTCGATCAAAGACAGAAGGCTTGTTAGAAGCGGCTGATTCATCTTCTACAGTGATATAATTGCTGCTCCCCCTTCTTATTGAGATGCGCACTGGTGACAGTTGCTTGTATCCCAAACCTTCACGTGGTTGCCTCGTTGCAGCTTCTGATGGGAGCTTCCCTAACTTTGACGGCTCATTGAGATTGTATCCAGATTTTGCAAATAGCTTGTAAGCGTTAGTGTCAAAACCTTCATCTGTTCGGTTTGTAGGGAGTGCCACATTCTGCAAACAATTTTGGGTTACAAACCCTGCAAGCGGCATTGAGGGCGACTTTACTGCCTCAATTCGTTTAACCGAAAGAGTTAACTCCTTTAGCATGTTAGCTTGGAGATTAGATGGTTCACCTTCGTCTTTCTTCCTTTTAGGGACATATGGAGCGCCGGACTTACTTTCTTGCCATAAGACGTAATATTCCCTCTATAAGATTTATTCGCATTGGGTTGTACCTCTTTACTAAAAGCTTTGACTTCACCAGTAGTCACCTCTTCTCTTTTAGTTGAGGGCTCTTTATTCTTGCTTTTCATGCCATCATCAGCTTTCAGCTCCTTCACAACGCGGTTCTTCAAGTAGAACTTTGCATCGGCGAAGTGTGACTCAGCCTCGGTGAATGGCTCATCATCAGCAACTATCGTCTTATCGACTTCACCCTCGTAGTATTTTAAACATTGATGGTAGGTAGATGGAACTACTTTATTCTCATGTATCCAAGGCCTCCCAAGCAAAACATTGTATGAAGTCTTCGCGTCGATCACATGCAGCCATGCACTTGATTGCATATCTTCAATAGTGATTCCCAGCCTGATCGCGCCTATGGCTCTTTGCCCCCCTTGGTTGAATCCTTGGATCATCACACGACTTTCTGAGAGCTCGCTCATGGGAATACTAAGTTCTTTCACGGTATGGATTGGCAAAATATTCACTGAGGATCCTCCATCAACCAAAATCCGGTTTACACTTTCATCGCGCATATAGCCAACCAGGTACAATGGGCGGTTATGAGAAGTGTCACCTAGTAAAAGATCGTCATTTGTGAACGTGACCTTTTTCTCACAAGCATTAACTTCCTGAGGAGTGGACTCGATGGGCTTTTCCGAAGATGGTGCCAATGGTAGGTCATCACTCTTTTCTTACCCTTTGTCAGCATGGCAACAAGAGGCATCAATGCCCTCATGGGAAATCTTCGTGCGGAACCAACTTGGTAAAAATTCCTCCAAGGCCACTGGATTTTGTGGCTTTTGAGGGTGGTGCATCTCTACTTTTGCTTTCTTCAAATGCCTAACTGGATTCTTTTTTATTGGTCTTTTTACCATCATCTTCCTTGTTGGTTGTTCCACTGATTCTTTTCGTGGGCTCCTTTTGTGGCGCCTACGACAAACTACCAACGTCTAACCTTCATCATCATCAGGTTGGTTGACTTCAGCTTTGTCGCTCTCCAGTAATTCTTCATTTTTATTTTCTTAAAAACCACATAATTCATCCGGACTGAATGAGCCAAAGGTGATAGAGACTTGGTTTCCGCTTGCTTTCTCATCTTCAAGCACGATCTTCTTTTCGCGAGCCAAGTCCATGACTTTATCCTTGAAGACAAAGCACTTCTCTAGAGGGTGGCTTACAAGTCGGTGATATTTGCAGTAGTTTGGGTCATTTGTTTTCCCAGCTTCATTTGGTCGCTTTATCTTCGGAAGCTCGATGAGATTTAACTCGACGAGTTCTTCGAAAATGGCTGGCACATCAGAATCTAGGAATGGGTACTCTTTCTCCTGCATCTCTTTTAGAGTAAACTTTCCACTTGGCTTGTCTTGAAAAGAAGTGGATTTCATACTCTGCTTCTTGCTCACCTTCGTTGTGAACTTCATAGGTGACGTATTGACATTCATAGCTTCTTTGCTTTCAGACTTGGGTACGAACTTGCCCCACTTCCTGACTTCTTACTTGTCATTTGCTTTGCGAGGTTCATAGATTGGCAGCCTTTCATTTCCAGGGGAGGCCATGCTCAATTCCATGTCATGGGCACGAGTTGCAAGTTCTTCAAATGTGCTACGCTTGATACCTTGCAAGATGTAGCGCAATCCCCAATGCATGCCTTGGATGCACATCTCTATGCCTGAAGCTTCACTAAGCCTTTCTTTGCAGTTGAGGCTTGCATTCCTCCAACTATTGATAAAGTCGATAACTGGTTCCCCCTTTCGTTGACGAGTATTTGTAAGCTCTATCATATTCACTGTGCGTCTTGTGCTATAAAAGCGATTGAGGAATTCTTGCTCTAGTTGATCCCAGCTGTCGATAGATCCAGCCTCGAGGTCCGTGTACCAGTCAAAAGCATTTCCTTTTAGCAAGCGGACAAACTGCTTGATGAGGTAATCTCCATAAGTCCCAGCATTGTTTCACGTCTCCACGAAGTGCACAACATGTTGCTTCAGGTTACCTTTACCATCAAACTGTTGAAACTTCGGAGGTTGATAGCCAGCAGGCATCTTCAACATATCGACCCTTGCAGTGTACGGCTTTGCATATGTAAGGGAGGATTTGGCAGCAACTTCATATTTGTTCTTAATGGTTCCTTCGATGAAATCCTTCAGTTGATCGATTGGAATCATCCCTTCAGATGAGACAGGGATAGCCTTAGTGGATGCTGCTTGTCTTGGGGGAGAGTCACTCTCTAGAACTTCTGGGAGCTTGCCGGGTGCATGGGTAGACTCTTCTTCCATTAAGATTCCCACCCTATCTGTTAGCTTGTCAATTCTAGCCTCTTGATTTTGCATGCATTTGGTCAAGCCAGCGATTGCTTCCGTCAAGTTTGCCAACTGCTCCTCCATGGATGAAGTGTTTGTCACCATGGCTTGCATGATTGTCGTGGATGACGGAGAGTACCTCAAAGAAAGGGCTTATATAAAATAAAGAGAAATTCAAAACAAGTTACAATGCTCGTGACCCACAACAACTAATAGGGCCAACATTTTAGAACTACTATTTTAATTTTGCAACTACATACTTCCT
>NC_031989.1:106329159-106334544 GCF_001879085.1 Nicotiana attenuata | reverse complement strand
AATCGGGGTGCTTCCTGTCTATCGACGGCTTTCCCGAGGTTGGCCTTCGGTAACGGTCTTCTGTTCCTCTCATAGCCGCGGTCGTTCCTCGTAAATTTAGGCCTCCTATCATCCTGATACGGCCGATATCTTTCCTTGTTCGGTCTCGAATCTTTCGAGTTTTCCCTACGAGGTCGATCGAAATTCCTATGTGTGGATGGTGAATCCGAACTTGCTCCGCTGTGGTCGTCCTCTACCCTTATCTTCGATTGGTACCGGTTATGGATGTCTGCCCACGTAACTGCTGGAAACTCGATCAGACTTTGCTTTAATTGCCTGGATGCGGCTGAGCTGTTGGCGTTCAATCCTTGAGTGAAGGCTTGTACTGCCCAGTCATCCGTGACTGGGGGAAGATCCATCCTCTCCATTTGAAATCGAGACACAAATTCCCGGAGTGTCTCGTTTATGCGCTGTCGGACCTTGAATAGGCCGGATTTCCTTGTTTCTACCCTGATCGCCCCGGCGTGAGCTTTCACGAAGGCATCGGCTAACATGGCGAACGAATCGATGGAATTTGGCGGTAAGTTATGATACCACGTCATTGCCCCCTTGGACAAGGTTTCTCCGAACTTTTTCAACAAAACTGACTCGATTTCATCATCTTCGAGGTCGTTTCCCTTAATCGCGCATGTGTATGCTGTCACATGCTCGTTTGGGTCCGAGGTCCCATTATACTTCGGGATATCGGGCATTCTAAATTTCTTAGGGATAGGTTTTGGGGCGGCACTGGATGGGAACGGTTTTTGTACAAACTTTTTAGCGTCAAGGCCCTTCAGGACCGGAGGTGCACCTGGTATTTGGTCGACCCTGGAGTTGTATGTTTCTACTTTTTTATTGTTGGCCTCGATCTTTTCCTCCCCCTTTTCGATTCGTTCGGTCAATTCTTCTAGCCTCCTAAGAACTGCAGAATCAGCATCCGGCCCACCCCGTTCCGGCTGTACTGGGGTCGGATTGATGATTGCAGCTGCACGGGGAGCCTCCTCGGACCTGACAGGCTCCTGGACCCAGCTCTGGAGCTGAGCTATAGCCGATTGCTGGGCTTGCAGCATGTCAAAAATCATTTTAAGGTTGATAGTCTCTTCGCCGACTGCCTGGGCCCTCGAATCGTCCTCTCCCCGGACGCTATGTGATGATCCGGAGGCCTGATCAGTGTTGAGCGCCATCCGGGAATCGGCATCTATCGGGTTTTCGAGCCCGGGCATTCCATTGTTTCCTGTCTGCTGTTCAAGTTCGTTGTTGATTGATTGTGCCATTCTATGAGTTGGTAATTTGAATGTAAGATGGACTCTTTTGCAAAGAACCAGTGTACTGTGATGCGTCAAGAAAGAGTATCAAAGAGCTCACTAATATCCTTAGCCCCACGGTGGGCGCCAAACTGTTTACCCTGGTATCCGGATAACAATTGAATTTATATGGGGTTTTAAGGATCCGTGAACTAAAAGATACAAAAGGTTTGGATTGAGGAAAATAAAAGATAAAGACTCAACAATTGCTGCTAAAGTAAATAATCGCAGAATATAATATTGCTTAGAACAATTGTGCTTGATAACGTACAAGAATTGAGAGAGATGGTACCGTAGTGTAATGGTTTCCGATCCCCTCTTTATGGGGTCTTCTCCCCTTTTATACATTCTGATTAAGGGTAAAAATAAGGTAGGTAAATTAATTACATCGTGGATCCATGTAATTACGCCTTAATGGCCTGAAGTGGTTGAGAAAATCACGTTTGGGCGAGATATCCGGCGACGCTTGGTTATCCGTTACGAGTCCGGCTTCCGACCTTGTGTGTTTCTCCATCCGGTGGTGACTTATATCGAGCTCTGCAACGGTCTCGAAATGACTCGACCTCGGTTCTTGACGTGGCCGTCGTTCTACCTTGCATCCAGGTCGGGTTCGATGGCCCCGACTTGCCCCGGACCGGACCCAACCCGGTCGGGCTCAAGCAAAAAGGGTATCACCCAATACAACAATCTCTATGACTCCTCTGATTCTTCTCTCCAATGGTAAATAAATTCAAGGGCCTTGGAGCTTGATCTTGAATCTATGTTTGTTGTCACGAACGATGATCTTGTTCTTGAGCTTGAGCTTGATTGCTTGAACTTGACCTTGATTTGTTGTTCGTTCTTGATCTTGAACTTGATTTCTTGAACTTGAACTTGATTTGTTCTTCGTTCTTGAGCTTGAACTTGATTTCTTGAACTTGAACTTGAAGCTTGAAACTTGTGGAGGAATTTGCAGCGTTTGATCCACGAGCTCTTTCTTGCTTCTTGTTATAACTTCTGGTCTATTTTCTGAGTTATGAAGACCCCTATTTATAGTTGTGGAAGGGAGGAGTTGTGATAAGAACAAACTCTTTCCGACCAATCAAATTGAAGTGTGATATGGCCGCATCTGATTGGCCAAAACATGTCACTTGCACACGTGGCACAATTTAATTGGCCTTTCAGTGTGACTGGGCATGCCTTGTCATTTTGACACGTGGCATGGTCCTATTGGCTTTTCCACTTGACTTGGCGCGCCACGTCATTTGACACGTGGCACCAAACTGGGCCTCTAGAAAGATGACATCTTGGGCTTAATGAAGTGGGCTCATCACTTTAGCCCAATTAAATGGGATGGCCCAATGGATTAAGACCCATTTATTTAATACATATATATTGGACATATATAATTAATTCAATTATATTAGCCCATATATTTATTTGGACCAATATATCTTGGATTTAAAATATAGTCCAAATTATTCTACGAATCTAATTTTAATAAAATTTATATGCCTACAAATGCCCCCTACTTCAAGATTTGTCCAAGTGTATGCTTGATAAACTATAGAGACGAGGCTTGAAGTAGTAACAGAGTACACAATTTTTTGAATTCACACCTGCTATTTCCTTGAGACCTGCTCGTGTACACTCTCTCCAAAGTGTAATTTGAGGTGCTTGAATCTTTATTTTCTTGTAATGCTAAATGGATTAGCATGCAACAATTGCCAATTAGTAGTAACGTCCACCGACACGTTGCTTTTTAGTGATAACAATTTGTACTCTTTTCAAAGTATTTTCCTTGTTTCAAGGAATTAGTAGTAACGTCCACTAACAAGCGACTCCTTGTTAAAGAACTCATCTTTCGGACACTCAGGAATTTGGTATCAATATTACTTGGTTAAGGAGCATTGTCGATTCCTTATAGAAAACAAATTACTAGCATTGCTAACAGATCCAAATTCCATTTGGGTACGGATTGTACATATCCCACACCGTCAATATGCCATTGCAAGCCGTCTATGAAACTCTATATAAAGCCATGCACTCGTAATTGTTGAGCATCCATTCCCAGCTTTTGCAAGCTAATTGAGTCTAATTTTATGGACTCGAAAGCGTTGACGCGAAGGTAATTTCTTCTTCTTTTCTTGTGCTTTTCTTCCTTTGTAGGTTTTTTTGTTTTTGTAGGTCAAACAAGAAGGGTATAGACGGTTAAATCCACAACATTTATAGACGGACGGATCTTGCAACAACTTATAGGCGGACACATCAACATCAACATATAGGCGGACACATCCACCTCAATATATAAACGGACAAATCCACATCAACATATTGACGGACAAATCCGCATCAACATATAGATGGACAAATCCGCATCAACATATAGACGGACACATCCACCTCAACATATGTTGATGCGGCTTTGTCCATCCATATATTGTCCCAATTCCTCTCAACATATAGATGGATAAATCCACATCAACATATGGATGGACAAATCCGCATCAACATATGGATGGACAAATCCGCATCAACATATAGATGGACAAACCCGCATCAACATATGGATGGACAAATCCGCATCAACATATAGGTGGACAAATCCGCATCAACATATAAACGGACACATCCGCAGCAACATATAGATGGACAAACCCGCATCAACATATGGATGGACAAATCCGCAAAGAGGCCAGGCCAACTTAAGGTACAAAGGGACTTAAATGTCCACCTTAAGATTGGAGAGTTATAGTTCCTTTTAAGGACAAACCCCACGGAGAGTCCAACTTAAGGTGCAAAGGGACTCATATGTCCACCTTAAGATTGGAAAGTTATTGTTCCTTTTAAGGACAAACCCACGAAGAGGCCGACTTAAGGTGCAAAGGGACTCATATGTCCACCTTAAGATCGGAAAGTTATAAAGCTTCAACTCGAAGACTTCATGGACTTGATGATGTCGACTTGAACACTTGGAAAACCTTGAAGATTCGGCGGACTTCGCAGACTTCAACTTGAAAACCGACAAACTTGAAGATTCGTGCCAAATTTGAGGGATCAAATACTTCCACTTGAAGACCACCTCAACTTGAAGACTTCAACTTGGAGACCTGGAGGGCTTAGATATATCAACTTGAAGGGTGGCGAACGTGAAGACTTCAACTTGAAGACCTACGGACTTGAAGATTTCAACTTGGAGACTTCGAGGGCTTAAACAACTCAACTTGAATTCTGGTGAACTTAAGGACTTCAACTTGAAGGCCGATGGACTTGGAGGGCTTGAATACTTCAACTTAAAGACTGGCGGGATTTGCAGACTTCAACTTGAAGACCAAAAATTTGAAGGTTTGGCGAACTTGAAGGCATAACGAATCACCAGGCTTCATTGCAAATACTTGGTAGCCTCCTAAAAGACTATAATCATTCCATTAAAGACACCAATTTACCATGGAAGCTTGCCCTTTTTAAATCAAAGGAGATCAAAGTTCAACAGGAGGATGGCGTTTCAGCTTGATTTACATGCCTCATACTTCATTCAAACAACAATTGGGGCAATATGTATCTTTTGGACTTATGCGACTGAACTTAGAATGAAACTCTAAGCTGCCTACGTACCTCGGTGAAGAGGATCAAGTCATACCGTAGTTCAGACTGGGTAGTTTTTTTTTTTTTAACGTCCTAACTTTTGCCTAGGCCGCCTCTTTCGAGATTTTCAACCTAGCGGACTTTTTTTTTGGCCGTACACAGTTTATACTCTTGCGGGCTAGGAGTGTAGCAACATGCAGTTTAGGCTCGTGCTTCAAGGAGCGTCATGACTTGCAGTTTAGGCTCGTACGCCGAGGAGCGTCATAACTTGCAGTTTAGGATCATGCGTTAAGGAGCATTATAACTTGCAGTTTAGGCTCGTGCATTGAGGAGCATTATAACTTGCAGTTTAGGCTCATGCGTCAAGGAGCATAGCGACTTGCAACTTAAGCTCGTATTTTAAGGAGCTTTGCAACTTGAAGATTTTGCTCAAATTTGAAGAGCTTCATGACATGCAGTTTAGGCCCGTGCGTCCTAGGAGTAGTTGTCAACTTGAAGG
>NC_031989.1:106312129-106327310 GCF_001879085.1 Nicotiana attenuata | reverse complement strand
AGCTTCCAAAGGTGACATCGAGGATGCTTTCCACATCAGCATAGAACCTGGAGTTAGCAGCCTTGGTGGAAGTTGAAACGGAGTTGATTTTCTTTGAAGCCATTTCAATGTTCTTGGACTTTGGTGATTGAAAAGTTGAGATGAGAGGTAGAGATTGTCCCACCGGGCATGCCAGAATTTGTGGACAATAAATTTACGTTGAGAAAATAAAATGAAGACCGAAATATCGCAACAATCGTAGTATTTTATTTCAAGTAATTTGAGTGTTACAATCTCTATGACTCCTCTGATTCTTCTCTCCAATGGTAAAATAAATTCAAGGGCCTTGGAGCTTGATCTTGAATCTATGTTTGTTGTCACGAACGATGATCTTGTTCTTGAGCTTGAGCTTGATTGCTTGAACTTGACCTTGATTTGTTCTTCGTTCTTGATCTTGAACTTGATTTCTTGAACTTGAACTTGATTTGTTCTTCGTTCTTGAGCTTGAACTTGATTTCTTGAACTTGAAGCTTGAAGCTTGAAACTTGTGGAGGAATTTGCAGCGTTTGATCCACGAGCTCTTTCTTGCTTCTTGTTATAACTTCTGGTCTCTTTTCTGAGTTATGAAGACCCCTATTTATAGTTGTGAAAGGGAGGAGTTGTGATAAGACCAAACTCTTTCCGACCAATCAAATTGAAGTGTGATATGGCCGCATCTGATTGGCAAAACATGTCACTTACACACGTGGCACAATTTAATTGGCCTTTCAGTGTGACTGGGCATACCTTGTCATTTTGACACGTGGCATGGTCCTATTGGCTTTTCCGCTTGACTTGGCGCGCCACGTCATTTGACACGTGGCACCAAACTGGGCCTCTAGGAAGATGACATCTTGGGCTTAATGAAGTGGGCTCATCACTTTAGCCCAATTAAATGGGATGGCCCAATGGATTAAGACCCATTTATTTAATACATATATATTGGACATATATAATTAATTCAATTATATTAGCCCATATATTTATTTGGACCAATATATCTTGGATTTAAAATATAGTCCAAATTATTTTACGAATCTAATTTGAATAAAATTTATATGCCTACAATGGCATATATGCACAATATACTATGCCATGGAAGCCTTAATAGAATAGTGTTGTAGAAAGGCGTAATCAGACACTTATGGATATGATTAGGAGTATGATCAATAATTCCATATTACCTTATTCATTGTGGATTTATTCTGTTAAAATCGTTGTATAGTTATTAAATAGGATTCCTAGTAAGGCCGTTCATAAGATCATTTTGAACTGTGGAATGGAAGGAAAGTTAGTTAGAAGCACCTATATATTTGGGGCTATACAACGGAAGCAAGATTTTATAATCCACATAAATAAATAAATAAATAAATAAATAAATAAAACAAAACATTTTAGATTTTCAAACAGCACGTAGTTACCTTATTGGTTGCCCGGAGAAATCTAAAGAGTATGGGTTTTACTGTTCAAATCATAGTTTGAGAATTATTAAAACCGATAATGCAAGATCTATTAAGGATGGTGAAGTTAGTGGGAGTGTTGAAAAATAAAGTGTGAAAATAGAAGAGGTGAGGGTCAATGTACCATTACCCATGAATGTGCCTACTTCCACACAAATACCAAATATTGTTCCAGTTGTTGAAGAACACTTCGACAACACCGAATAGCATTTGGATGATACACTTCATGATGAAACTAACTCACACATATCTGACACAAATGAACCACAAT
The DNA here is from genome assembly GCF_001879085.1 of Nicotiana attenuata. Classification (NCBI taxonomy): domain Eukaryota; kingdom Viridiplantae; phylum Streptophyta; class Magnoliopsida; order Solanales; family Solanaceae; genus Nicotiana; species Nicotiana attenuata. Next base: position 106,325,561 of record NC_031989.1, on the reverse strand, counting down.
GAATATTTAATATGGCTATATTTACTAGTATTAAATATTGGCATTGGACTTAATAAAGATGCGGTCTCATATTCATAAGTCATAGAAAGTAATGAGTGTGACAAATAGATTGATGCCATGAAGAAAGAGTTAAAATTCACGGAATATAACAAAGTCTAGGATCTCGTCGAATTGCCAGAAGGTTCTAAAAGAATCGGGTGAAGATGGGATTTTAAGACCAAACACGATTCAAATGGCAATATTGAATGATATAAAGGTAGACTTGTTGCCAAGGGTTATACTCAGAAAGGAGACATTGACTATAAAGAGACCTTTCACCGATCTCAAAGAAAGACCCGTTAAGAATTATTATGGCTTGGTGGCATGTTATGATTTAGAGTTACACCAAATTGATGTGATACTTTCTTAATGGAGACCTCGAGGAGAAAATTTATATGGACCAATCAAAGGGTTCTAAAATTAAGAAAAATATCATTTAATGGTATATAAGCTAAAGAAGTCAGCTATATAAATTTTAATTATCCTCACAACTATGGTATTTTATGTTTAACGATATTGTAGTATCCTTTGAATTTGAGATAATTATTATTGATTATTGAATATATCAAGGATTAGTGGGAGTAAAATATATTTTATTCCTATATGTTGATGATAAATATTACTTGCTGCTGATGGTGGGTGATTTTGAATGAACTTTTTCTCTCAAAGAATTTTAGGATGAAAGATATAAATGAGACATCCTTTTGTGACATGAATGAAATATTATATAATAGTTCACAATAATTGCTGGATTATCTCAGAAAGTGCATTTCAAAAAATTCTATAGAGATTGCATGCAAATGAGTATTCACCAATAATTTATCACTGAAAGCTACAAAAGGTATTGTGGTACATAAATGGAGCAAGCTAAGTGATAAATATTTATGTTTATGAGGATCCGATATAATGAAATTTGATTGGATACCTGGATTCGGATTTTTGAATAGTTTGACAGTTGAAAAGAAAACCGCAATTAAGTAATTGCTCCTATTATGTTAAGGAGCAATACATGGAATAATGTTAAACTAACTGTCATTACGTTATCATTAAAGGAAGTAGAATATGTGACATTATGTTTGAAGTCACTATTCATGCTTTATAACTACAGAACTCTATTTCAGGATTTGGGGTTGTCAACGCCATTATCAAGTCGCTGAAACTTATGATGGTTATTCTGTAGTAATGTTCTTATCTAAGAATGACAAATACTCTAAAGGTACCAAACTAATGAAATAAAAGTACTTTGTTATCAAAGAGAAGATTCAGAAACAAAGAGTGTCAACAAAGGTAATCTCGTGATTGTGGATCTATTAATGAAAGTTTACAACCAAGACATTTAAAGAATATGTACATATAATGGGTCTTGATTGTACTTATGACTGATGTAGTTATGTTGTTTTGACACTCTGAGCTCATTTATATTCTGATATACATTAATGATTTCCTATTTCTCATAAGGGTGTACACATTATTGTTTTGAGATTTTATAGGATAAAATATTATTGTGGACCATAGTATTTTATAGCTTATGGACCCAGTACGATAATTTGCTAATGTTGTAGTATATGGAAGAGAGTATGTAGACAAAATCATATGTATAACCGCCATAACTCACATTTATCAATTTGTCCTATTATGGTTTGTATGATGGACATTATAGAAGAATTGTTTATGCGTAACTAATGTTTCTATATTAAATATTAATATTATGTGATTATTGGGCCAAGTGGGAGAATGTAAGATTTTCCTATTATGTATATGACCAAATATAATAAAGCTCATAATTAATATTTAATGAAAGACAAATTTCATCCGTCCGATCGTGTAATGACCCGACCGGTCGTTTTGAGCCCTAGCGCGCCGTTCAGCAGTTCGAGGCCATGAGCAGCTTCAATTCAGGCATTATGACTTGTACGCGTGGTCGGAATTAAATTTCGGGAAGTTCGGAGTTGACTTGGAAAGGAAATTCTCATTTCGGAAGCTATAAATTAAGAGAATTGACTAGGATTGGATTACAGAGTAAACGACCTCGAAATCGGGATCTGAAGGTTCCAGCAGGTTCGTATGATGATTTCGGACTTGTGCGTATGCCCGGATCAGGTTTTGGGTGACCCGGGAGCATTTTGGCGCCTATTGTGGAAGTTAGCATTTTGGAAGAAATTTCATAAGTCTGGGTTGAAGTGCATTTTAGTGTTATCGATATCCGTTTGGGATTCCAAGTCTGGGAGTAGCTCCGTATGGTGATTTTGGAGTTGGGAGCGCGATCGGAAGTGAATTCGGATGTCCGTGGAGCATTTTGGAGCTATTTGGCTAAGGATAGAAATTTGAAGGTTTTTGAGAGGTTTGACCGGAGGTGGACTTTTTGATATCGGTGTCGGAGTCCGAATCCTAAAGTTGGAGTAGGTCCATAATTTCGAATATGACTTGTGTGCAAAATTTGAAGTCAATCGGACGTGATTTGATAGGTTTAAACATCGAAAGTAGAAGTTTGAAATTCTAAAGTTCATCAAGCTTGGATTGGAGGTCGATTCGTGGTTTTAGCGTTGTTTGACATGATTTGAGGCCTCGAGCAAGTCCGTAATGTGTTTTGGGACTGGTTGGTATGATTGGTTGGGGTCCCGGGGGCCTCGGGTGGATTCCGGGTGATTAACGGATCGAATTGGATTTTTGGAAAAGGCTGAAGTTGCTGGTTGCTGGTATAACCGCACCTGCGAGATTAGGGCCGCAGAAGCGGCCAGAAGAGCCGCAGATGCGGTTTTGGGCTGGAAGTTAAGGAACCGCAGATGCGGTCAAGTAGCCGCAGAAGCGGAAATGGGCGGCTAGGCTGGGACCGCAGATGCGGTCGCAGATGCGGGACCGCACCTGCGGTGGACGAGGCGCAGAAGCGAAAAAGGGGAGCCTGGAGGAAACCGCAGAAGCGGTAGGTTGGCTCGCACCTGCGGAACCGCAGAAGCGGTCAAGGAACGCAGGTGCGGAAGTGCTGGAGGCAGAGTAGTTTTTTTAAAATCGGGATTTGGCAATTTTCTCTCATATTTTCTTGGCTTGGGCGATTCTTGGAGAGTTTCAAGAGGGTATTTTCATCATCAATGATAAGGTAAGCTAATCCCATCCATCTTGAGTTAAATACATCGATTATATATGAATTTTAGCATGTAAATTGGTAGAAATTTGGGGTTTTGGTAGAAAGACCTAGAAATTTATATTCTTGGAATTTGACCGCGATTTTGGGTATGGAATTTAGAAAAAATTATATATTTGAGTTCGTGAGGCTATGGGTAAACTTATTCTTCGAAAATTTTAGAAATCCGGGCACGTGGACCCGAGGGCGTTTTTGTCAACTTTCCGATCGGGGTTAGGAATTGTAATAAATTTGATTAATATGAGTAGTTTATCGTATATTAATGGATTTGTATAACTATTGGCTAGTTTTGGAGCGTTGTGCATCAATTTGAGTTTTCAGAAGGGCGTGGAAGGCCGGTTATGGATCTTCGGAGCGAGGTGAGTCTCCTTTCTAACCTTGTATGAGGGAATTGACCCCATAGGTGAAATAATTGGTTATGTGCTCCTATTTGTGGGGGCTACGTACGCACGAGGTGACGAGAGTCCGTGCGTAGCTACTAATATGTGTGTAAGTCTGGGTAGTCTAGGACCCAAAAAAAGCATGCTATACTTGGAATATCTGTGATCTTATTGACAATTAAATTTCTTAAATCGAATTGGTAAATGAATTCCTAAGAAGATTAAACTCCATTTTCTTGAATTGTTAAAAGAGAATTTGGCTTTTCCTTTGGATAATTGTTCCCTGATAAATTCAGGATTGACTGATTGTCGTGTTTATTTATATTTGACCGCGCCGCATGTATGATTCGCGAGCGGGGTAATAGATGCATCTATGGTTCGGGCCGCTCGGCCCTCGGCAGTGCATATTTTAAATATTGTTGGATTGGATCGTACGACCTCGGCATGAGTTGCGCATGCTTGTATTGCTTGCTTTGATATTTGTTGATACTAACATCCGCTCTCCCGACTTGAGAAAGTTTGTTAATTAATGGATTATGAATCCGGAGACTTTTAATAAAGAGGAACTTTTACCTGTTAGTAATTCACTTGAATCTACTGTTGTTCTTAATAAATCCGTGAGTCATCGCATTAATAATAATATTACTGGACCTTTAGTAAGTGTCGAAGTTGCCATCTTGTCTCTACTTCTTCGAGATTAGGCGGGATACTTATTGAGTACACGTTGTTTTTGTATTCATACTACACTTCTGTGCATTTTTGTTGCACAGGCACATGCGCCACTAATGGCTTAGCAGGCGTAGCAGCATGGTTGACACGGACACTAGGTGAGCTGTATTTCCTCGAGGCGACCCGCAGCTAGTATAATCTCTCTCAGGATTCTATTTATTTTCTGTCCAATTGTATTCCGTACAGCTGTTGTACTTTATTCGATTTTTCTTAGAAATTGCTCATGCACTCGTGACACCGGGTTCTGGGATGGTTATAAAGTATTTTGTATCAACTGCCTATCATTTAATTTGATTTGAGACGATTATCTTTTTAATCGGTAAATTTAAAGGAAAATCATAGATTTCAAGAGTATTAAAACGAGAATTTAATTAGGTATTTTGGTTGGCTTGCCTGACAATGGAGTCCGGCGCAATCACGACCTTAGTGGATTTTTGGGTCGGGACAGATCAGTTACTTGATGGACGTACCGGATTAAACAAGAACCTCTATAAATTGGTCCTCCCTCCACCCATTAGGGTTACCACCAACAGTTTTTAGACTATTCCATCATTGACGTCTGTGGTAATGTAAGTCTAGGGCAAAGAGGTCGAAACCAGTTTTAAGCTAACGCTTCCGCATATATAATGTTTTTCGCTTCAGATACGCTCTGTATGACGTATTTTTTATATGAGGTTATTATGTTACGTATTTTTTATATGAGATTATTATGTTCAAAATCCGCGTGTTATTATTGCTTTACAATAAAACATGTATATCTATGCTTAAACTTAATTTTACACTTGGAGCTCGAACCGGGTCCGGGGACATGGTCTCGATGGCTACGAGGGCAGGTGTACTGTTTGGGCCTTGATTGATACAAGAAGCTCCCAACTACGATTTCGAATTCCTTATAGTTATGTCCTTGCTTCGTTTGCTCCACCGAAAAATCGAGGTGCTCACTAGCCCCGATTTTACCTCTATACAACAATGTACTTGTTATTTGTCAACTCTTACAGAGTAATATTCTCTTGATCTTAATAAGATGAGTCATGACTCATAAGTCTTATTCTAACGAGAACTACGAAAAATAAGGCCATTACTAGATTAGAGTCATGACTTAAAAGTTGGATGTCCTTGACTTTTCACCCCTCTTACCAGGTAAAACATGAACTTTTTTCTTCTTTTTTTTTTTTGAAAGGTAAGGTACCCTACACATTAGCTGATCATAACACATACTACAAGAAAACCACTTTAAAATCCATTGTTTACAAGGTCCCTGAAATAGATAACAGTAGGTAGCAGAACAGCAAAATCCTATTTCAAGTCTTACAGCACCCTCTCCAGTAATACAAGCTCGTCCAACTCCTAGCTGCTTCGCTCCAAATCACTCAGACCCGGTTCACCTCTACTTGGGATTTCGGAGGACAATGATCACAGAATCTCCCCGAAGGAACATCTTGCTAATAAACCTATCTTTGTTTACAGGTTGAGCCTTCTTTTTTCCTTTTCCAGTCTTGGGAACCTCAGTCCACATTTCCCTAACATTTTCAAGCACCATGTTGCAGTGACGATCGAACGCCCTCACACGCCCGAGAAGTTTCCTGTTGTTCCTACAGTTTATCAGCACCTGAGTGTTATTCTTAACACTCATCATCAGAACGGAAAGTGGCCCAGTGTTGAACTCCTCTTCCTCATTTTTCACAGGGGCATCCTCTTCCATTGCCCGACTCATCTTCGATCAAACTGAAGGAATTCACCAAAGAGGGGAGAGATTAGTGACTGAAAAGAAAAGGCTAGGGTTTAAAGAGGAGACAGCGGAAAACAGTGGAAACGCTTGGAAACTAGATACAAATACTTAACTAGTCACTCCAATATTTATATGGCAGCTACAGTAGATGCCTTTTTATGCAATCACATTGCTCCATTTCACACGAAATTACCACACCCTTAAGATGCACTCTCTTATATATTATGTTGGAATGATAAGTCTTAAGAGTAAAAATAATTAGTAAAAAAACAATGCAAGTAATAATTAAGATAAAGACTATTTAAAAAGCTAATCACATCAAAACTTCCAAATTGTATAACAAATGACAAAAATATTTTAATATTTTTAATATAAAATCTTAAGATAAAAATTTCATGTAATCATGTTAAGTATTTGCTGTATTGATGTTGTACTTAATATACAGATCATGCTAATTAATACATGATAAAGGTTGTAACTTACAAAATTTGAATACTGAATAGTGACCAGTTATGTTTCCTTTGACAAAGCCTACTATTGTGTCATCTGCAGAAGATGTATTAGCGCTGCTGTAAGAGTAAAAATATTGCTTAACATAAGAAATATATATATATCTGACTACAATCATTAAAACAACATATATATATATTTCAAAATACCTAGAATATTAGTTCAAGCAAATAATATGCCTTTTCTTAGAAAACCTAGAAGAAAATAAAGCCAACATCATTCACTGGGTTGGGATACTTTTACCTAGTTAAATCATTATGAGTTTTCTTTTCATAGAAGCAGTATTAGATTAGTAAGTAAATTTTACGACAGCCCTAAAATAAAAAGTCATAGGCAAAAAATCGAAACAATAAAGAACTAAATCCAGGAAATAGAGAAAAAGATTATCACAAAGCTAATTTTGTTACCAGGTACCTTTTCTTTGAACATAGGTTACTTCAATGCAGTCTAAACTTTGAGTGTGGTAGCATTAGTCAAACGTGGAACATAAACTGATTATTTCGTTTTGACGTGTAAATAAAAAATATAGGTAGCAACACTTTTGGGAACAAACTATATCTTTTTTAAGGTAGTAATGTATACCTTTCATTTCTTCAGCATTATTTCTCCAAACAAATGAATTAGGATGTCCATAAATGTGGGCAAACCATAATTTTCAATTTGAAACAAGTCATAGCAAAAGCATAAAATAAATTAGTAGTAAATACTTCAGATAGTACAGCAAGCGCATCAGACTAATTTTTGGATTTTCCATCAAAGTAGGGTAAAAGGTATTGACCGATTTATACAAAATGATAAACAGGAAAACAGACTAATTTTTGGATTTTCCATCAAAGTAGGGTAAAAGGTATTGACCGATTTATACAAATGACAAACAGGAAAGCGCACTTATATGCAGTTAGGGGTGGCAAAATGGTTAAAAGAAAACAGTTAACCGCCCATATTATCCACCAAAAAATGCGTTGGATAATGAACTTTTTAAAAACGGGTCAAATATGGATAAGAACCATATTATCCATTTAGAAAATGGATAACCAATGGATAACCAATGGGTCTACCTTATATATTTGTAAAGCCTCAAATTGGGAGTTCCTCGAGTTAGGGAGACTAAGAATTCTCCCAAAAGTGATCATGTACAAGAAGTCATGGATAATATGGGTAACCCATATTATCCGCCGGTTCACCAGTTTTTTATCCGTATTAAATATGTATCGGGTCGGATAATTGATCCGTTTTTTCACTACCCGTTTTCGACCCGAACCATATCCGACCCGACCAGCCCGTTTGCCACTCCTATATGCAGCGTACATGGTGAGGGAAAAAAATCAAAAGAGGGCTTAACCTCTGACATTAGGATTGCAAAGGCATAAAATTGGTACATTTCAATTTTCACCAGCTCATATGCTTTTTCTTAAAATCACTATCATTTCAAGTTCAGCTCAAAGATGATTAAGACTAAGTTAAACTTGAAAATTGTAGACCAATACAATAAATAAAACTAATAATTAACTAAAGATTAAAGCTTTTTGTAAACCCATTATTTAACGGGCAATTTAGGCCAAAAAAGTTGGATTGAAGAGCCAATTTTTCACTATTTTTCTAGCCTTTGGATAATTGGAATGTTGTGCAATTCATTCATTCAAAATTTTACTGCAAGAACATCTTTGCTGGCAACCCTGCCAAGATTTTGAAGTTGTAATATGACTAATATTTTACTTCCCTTTGAACTTTTCATTCGTATTCAAACAAACACATACAAGAAAATCATTATTTTTCTTGTTTTTCCTTTATTTTATCTTTCTTAAAACTCAGTTGCTCATTACTCTTTTAAGACATGTTTGAGATTGTACTGTAGACAATTCCCAGAACAGTGCATCAGTAAGGTCATCTTAAATTGATTTTTCAGTGTCAATAAACAATTGACACTGAAGAAGGCAAAATTTTGTTATTCCAATTTACAAAAGCTAAATCAACTGATAAGTTTGGTCGTTCAAGAATTTTTTTTAAAACACATAAACAGTAGAAAATTTATCTACTGTGTGGAGAATCGCTTATTATCAGGACTTGGTATTTTAACCTATTTCGTTTACTGTATGAACATGTGCTAATTCCAGTAGTATTAACTCTTTTGCTTCTCTTAGATTGAGAACCCACAAATAAAAAACTTAAGATATGCAAAATTCAAATTATAATTTAAAATATTCAAAAGCCACAAATGTAAAACCCACAAAAAATACTAAAAATCCAATCTTTAGAACATATAAATTGGATTTGCAAACTCAATAATAGAACTTTAAGAGAAATCCAAAGGTCACGACGTAGAAAAGAAATCCAGAGATAAAAGTTCATATAACAGAATCAATACGTTGAATTGGGTATAAATATATAACAAAGCCAACTAATTCAACAACCCAAGAAAAGCAGTAAAATTTTCAAAGCATATGACAACCATAAATTCAAGCTCTAGAAATAAAAATTAAAATTAAAATCCATACTTTTACAGCAATGAGACGAAACCCATACGGAAGTTGAAAGTCATGATAGAAGAATTACAAGAGACAAAAATGAGTAATTACCAGAGTAATCCGCCAAAGTGCAAAGATCAGAAGAAGATGAGCAAGGGAAGGTCGGCGTCTGTTTACAGACAAGAGCTTTTGGTAAAGTGTAGGTTAATTACTTCAAGCAATCCACGTGTTGATCTATTAATACAAGGAGTCAGCTAATAGACCTGAAATGACCAAAATATATCCAATAAATCCTAAGACCTCAACATGTTTGCTTTGGATTTAAAGGGTAGTTTAGTCATTTTAGTTAAAATTGAACATAATGATATGGTCAAAAAGGAATATTACTGTAGCTCATGTATAAATTTTTTAATATCTTCACTGAGTTGCCCTTTATCATCATCAATCATTATCCACTTTCCCATACAACAGCATTAATTTGTACTCTCCACGTGGACCCCACGTCCCTGCGCATGTAAGATTAATACTAACATGTGTTCTTCTCTCTATTTACTGTTTCACACACTTATTAATTTATTAATTTCAAATGTTTCATTATCAAAATTTATTTAAGGTCAATTTGATTACTTTTATAACAAATGAGAGATTAATTAAATTAAAAATTTTATAATATTGTCACCAATACACAATGATTGAGTGCATTATTTGTATTAGGATAAAACTTTATGAAAACAAGTCCACAAAATTGTAAAGCAAAATTTAGAGAAAATTCACATACAAAATTAAGAGAGAGAATTTAGATTGAACCCAAAAAAATACTAATTTTGTTATACAATTTGAAAGTTTTTATGTGATTAGTTTTTCAAATGGTTTTTAATTTAATTACTGCACTTGAAATTTTTATAAATTATTTTACTCTAAGACTTTTCATTGGAAACTTGATCATGCAAAGAATTGTGAATTTATATGTGTTTAAGTCAGTTTTTATCTCTGTTTTAATTTTTTAATATCTTTCAAAAAAAGATCTTAAGATTATTAGGAGATATATGTATATTGCAAGAATAGCTCTTTTTCCATAGAAATTTGTTGTTCAAGGTGCATGAATTATGTAGTGTGTTTTGATTTTTTATATGCAATAAAACATGACTGGTTTTGATCTATTTATTTATTTGTCTCTCAGATTAATCATGACTGCTTTCAATCCCTTTACTACTATTCTAACTCAAAACAAACTTCAGGGTCCGAATTATATTGATTGGAAACGAAACTTGAATATTATCCTAATTGCTGAAGAGTATAAATTTGTGCTTGATGAGGTGTGTCCAGAAAAACCTGGGTTAATTTCACTCATAGTCATTCAACTATCTTTTAATTTCACTAACTATTTTTTGTCACTTAAAAGTAACTAAATTCTATCTTTGTCACATAAAAGTCATTTTGGCTTAAATCACTACCATAAATATGACATGACATAAAATTTAATGAGAAAAATCCAAAAATAAATATCACATAAGCTTAAATGGACCATACCCACTTTAGATCCATTTCTCACTTGATGTGATTTGACCCATAACCCAAATGGTTTCAACAAAAAAAAATATTAAATTCCACATTAGTTTAAATTAATTATCCTATACTACAAAATTCTTGCCTTTCCGTTACATAATGTTCATTTATAAATATTCTGTACTAATAAATTCTTCTCTTGTTTGTATGCCCCATCCGAGTCATTTTATAACTTTATTAAAGTTAAAATACTACCGTATCCAACTCACATAACATATTTATAATTTTCTAGTGAAGTGAAAATAGTATTGTATCCATCTTACATAACATATTAATGTATCATAAGCATACAAGAATTATAAGGCTAATAAGAATCTATTTTCACAAACTACCATTTTATTAATTTCAAAATGTTGCTTATTAAGCAACACCAGCATACAAATAACCTGCTTAGTAAGCAACACATATAATTAAAGTGAATAACGAAAATTGTCAATAGACATGCAATTACAGACAACCTATTACAATTGTTTAGACAAAAGAAAAATTGTATCTATACGATCAAAACAGCCCAAAAAATCACAAGACCTAAATTTATCAGGGGTATGCGATTTCCCCCTATTGAAACCCATTTAGGCTATGGGTCAAATCACATTAAGGGAGAAATGGATTTAGCTGGGTATGACCCATTTAAGCTTATGTGGTACCATTTATTTTGGATTTTTCTCATTAAATTTTATGTCATGTCATATTTATGGTAGGGTATGATCCAAAATGACTTTTAAGTAACAATGATAAAGTTTAATTACTTTTAAGTGACAAAAAATAATTATGTAACTTTAGTGAAATTCAAAGATTGTTAAATGACCATCAGTAAAATTAACCCGGAAAACCTAGGTAAGATGCTACGGATAATGAACATAAAGCTTACCAGAAATGTTCACACAGTAGAGGACTTTCTGATTCTGCTCCTCGGAGAGACCCCGAACGAATCAAATCTGTAATTGTTTTTGTTTTTGCTTTCTCTTTTTAAGCTGCAGCTATATATGGAGTACTTCTACTGAAATTAGAAATGCTTTAATTTCTGGTGCTGAATCGAATATAATTTTAAGTTTTAAATTCTGCAAAAAGCTACTTAGTTCAATAGATGAGCAAGCTTTAATTAATTTGTAAAGAAAACTATGTTTGGTTACACTTCCTCCTGTATTGTAATATTCTATTCACGAGGACCAGTAGATACATGAACTAATCATTTTCAACCATACATCACTATTGGACATTTCAAACCTTGAGAATAAAGAGCAACTTCCTGTCTAAAAACTATAATGTAACATCAACAAAAAAACCTTGGAGTTCAAGTTTTTAATTGACGCGGTTTATGTTGGTTTTCGGGGTTTTTTTCCTGGTTATTTAGCAATTTTTTTTTTATTATGGGACATATACTACTAAACTCATACTCCGGCAACTATATTTTCAATGTAACACTATCAAATCAATTGCTCTTTGAGAAATCTATCATTTACCAAGATATATTGATGATAATTGAATCAAATAGTAATGAATAATTTAAGGACTCAATTAAAAACAGATTATTTTTTACATGAAATAGATTATTGTACTTGGCATAAGAAAATTACCGATCAAACTAGAATGTAAAGGCAAAGAACTAGATCATTATAATAGTAAAGAACTAGACTAAAAGTGCAAACGATTAACATATACCTTAAAATTTTATAAATTGTGTGAAAATATACATATATATAGAGGTATAGCAACAAAATTTAAATAGATATTTATATAGTCGGTTTGATTCGATTTTTTCTGTTATTTTTTTATTAAATTAAAATCAACCCAAATTTAATTGGCTTTTAAAATTTAAAACTAAAACCAAATTAAATCCAAAAAGTATAAAAAATGATGTCGGTTTTATTTAATTTTTGAGTTGTGTGAACATCCCAAGGCAAATCTGACTGTGAGCGGGGCCAATGGCAATCCCACTTTCATTGTAAATGACAAAAAACGTGACGTGGCTTTTACGGACCCAAAGGACCGCCATTCACTTTTACTACTAGATAACAATTGGGTTATACATTTGATATATTTGTCTGGTCAAGTAATTATTTGGCTAGTATGACATTAGATGTAATTGAAGGGGTGTAATTATACTTTCCAATTTTTAAAAAGAAAGGTGAGAATTAATAGTAATTACATACACAATGTGTAATTAGTTTCTTTCCTTTTATTTTTATTTTAATTTATTATCTTTATGACTTCTATTATTTTAATTTTTAATTTTATTTTTACTTTTTAAAATTTTAAATATATATTTTTCTTTGTACTTTATTTATCTTTTATTTCTCTACCTTTATTTCTTGTGATTCCATGTAATTGTTTATATTTTAGTTTTTATTTATTTTATTATTCTATTTTTTGAAACTACACCTCCTAATATTAGAAATAATGAGTCATTAACAAACTTGGCATATAATGAGTGATGCAATTAAAGTAAAATTTCGTCCTTAAATATGATTATAAACTTATTATGTTTTCTAGTCTTAAGTTGTAGTGGAATGCTATTATTATGTTGGAATTTGACATATGTTAAACTTTATTTTTTTTTGTGTGTGTTAATATTGTGTTATATTCATGGTTCCAATTTACTTGTTTTAGACTTTTAGTAGTATTGGCTCACATTGCATGTTGTTCATTTTTTAGTTAGAATTGACAAATTAGTTTTGTTAAATATTTGAATAATGTTATAATATTATATTTATAAATATTAATTTATTTTATCAAACATGAATTCCATGATGTTCTTACAAAACATATGTTTTTAGTTTTGTAAGTATCTAAACTAAATATTATTAATTTAGAATATATATATATATATATATAAATTATATATATATATATATATATATATATATATATTATT
>NC_031989.1:106267304-106311225 GCF_001879085.1 Nicotiana attenuata | reverse complement strand
TATATTGATGATAATTGAATCAAATAGTGATGAATAATTTAAGGACTCAATTAAAAATATATTATTTTTAACACGAAATGTATTCTTACACTTAACAAAAGAAAAGTACCAATCAAACTAGAATGTAAAGGTAAAGCACTATACTAAAAGTGCAAACTATTAACATTTACCATTAAATTTTTGAAAATTTGTATAAAAATATACATACATACATATATATATATATATGTGTGTAATAATGAATTTGAAATAGCTACTCCTATAGTCGGTTTGGTTCGGTTTTTTTCTGATTAAAACCAAAACCAAACCAAATTTGATTGGTTTTTAAAATTCAAAACCCAAACCAAACCAAACCAAAAAGTATCGGTTTTTTTGGTCGGTTTGGTTTGGTTTTCGATTTGGTTCGGTTTTTCGGGTTTTTATGAACACCCCTAATTTTTAGTCTGTTCCAAAATAAATAGAATATTTTTAAATTTGGAAATAATTCAACTTTAAATTCTTCGTTTTACTCATTTTATCTTTGTTTGGCTCAAAAGTTATCGATATACTTTGCAAGCTTAAAAATAATCAAAAGTAAGAAAGGGTAAATCGTAATCAAATATAATATACCTAGAGATGAAAAATGAAGTTGTTGTTGTAGATCTAATAGTGATAATATGAACTCAAGAGAAAGTATTCGTTAGAGATAGCGATAGAGAGAGAGTATGAGAAAATGAGAGAGTTGTATTTTTCCAGAATAATCCCCTCCTTTTACAATGTGAAGGTCTCTCTTATATAATAAGAGACCTTCCTCGAAATAATCAAAAAGTTACAAAAACAGGCAACGTTTTCCTAGTGAAGACACTGAGTCCTAAATGATGTCGCTTTTGTCCCCACGTCCGAGTCGTACCCTTACGTTAGTTGGCGTATACTCACTGGGCGTACCCATTGGCGTAGAGACGCTGACGGTCAAATTTGACCCTATACAGTTAGTCCCTCCGCTCGTTGGAGACGCATTCGGTGGGCATCTTCAATGGGCGGAAATGCAAACCTCGGCTTAGGAGAATTTGACCTTGACCAGGGGCGGCAACATAAATGAGGTAAAATGTATGACGTTGTTGAGCCACTGACGCGTGGCTTTCTTTTTGGAATGACGTCATCGCCTGTATGCGTCATTATTATATTTGCCCCCGAGGCGGTTCAGAGGATGATGTGACATTTTGGTTTCCCGCGCACGTTTTGAATCATGACTCTTCGATTTCTGCGCAACTTATCCCTATAAATAGGAGAGAGGTTCGATTCGATTCAACTTTCAAACCTTCGGAAAGCATTTTCTGATTTACTCCTTTGTCTTTCTTTCCTGTAACCGTTATTTCGTGTGGGATTCCTCCACTTCTTTTGAAGTCATATTTCTCGTCGTTAGTGCATTATTTCCCAAACTGAATCATCATGGTAAAACGTAGTCNGCTTGAAGGGACCGCTCGCATGGCGTGTATCCACGGGCGCCCTATGATGACGTTGTACGCCGTTTCCTAGTTCATCACGTGGAAAGTTGTTTCCAGCGTGACTCCTCCTACTAAAACGGGCAGTGATATTTCTCCGGATGTCCGTTCCACTGCATTGTTAAAACCAGTTAGTGTTATGCAACGCAGTATTACCTTATCCTCGAGTCCCATTTGTACGAGGACCCTCGGGTGGATAATACAGGCGCCGCTTCCGTCGTCAATCATGATTCTTTTAACATCTGTATCAGCGATACGTAAAGTGATAACTAAAGCATCGTAATGAGGGAAAGACAAACCGTCGGCATCAGACTTATCGAAGGTGATACTATCTTCGAAGTCGTCATACCGTTCATGGGCGATGGTCCGCTTTAGTTTGTGCGTGGTGGCGAACTTGACGTGATTGATCGCTAAGTCGTCGCCGCCTCCGACGATCATGTTTATCGTGCGTGCTGGGGAGGGCGGCTTCGGCGGCCCGTGGGGTTGTTCCCGTCCGCGTCCCAAGTTGATTTTCCCTTTGTCACTGAGTAATTCCCTCAGGTATCCCTGGTTCAGCATCCTGACCACCTCTTGCCGTAGGCCTATGCAGTCTTCGGTTTTGTGTCCCCGTTCCTGATGGAACTCACATAGGACGTTTGATTTCCTTGTGGCAGGGTCTGATTTCATCTTCTGCGGCCACTGCACTTTGGTGCCCAGCTTCTCCAGTGCGTACACTATTTCTGAAGGAGACACACAAAAGTTATGGGCGGATAATAAAGGAGGCGTACCTCTTTCGTTTCGGAGTGGGGCGACGTGTCGCTGTAGCGCGTCCGTATGCCTTGGTGGTGGATGGGAGGATCTGGTGTATGGCTGGTGTCGGTCTTTGTTGGAGCGTGGGAGTTGTTCTCGCCGTCCTTCATTGCATCGATCCCTCCTTGTTTTTGAGTGTATCGTTGTTAGCCGTTGGGTTGGCCCATTAAGATCATCCTCGTCTGCTCGTACCTCAGCGCAATATGCGTTGTGGATTTCCTCCCATGTGGTAGGGGGATGTTTCATGAGGCAGCTTAGTAGCTTCTTGGTTGCCCTCGAACCATCCCTGTTTAGCCCGTTCTGGAAAGCGGCGACTGCCATACCTTCCGATACGTTTGGTAGACTCATCCTTACCCTATTAAACCTGGCTAGGAAGTCCCTGAGTCCCTCCCCTGCGGTTTGTCTGACGGTGAATATGTCGTTGACCCTTGCTTCCGCTTTATTTGCACCTGCATGGGCGGTGACGAACTTATCCGCCATTTCCTCGAATGTTGATATCGCCTTAGCTGGTAGCTGAGAGTACCACGTTAGGGCCCCTCCTGTCAACGTCTCACCAAACTTCTTCAGCAGCACCGATGGTACCTGTTCTTTTGATAGGTCGTTGCCCTTTACAGCAGTGACATAGTGGATTAAATGATCCTCGGGATCTGTGGTTCCATCATATACTTTCAAGTAGGGTGGCATCTTGAAGGTTTTTGGGATAGGGTGAGGGGCAGCTTCTTCAGTGTATGGTTGTTCAACGAACCTCCCCACGTCGCGTTTTGGTAGCAACTTGGGAGCGCCGGGGATCTTGTCTACCCTCTCCTGATGTTCTTTCATTTGGTCGCGGAGGCCCTGTTTTCATTCTCCATTTCTTCCATCTTCTTTAGGATGGCTGTTAGCCTGCCATCGTTGGTCTGTGCCTCGATGGGTTTGTTATTTGCTCGTGCAGCTTCAGGTTCACCCATGGCAATAGTGGTACCTACCGCTGGTATACACCCGTCGTTACTTTGCGGTGACTTCTCAACCAAGCCACTTAGAGTGCTTGTTAGCCATTCTTCCAGTAGCTTCTTGACCACCGAGGGTGCATCCTTAGCCGCAGATGTGGAAGCTCCTTTTTCATGCAAGATCGTCAGATCTTCGGATGGGGAAGATGAGATCTCTGCACCTGGCGTGGTGCTAGGGGTTGCATTCAAGATGGCCTCATCACCGGCCTCGTTGAGAGGATCAAGGAGATTGGTTGTAACACCCACTATCGCTTTCATTCTGGTGTTATTTTCAGCCATCTTTTGTTTTCGTGTGGTGTAGAGAATGGTAGTTGGTTGCTCTCTAGGTGGATACTATGATTTTGATTCTCGAAATCCCCACAGACGGCGCCAAATTATTTGGCTCAAAAGTTATCGATATACTTTGCAAGCTTAAAAACAATCAAAAGTAAGAAAGGGTAAATCATAATCAAATATAATAGACCTAGAGATGAAAAATGAAGTTGTTGTTGTAGATCTAGTAGTGATAATATGAACTCAAGAGAAAGTATTCGTTAGAGATAGCGATAGAGAGAGAGAGAGTATGAGAAAATGAGAGAGTTGTATTGTTCCAGAATAATCCCCTCCTTTTACAATGTGAAGGCCTCCTTTATATAATAAGAGACCTTCCTTGAAATAATCAAAAAGTTACAAAAACAGGCAACGTTTTCCTAGTGAAGACACTGAGTCCTAAACGATGTCGCTTTTGTCCCCACGTCCGAGTCGTACCCTTACATTAGTTGGCTATACTCACTGGGCGTACCCATTGGCGTAGAGACGCTGACGATCAAATTTGACCCTATACAATCTTTAATGAGAAATTTTTATAATTACACAAATATCATTGCCCCATAAAGCTTTTACCCCTTAGGGGTCGTTTGGTAGGGTGCATAAGAATAATGCTGAATAGGGTGTATTAGTAATGCTGGTATTAGTTATGCCTGCATTAGTTATGCTAGTATTAGCTATGCTAACATATTTCTTATCCATTGTTTGGTTTGATGTATTAAAGCATTGCACAATTTCTAAAAGAATTATTTGTTTACAAAAATGTCCTCAAAACCAGTCTAACTTTTTAAAAGAAACATATGTTGAAAAGGTTTTTATATGAAAAAGTTTAAAAATAATTATTTAATTTGTCTACCTACTAAATATTTATTTATAAAAAAAAATATATATATATATGCTAAGCATTTATTTATTTACTAGAGATATAATTTTATTTTTCACTATTTGGATTATTTTAAACTTGCATTAATATAATAACTAGCATATTTTAATCAGGCATAAATTTTGAAGAACAATTTTATCTTTAACTAAGTTAATGCATGCATTAAAAGCCATTGCATTGCTAATTTTATGGTTTTCTATATGCATAGGATAATACCAAATAGGATGTATAACTAATGCTTGCATTTCTAATGCATAGGTTCAAAATGTCTATCAAACAAGGTATTATTAATACATAAAGCTAATGCATGCATTATTTTATCTAATGCATCCTACCAAACGACTTCTTAAACATTTAAGATCATAAGTTTCAAAAAGAAAAATTCTAAAATTTTGTATCGAGTTAAATTACTTCATCTAAATTGAAACGGACGAAAGAAATATAGAATTTCATGGAAAGAAAAAAAATAATGAGCAGACGGTAAAGATGGACTTTTGACACAACAGTGGAGAGTGGGACAGAGTCTTTTTACAACTGTAGGGACCTCCAACTGCGAATCCGAGTAGTAAAGTATTCCCTCCGGTCTAAAATAATAAATAATTTTTTCGAATTTTAAGAATGAGTTAATTATTTTTTTTCTATATTGTCCCTGGAGTAAATAATGTTGGAATATGTGTTAGGAGTGTTTATGTGAGATAATAAAGGTTAATATGATTAATTCTATTATTAATTAATGTTAAAAGATAGATTTCTTAATCTGTATGAAAACATTCAAAAAATCACTTATTTTGGACCGGAGAGAATAGTAAGTACATTTACAGTGAGGAAAACTAATCTGTACATTCTGTCGGAAATGAGAAAATCCTCTTCAAGTTTTGAACCCGACGCGTGTATGTGCCCGTCGAATCTTGTTTTGTGTCAGAGAGATAAGTAAGCACAGACTATCTAATACTCCCTCTCTTTTAGTTTATGTGAACTTATTTTTCTTTTTGGTCTGTTCTAAAAAAAATAATTTCTTTCTAAATAATTTAATTTAAACTTATAATTATACCTCTTAATGAAAAATTTTTATAATCACACAAATAATTTGAACCCTTTTAAGTTGCTTAGGATCACAAATTTCACCGATTATTTATATTTATTCGTCATCGATAATAATCCTCTATAATAGTGAAATCATACACTTTCAATATGGACAGATTACATTAATCCACATATCGCCTCCGCTACCACTAAACATTTCCCCTTAATTTTAAATATCATATTTATTCAACTATTTGAATTTCAATATTTTTTTTTATAAAGTTCGCTTGGACATAAAAGTGTAATTTAAATGATCTGACCAGAGCTGTAAAAAGAAAAAACTCAAACCTGAAGAGACTTTGGTGAATAAATAGAGAGAGAAAAGGGCTGATTTTGATCTGCAGAGAAAAGGAATGGCAACATTTGGAGGGACAACACAGAAGTGTAAGGCTTGTGAGAAAACAGTGTACTTGGTGGATCAGCTTACTGCTGACAATAAGGTCTATCATAAAGCTTGTTTCAGATGCCACCATTGCAAGGGTACTCTCAAGGTCATATTCATCTTAATTATGCTTTTTACTTAATTTCTACTTGCTTCACATCATATTTATATGTTAAACCACACCTATTTCCTACTCTAGATATATAACAATTTCGAGCATGCTTCTATTTTCTAATTAATTTATTCAGAGGAGTTATTTAGGGTTCTTTTCATCATCTTGGTCTATCGGAAATAGTCTCTCGGCCTCATTGGGATAGAGGTAAGGTCTACGTACACACTACCCTCTCCATACCCCACTTGTAAGATTTTACTGGGTCGTTGTTGTTGTTATTAGGAGTTATTTAGGTTTGTTACTCTTTTTTGGCATGACATGAGTTTAAAAGGAGTAACATGGTAGTTGTTGAGTAGTTTTTATTGTTGATGTAATTTTTGAGAGGAGTGTGCAAGTTGCAACCATCAACCTGCAACTTCAATCCCTAACTGTGCTTTGCTAGAACTGAATGAGTGGTTTGATTTGGGAGATCATGATGAGATAGAGAATTGAACTAATGGATGCCTTTTCCATTAGGTTATGTTTCTCAGATTGTTTTGACTTGCCCCTTTCAAAGGTTTGAGTACTGGATACTATCCCCCCTTGTGTAAATGATAACCAAGGGAACTCTCTGCAATTGTAAGGGAAGAGTAATAAGGCAAAAGATTATGTAACTTGACAGTGATTAGAAATCTAAGGATTGGAGATAATTATCTCTGCTCTCCCACTATCATAAAATTTTGACAACACTAGACCGTGATATGTGAAATTTATTGGGTTAAATATTCATACAAACATCGAAATGAGATTCACCGCCTTGTATAAGTTTCATATGATCTATTAAGGGGAAGAAAGTTTTTCTTCTTCTTAGTGTGTCACTGTCAATGTCATTCCAACTACTATTGAGTTGTTTGTGTTCCTATTTCCGCCCATCTGCATGCTAATTGGGACTCCTGATTTATTAGTTGACATTATTCCCCTTTCAAACATGCTTAATACTAAGAAATTACAACTATGAAGTGGATATCTGTTTTTCGAGTTATTGTATTCTTCAAAGAGAGAACACTTTCAACAACAACAACAACAACAACATACCCAGTAAAATCCCACTAGTGGGGTAAAGAGAGAACACTTTCATTGGATCATTTAGGATTTTATTGAAGAATCATTTATTCAGGTCATATTTGGATGCTCTGGCAGATCATTCTGCTTTTCCTTATTATCTTTTTACCCTGATATCTTAGATCCTTGAGTGTTATCTTAGTTTCTTTTTCCTAAAGCATTGTGTACTGTCAAAGAATTTGGTCAAAAATATTCACTTCTAATGGATCTGAAAAAACGTTATAACACTTAATCATGGTTTTAATATTAATTTTTGAGCTTTTTTTGGCTGAAATTACACTTTTAAACCTTACTTTTTTTGGCAAAGATTCTTGTATTTAGTTGAAGCATGAATTCACGTCTGCCGACGTTTTGAAAACAAGAAAACCAAAATCTTTTATCTTATGATTCTTGTTCTACTGCACAAGGGCTGCCATTTCTTTGGAGTATGAAATCTTTGCCAGATATGAATTATAGATGAGCAGGCAATGGATAGCTCTGGTTTTGGTTGCATATGAGTCAAAACATATTTCTGACTTAGTGAACAACAAACACTGAATCCCGCTTCCCCTGAGGCATGGGTATGGGTGAAGAATATGTGAGCTCTGGTCATCTTCTTCTTCTTCTTATAGGGTGCAAATACGCAAGAATGTTGATATGTATATAAGAGCATGAGAAGACATTCCATCAAAATCATCATCTGCGTAAAACCTTTGCTTTACACTCTTTACCTGAGAAGTTAAGCGGGGTATTTGCAATTGCTTCCCCTTCTCAAAAGTTACCGTACTAACTCTATTGATTTTGAACCTTGACTTCACCTATCAGTATTTATGCTAGTGCAATGGTTGCCCAACTCTAATTTGGGGAGGCCATGAGACTTTTTATTTCTTATAACTCTGTCGGCGTGGTAATCTATGTCGGAAGTGCTATTTGAATTAGTCATACACATGAACAGTACAGAACAAACTGCTACTGCTAGGGTAGAGATCTAGTATTTAGAGTATATAGAATCTCCATATTCTCCTTTGCATCTTTAGCATCAATGAAGCATCTTGTTTTCATGTGGTTAAATGTCTGGATCTTATTTTCTTGTCATTTTTAATGTTCTGCAGCTGAGTAATTATAACTCCTTCGAAGGAGTATTGTACTGTCGGCCTCACTTCGATCAACTATTCAAAATGACAGGAAGCCTGGATAAGAGTTTTGAAGGTTGTTATAGTTGGCGAGTTGATATTTCTTCTATTTCAGTTTTCCATCACTCCTCCTTCTAAAACTTGTCTTCTTACTTGTTGTTTCTTATTTTTTTAGGGGCTCCAAAAATAGTCAGGGAACGATCCGCTGATCAGGTATTCCATGATTTTCGCATTTAAAGATACTCCACGATCACTACTTTCAAGACTCTTCCTCGAGCATCTTAAAGTATATGACAATATTGTCCGTTTCATTTTACCAGCTGATATTATAATTAATTGTCTCATTTAATCTCCCAGGGACAATCAAACAGCAAGGTTTCGAGTTTGTTTGGCGGAACTCAAGATAAATGTGTTGCTTGCAAGAAAACTGTCTACCCCCTGGAAAAGGTATTAAAAGTTGCTTTTATTGAAATGGTAAATTAATCGGAGAAAAACACAGAGAGACAGATTAGGCCATTTCAAATTAATTTAATACGTATCCGAAAAAGCTCTCTCAGAAAGCCATGTGTGAGTGCCTCTAAGTTGGCATTCAATTGTCTTATGATCTTATCACCTGATAATAAGTTCTCATTGTTGAATTGCCCAACTGAAGTGCTCTTTTTTTTTGCTACCAAGTGTTACCATCTAGTGTTAGGGGTGAGAATCTCACACAATAGGTGTAGGTTCAATTTTCACGGTTCTCTTTCTCCCTTCTCCTTCCCTGATCCCTGAACGTAGTCGAAAAAAATTTAAAGATAAAGATGTTTACGGATTGTCTCTGCTGCTTTTACAGGTAGCAGTGGATGGAACTTCATACCACAGGGCTTGTTTCAAATGTAGCCATGGGGGATGTGTGATCAGTCCATCAAACTATGTAGCTCATGAACATAAGCTATACTGTAGGCACCATCACACTCAACTCTTCAAGGAGAGAGGTAACTTCAGCCAAATGGAAGACCATGACAAAATTAAAGGGGTGAGTGAGAACACAAAAGCATAGAGTCTTGCCTTGAACATTTCCATGTTGACTTGAGTTTGAAATATAAAGGGTAATCGGCTTTCAGTTGAGAGCTGGACCAGTTTGTTGTACTGGTTAACACATACATCAAGAGTTATCAGTCACCTATGTCTATATATGGCATATCTTCATAGAGGAATTCCGTTCGTGTTGCTTTTTAGTTCCGTGGATGTGTGCTTTAATTATAATACAATTTACTTTTTACTAAACGCGTGTACAATGTAATAGCTCATGTGGTTGTTTGAAAATTTTCATGGCATTTTATGAGAGTCTACTCCCCCTAGTTGATGAATTGAGATTCGCGTTTCCATTTTCTTTAGTGGTTTATTGGTTTTATCTTTTACGCCAGGGACTTCGAATGTTAACTCTTTACCATTGATATTATCTGCAACAAGGTTTTGAAAAGCTTTCTGATTAGAGATATAACCAATTTAATATGAGTGAGTCAAACAAGAGTCATACTATTTGAAAAGCATAGTTGTGTTATTTGGAGATATCATTCTTATTCTTGTGCCTTTTGAGGCGAAAGCAAAAATGGAGGAAAAACAAAAGGAGAGGACTGGGTGAGGGGGAGAAAGCACTATCTTTTGCTTATGAAATCTTTGCTGGGAAATCCAAAAGAGAAAATAGGTTCCAATGGCCCCATTTATTCCAGTGCAACAAAGATGGATGATATGATTACTTGAAGTCAAAATTGCATGAAGCATGATTATTCCAAGTATTGCTAAACCTTTACTCAGTTATGTCCTATATTCATTATATCAGCCACAAAGAATACTTTTAAAATAAAAAAAAAGGTATATGTATCCAGCTAATGATCTAGCAAATTATGTTTCCCACTACATGTAGCATCATCTTCTTGTACGATTGTGTTAGTAGCTCTTCAATATAAAAATGGTGGAAATGCTGGACCTTTGCATTCTTTAAAGAATGTTGACGTGAGTTCCTTGCTGCTACCACTGGCCGGGCAAACCATTAAAAATAAGTCTTGAATGAGTTTTATGCCTTTATGCTACTTTTTCTTCTTCTTCTTCTTCTTCTTTTATTAACGACGGTAGTGTTCGTGCCAGCTTACATGTACCTCGATTATTTTACTAGTACAGTAGTACTGTTGCTTTCACCTGTACAAGTACCAGATAACTCTGCACCTTTGTCGGATTTGAACATGAGAGTTCATATGCTTATTTCATATATATATACATATATATTTATCAATTTAACTATAGTTAAAGTGATAAATTCTCACTTTAATTTGTACACAACATGTTTGTGAGTATTTCTCTTGTTAAAATTTGGTAAAAATAATACAAGGCACAACCTTCTCATTTTTTCCAAGAACAGAAGAACTATCAAAGAAAAGGAAAAAGACAAAACAGAGAAAGTTGGACCCAAAGTATGTGACTCAAACACTATTATTGATGGTTTCATTATCAGCAGATGAATCAGACACAAGAGATCATATCCTTGTAACCTGCAGGGTCAAGAAATCTGATTGGACTATGTAGAGAATGATTAGAGAGCATTTCATGAACATTTGAGGTTTGACTAGGTCTTAGTTGCAAATCAAAAGCATTATGAGGTTCCCCATATCTTAACAGACAATAATGCACGCATGCACTTGATGCTTTTGCCCTGCAGCTGTCTCCTTTCTTTCCTTTTTGTCCTTCCTTTTTAGCCTTTCACCTGTTCTTTCACCACTCTCAAATCATATTTTTTCTTTTCATTTGCTCTTTTGTTTAGTCACAGATGTTAGCCACAATTTGAACCCGGATTATAATATTAATCCTCTTAAGTTATCGGATTCTAAATGATAGAAAACATCGGGATCCCTCCTAATTTGGCGACTTCTATTCTATACTCATTTAAACTTTACGTTGGCATATTTACCCCCCTCAACTTTGCAATTTGATAGCCACGACCCCCCCTGAACGCTGATAACCCATGAAAGTGTGACACATGCACTACCACATGAATTTTATTTTATGTAATATTTTCTTAGAATAAAATATATATATTTTTACCTTTTTAAGTCCATCAATTATTTAAATTATTTTTTTCGGGTTAAATCTGTAGAAAAAAATTTGGAACAATCTTATTATGACTATAATTTTTTTTATTTAGCTAAAGATAATGATATTCTAATCAAGTTATTTTTATTTATTTGGCCATAAAAAAAATAAATATACCGTTAGAATAAATAATTATTGCATCTAAACAAGAAGAAAGAAAAAAAAGTACATTGTTGGTTTGTTTTACATTCTTCACTACTCTCGAGGGCATTGTCCAAGCATTGGTTTGTTTTACATTCTTGTCAATTCCCGTCATTTATCTCTAAGCTAATCAATTGGTATTAAGTGAAATCACGTATCCTTAAAATCACATTACAAATTTAATTGTTACTCGATTTTTAGGATAAACACTAATAACTCGCCAAACGAAAACGTTATGATACGTCACTCTAACAGTAAAGCAATAAGAACTAGAATTTGTACAAGTGAAAAGTAACAATCTATAGATTAATTTGATCCTCATGCACCAAGCCAATTGACATGCTCATTCAACGATCTCGGATTTTAGTTCAAGGAGCATTAAAAAAAGAGAAAGCAGGTGTTATTTCGCTCTTAAAGTAACATATTGGTTGATCAACGCACATGGTAGGAGAATCATTACTCTGTTTGAATGATCCATTCCATTAGATATATCCATTTATCTTATTAACTTTTCAATTAAACAAAATTTGGTGCTTATAAGTAATTTCAATTGAATAAGTGCATCCAAACAATAAATGTAGGAGATCTTATTTATCGTTTTTCCTTTGCTATACATGTGACTAATTCCGCATAAGCTACTCTTAACTTGAATTTGAGAAACCACCAATTCCATCTCCTGAACTTATAATCTGGCATCATTTTTGCTCCTGAGAATAATTGGACTCTCTTTAATCAAACATTGAAGCATTACAAATCAGCCTGCAACCTCAGATATGCTCTGCAATGAGGGATGCCAAGCTCTTGATTTTGCACCTATAGACTTTCGATGTTTAACCTGAAAATTTAATCAGCTCGTAAATTATTTGAAGTATGTTCTTTCTTTGAAATACAAAGGAAATTAAGTTTGTGAATTTGGAAGATGAATATTTACCTGTTTAGAGTTGTCCTGAACAGATGTTCTAACACCTGCCTTAGAATGTAATATCTGTGTCATTTTGTCCTCTGAATATTCAAACTGTTTCTGCTTTGCATACTTCTTGGCACACAATCCTTTCATTACCTCTGTGTATAATCAAGAAAAAGGTGTAACTACATAACACATCAACAACCAAGATAATTGAGTAGTTAACCTAGAAAATGACCAACCTTGAGCAGTAACTAGTCTGTAAATATGACCAAGAACAAGGGTATCAGTTGGCTTGAGAACCTTTATTCGCGTAATTCGTATCGGGCTAATATTACTGTTGGTAGTTG
Source organism: Nicotiana attenuata (assembly GCF_001879085.1). Taxonomy (NCBI): domain Eukaryota; kingdom Viridiplantae; phylum Streptophyta; class Magnoliopsida; order Solanales; family Solanaceae; genus Nicotiana; species Nicotiana attenuata. The sequence continues at coordinate 106,298,469 of NC_031989.1, read as the reverse complement.
TTTTGTTTGAGGGTGGGGACATAGTGGTGGTGGTGCTGAGAAGAAGAGCAACATAATGGCCCGGATTCATCTTCATAATTTGGCGAGCAGTTACTGCAGAATAATGCTTTTCCACTTTACCATTGGGGTGTTGTATGAGCAAAGCTGCATTATCAATAGTTTGGCAATTCCCCATCTCTCTCGCGCGCTCTCTCTCTCTCTCTAGATAGTGAAATGAGCAGACAAAGCACGGACTGTCTCTCTGTAGCTACACACACCAAGCTACCTATCCCCATTATATATAAAGAATTTAAGTACACCTTTGGGCGAGTTCGGAACCTAAATGTGATTCTTTAGGACTCAAAATACTTTTTTAAGTGTAAAAAGAAAAAGTTACATTTCTACATAAAACGCGATTCTTTACCGCGTTTTATATAGAACGCGGTAACAAATTGCGATTTACAGCAAGTATATAAAACGCAGTAATGAACCGCGCTTTACATGTTTAAGTACCATCCCCTCCCCTTTCCCCCACGTTTCTGAACAGACTCTTCTCCCCCATTTATAAAACCATAGCACAGGCCCCCCACCCCCCCCCCCCCTCACCATTAAAACGATAAAAAACTCGAGTGGACCCTACCCGTCCCACAAAAACTAATCAAAGTTGGTCCCACATCCTAGCCAAGCCTTCTATTGTTGTGAGTTGCTTGTTTCGGAGTCAAATTTTCAAATCTTCAACTTTCCGAAAAATATAAATCGAGATATTCCGATTTAATTTATGTCCAAACTCGTATAAATAATAAATATTAGTTGTTTTGAATGTGTTGTATGTTGTGTTGTATTTTTTTTTTTTTTTGCGATTAAATTGGTATGTTATTTTTATCCGGACTAAGATATTAATGTTGTAAAAAAATATGTAAAAATTATGAAATCGTTATTATTTGTTAATAAAAATGTTAATAAATTACTATTACTATTTTATATGTATTTTTGTGATTACAATGTATTTGTTGTATTTTATCTGGTTTAAATTATTTTTTTGCTTAAAGACTAGTAAATCGGATTCCTTTTATGTGGACGTCCCTGCTTATGTGGCGCCAGAGCACTACCATCGGGGTAGGCCTGTCCCACGCGCGAGGGGACGGGCTCGAGGCAGGATTGTCCCACGAGGCAGGGGTGCCCCACGGGGTCGTTGGGGCCGGCGAGGAGGTGGTCCCCAGCAAGGGGGCGTTGAGGCACCTGATTAGGATGTTGGAGCTGATCTGCCGGGTTACCTCCCTCAGCCAGACGAGCATCCCAGCAGCATGCCGTCGTACAGCCTTCAGCTGGCGCTGACTCTAGCGGCATCGCATGTGACCCCATCAGATCCATTATTGATCACGGGCACGAGCATTTTCGGAGATTGGGAGCAGTTTTTTTCAGGCCCATCGACCGCTACTGAGGATCGGCCGACCCGAGATGTGGATGGTGGGCGCCGGCTGAGTTTTGGTTCATCGTCGACGGGTGTTGTGGATCTTTCACAGGCGCATGTATGTTTGTATTACTATTAAATTTTAATTTATTTTTATCTCGTTGATTCTCCATAAATAACTTTATAATTTTCTTATTAAGGCTTCATCCTAGCCCGTCACGGAGGCCACTTTGTGCGATGCTGAGCAGGACCCCACGGATGCTTATATTCAGGAGCCCGACGAGACCATGATAAGAAATTTTTTTTTACTTAACACGTATATTAATAATATATATTTTCATATACTGAGCTGACTTATTATTTTGTAGGTTGCTGATGGACCAACAACATAAAGATATACTACTACACTTAACACATACATGTCATTGTTTAGTCACCACCGCCTAGTATTCTCTGCTCCAACCACTTAAATTTTTCTTCCAGCTTATTTTTTTCTTCTTCCACCTCTTTGAGTTTCTCCTTCAACTCCGCAACTTCTCGTTTGTATTCTCGTTCATATTCCCACTGTTTTTTGGTCAAATCATGAAGATACTGCAAAGAATCTTTATAGTATTCCTGCTGACAGGGTTCATCAATCCATACCTCAAAATTGCAAACAGGTTCGTCGGGAACCCTATAAAACTTGTTCACACACATCCAGTAGCGGCGTCCAACTTCACCATCATCCCAACAGCCTTTCATCATGCATTTTTTACCGCACTCGCACCTTGGTACATAAAGGCGTTCAGACATTTGTTAAAGCATAAAAAAAACCTTGCTTTTATGGATAGTTTTGCTATTGGTTATTGTTAAGCGCAGAAAATAACTAGAATGCGCCTGTTATTTGTAGGCAAGGCAACACACAAAACGTAATAATTAACCGCGTTATATATATTCACGTAAAACGTAGTATTTAACCGCGCTATGCTTGGCGTGTTAAAGATTCTTTCTGATACAAAATAGCTTTTTCGCAGTCGGGCAGCTTTTCAGAACGACAAGACAACACATAAAACGTAGTATTCAACCGCGCTATATATATTCACGCAAAACGTAGTATTTAACCGCGCTATGCTTGGCGTGTTAAAGATTCTTTCTGATACAAAATAGCTTTTTCGCAGTTGGGCAGCTTTTCAGAACGACAAGACAACACACAAAATGTAGTATTTAACCGCGCTATATATATTCATACAAAACGTAGTATTTAACCACGCTATATATGGCGTGTTAAAGATTCTTTCTGATACAAAACAGCTTTTTTGCAGTCGGGCAGCTTTTCAGAACGACAAAACAACACACAAAACGTAGCACCGCGTTATATATATTCACACAAAATGTAGTATTTAACCGCGCCATATATGGCGTGTTAAATATTCTTTCTGAAACGAAACAGCTTTTTCGCAGTCGGGCAGCTTTTCAGATTGACAAGACAACACACAAAACGTAGTATTCAACCGCGCTATATATGTTCACTTATTTATCAAACATCTTCCTCCTCTGACAGTGTAGTTTTCTAATAATTTTAGAGTGAAACTCGAAAGTGAACGTTAAAATTTTCCGTTTTTTAATCCAATACTATTTTTGATTACATGAACGGGAGGGAGAAATTCATTAATTTACTCAACTGAAAAAAGTTAAATATCAATAAGATGTAACAAGGCTGTGGAAACATAATTTTATTTGATACATCTTGCAACATAAACAAGTGCAGACACTTATTATAAAAAACATTACAAAAACAAAACACTAGGTGTATCCTTGATAGTTGGGTACATTAGACGAACTTGCACCAGGAGCTGGATTACCACCGCCACCCAAACCAGCTGAAGGACATTTACGACGGTCGTGTCCTGTTTGCGAGCATATGCCATATTTACGCGCATAAACGATATCACCAACATCCATTTGGTTACGTATACGCGTTCTCTTTTGCACTTGTAGCTTCCGCAAATAGTCCTTGTTACACAGCATTTTAAATGGTTCCGACGGCCAATAATGCTCCGCACCCAATGGCTGCAACTGCCCACTATATGTGTTTACCTATGCAGCAATACTGTATTGCCTATCAATATAGTTGGTTGCCCCTAAACCTATTTGTTGAAAGAACTTCATGGCATGTGAGCACGGCATATGGTAGATGGTCCATTTCCCACATGAACACAACTTACTGGCTTCATTTACGGTGTGTAGATTATTCCCCCGGTGTTGACAGATAGCGGTGCGAACTTCAAAAACACCCCGATCGTGATCATACTGTAAATAAGAATGCCAATGTGCTCGCCTCCTGTAGTATGCATAGGGTTCCTGCCATTCAGGCAAATGCTGTACAGAACTTAAAATACCACCATGCCGATCAGATATTAGATAAATACCTGAACATTGTTTGACAACGTGCTGCTTCAAGTGGTTCAAAATAGCGTCCACGTCTCTTCGCTTTCATTGGCATAAATGGCAAAAGCTAGTGGAAATATTTGTCCATTGGCATCTACTGCAACGGCGATCAACAACTTAATATCATACTTTCCATAGACATGAGTACCGTCTATGAAAATTACCGGACGGCAATGCACAAAATCATCAATTGCTGGTTTAAATGCCCAGAACACGTATCTGAATATATATTTCGGTATTCCTGGACTCCGCTCATGCTTCCATTCAACAACAGTCCCGGGGTTAAAGTGTTTCAGTACGGCCATGTACCTGGGTAGAGATGAAAATAACTTATCCCAGTCACCATAAATAATTGCAAATGCACGTCTGCGCCCGAGATATGCCTTTCTTTAGGTAATAGTACACCCATATTCCTGGTGGACGGATGTAATACACTCTTTGATCTTGTACCTAATGGACACTTCCAAGTGTGGAATCAAGATAAAAGAAATCAAGTCAATATCCAAGTTGAAGTGATTCTCATTGAATGTGTCCATTTTACAAACGTGGGTGCTAATATATTTACCCACTTTCCACAACCCTGTTTCCTTCTTGCTCGCACGCAGCATCCAGTTACAACTATTGAGATAAATGATGTAATGTGAGAGACGGGTAGTTTAGTCTATTTAAAGGATAGAAGATTATTGAGTGGTTAGTTAGTTAACACTGTATGTGGGTAGTTAGCAAAGTAGTTAGATTGGTTATTAGTAGTTTGTATATATATACGATTACTCAGCTAATGAAAACCAGAACTTTCATTTCTCTTCTCTACTGTTACATTCTTCCTAATGCTCTTCTCTTCTCTCTTCTCTCTTCCTCAACCAGTTAGGGCTTAATCCTCTCACACTCGATCTCCATTTCAGCATGGTATCAAAGCTTGAGCATTGAATCGAAGCTCACAAATCGATCCTTCTCTTCTCCGTTTACTCTGTTTCTGTCTGTTTCTACAGTCTCATAAATTGAGATCTTATCTCTCTGGTGCTAGATCCAAATTGATTAAGAATGGAAATTGATAACTTAGATCATGAAAATGCAACAATCATAGCTGAAAATGCATGACATACATCCTCCGACGACGAATAGAAGGAGTTACAGTTGCAGTCACTCATCCGCTATACCTAGCTCCGGGCGATACAAGTGGAATCTCATTTCAGCTAACTGGCACTTATAATTACTCTTTATGGCACAGATCTATGATAATTGCTTTGCTTGGTCGTAATAAACTAGGAATTGTTGATGGCAGGTGGCCAAAGGAACGATTCCGTGAGAAATATTGGTATCAACGGGAACGATGTAATGCAATTGTGTTGTCATAGCTAATGAACTCAGTTGCACCAACTTTAATCAGTGGTATTGCTTATGCCAAAAATGCACAGAAGGTGTGGATGGATCTACAAGAGAGTTTGACAAAGTGAATGACACTCGCTGCTACAATCTGCACAAGGAAATTTCTACCCTAAGTCAAGGTACTTCCTCTATTTCTGTCTATTACTCAAAGCTAAAGGATTTTTGGGATGAATCTTAGTTTGTTATACCCACTCCTGACTGTGACTGTGCCAAAACAAAGGAGTTTATTGTTCACTTACGAAAACAAAAGGTGTACCAATTCTTAATGGGCTTGAATGATTCCTATTCTCAAGCTCGTTGTCAAATACTAATGATGAAGCCATTACCCTCAGTAAATCAAGCATATGCAATGCTTATGAGTGATGAAAGCCAAAGGGCTGTAGCTGCTTCTGCTGGTATTTCAGGATCCTCACCAGTTGTAAATGCCACTCATTCTTATGAGTCAATTGCCCTATATAGTGCTAAACCTAGCTTTAATCCAAAATTTAGGAAGAACTACAATGTTCAGTGTGATTTTTGTAAAATGAAGGGTCATAGCAAAGAGAATTGCTACAAAATAATAGGTTACCCATCAGATCATAAATTCAAAAAGAAAGGGGGTGCTGGAGCCTATAATGCAGTAGTGGAACATGGATACACCATGCCTTTGTATTCCAATAATGCTCCACAACAGGTTCTTCAGCAAGCTTGAATGCCTACATATCAACAAGCCCAACAAATCATGACTCAAGGAGTGGAGTATTCTCCTGTTGTGAATCATACACAGGGTCAATCTAGCACTCAAGCTCTAGCAGGTCCTCCTCTATGCAAGCACAAAAACCATACACAGATTCCTCTCCACAGGCCCAAGGAAGTGGATTTCCTTTCACTAAAGAGCAGTATGACCAGATAATGCAGATTCTGAACAACTCAACTTCTACTTCCTCCGCTCAAGCAAATACAACAGGTACTAGCACTGCTCTCTTAGCATCTACTACTCCACAAGAGTGGATTATTGATACTGGAGCAACTAATCATATGGTGTCAGGTGCTAACTTGCTTACTAAGCCATCTATAATTACTCCTACTAAGCTTAGGACAGTCTTGTTACCTAATGGAGAGGTCACCCCAGTTGCACATACTGGTGATAGCAATATTTCAGACAGAAGCACACTTAAAGATGTCTTCTATGTTCCTCAGTTCAAGTTCAACTTATTATCAGTCTCCAAAGCAACAAGAGACCTAAAATGCTTTGCTTCCTTTTATCATGACTTTTGTGTCTTTCAGGATCTCTTCACTGGCAGGGTGATGGAGATTGGTAGAGAAAGAGATGGTTTATATTTCCTACAGAGATATGGTGGGAAGAGGTTCACTGCAGTGTCATTAGGTGCTGCTGGAATAAGGACAAGACAGGGTGTCACCACAGTTGATGTTGCCTTGTGGCATAAGAGACTAGGACATGTATCTAGCATTGTTCTTAGGAAATTGTTTGGTACTAAACTAGCTATTATTACTGATACTATCAATAAGTGCAGTGTTTGTCCTTGTGCTAGACAAACCAGATTGCCGTTTCCATCCAGTAGTATTAAGACTATTGCTGCATTTGATCTACTACATTTTGATGTTTGGGGTCTATATAACTGCGCAACTTATGATGGCAATAGATACTTTCTGACAGTTGTTGATGATTTTACCAGGATGACTTGGATTGTTTTACTGAAGCTTAAATCTGATGTATGTGTGGTGCTTACTCACTTTATTGTTCTCATTCAAACTCAGTTTAACAAGGTTGTAAAGGTAGTCAGGTCAGACAATGGCTCTGAGTTTGTCAATTCTACCTGTACTTCATTGTTTCAAAAATATGGTATCATTCATCAAAGAACCTGTGCCTATACTCCTCAGCAAAATAGGGTTGCTGAGAGAAAGCACAGGCACATCCTAGAAGTCACTAGAGCCTTAAGGTTTCAGGCACATATTCCTATCAAGTACTGGGGGCATTGTGTACTGGCAGCTGTGTATCTCATCAACAGGACGCCATCTTCTATTCTTCATGGTCTCTCTCCTTTTGAACTGCTGTATGGGAAAGCACCTAATTTGAGTCCTTTAAGAATTCTTGGTTGTCTATGTTATGCTAAGCAAGTTCATAAAACAGACAAGCTTCTACCCAGAGCAAAGCCAGCTGTTCTTATGGGGTTTTCTGACACTCAGAAGGCATATATCCTTTTGGATCTTACCTCTCAGTGTTTCTTCATCAACAGGTATATGTCATTTAGGGAAGATATATTTCCCTTCAAGGATATCACAGATGCATCACCACCACTATTTCTAGCTCCTGAAGTGCCCGGTTCTGGTGAGGAGCAACAGCCTTGACTTCCTCTTGTCAGTGCTAGACATGAGTCTCCTGTCTCTTTTTCTTTGCCTCAGTCTGCAACAGAGGTACTATCTTCTATTCCTTCTCCTGTGTTTCAGCCTGCACCAGTTGGTCTGAGGAGGTCCTTGAGGACTAGGCAGGCTCCCATTTGGATGAAAGACTTTGTGTCACATCCTGGACACAAGTCTCTTCCATATACCATTGCTAATCATGTGTCCTATGATAGCATTTCACCCAAATATCAAGCTTATTTGACAGCCTTCTCTGCCATACAAGAAACTACTACCTTTGAATAAGCAGCTCAAGATCCTAGGTGGGTTGAAGCTATGCAAGCTGAGATTGCGGCACTTGAATCCAATCACACCTGGGATGTGGTGTCACTACCTGAAGGCAAGGTTCCTATTGGTTGTAAGTGGATTTATAAGGTGCAGTACAAAGCTACAGGAGAGGTGGAAAGGTTCGAAGCCAGGCTAGTAGGCAAGGGGTACAGTCAACAGGAGGGTATTGACTACCAGGAAACATTCAACCCAGTTGTTAAGATGGTCACAGTTAGAACCATTTTACCTGTAGCTGTCTCTGAGCACTGGCATATCCATCAGATGGATGTATACAATGCTTTTCTTCAGGGAGACCTCTATGATGAGATATATATGACCCAACCTCAGGGTTTTCAGAGTCAGGGGGAGACACGAACAGCTTGTAGACTCTTGATATCCTTGTATGGACATAAACAGGCACCCAGACAGTGGAATGCTAAACTATCTGAGGCACTTCTGGGCTTTGGCTTTCTGCAAAGCCAGCATGATCACTCATTGTTTATCAAAGGTTCAGGGGAACATATCATAATCATCTTAGTGTATGTTGATGACATGCTAATCACTGGGCCTAATATGACACTAATAGCTAAGATGAAGACCAAGCTGCAGCTGAAATTCAAAATGAAAGATCTAGGGGAACTCAAATACTTCCTTGGCATTGAGTTTGCCAGGTCACAGAAAGGTATACTGATGCACCAAAGGAAGTACACTCAAGAGTTGATTTCTGAGCTTGGACTAGGAGCTGCAAAGCCTGTAATAACACCTATTGAAGCCAACATTAAGTTGACCACTAAAGAGTATGATGAGCATACCAGCAGTTCTAGTGCAACTGATGATGAAGTTCTGACTGACGTAAGCCAATATCAAAGGTTGTTAGGGAAGTTACTATACCTTACTGTCACAAGATCAGACATAGCTTACAGTGTTCAAACACTAAGCCAATTCATGCAAAAACCCAAGAAATCCCATCTGGAAGCTGCTCAAAGGGTTGTCAGATATGTGAAAAATCAGCCAGGTCAAGGTATACTGTTATCTAGCAAGCAAACACACACTATCACTACATATTGTGATGCAGACTGGGCAGCCTGCCCTATTACTAAAAAATCAGTGACAGGCTTCTTCATCAGATATGGTAGTTCCCTGATATCATGGAAGTCAAAGAAACAAAGCACCATCTCTAGGAGTTCTGCTGAATCTGAGTACAGAAGCATTGCTTCAACTGTAACTGAATTGGTATGGATACTTGGTCTGTTCAAAGACATTGACGTGAAGGTTGATCTCCCTGTGAACATCTACACTGACAGTAAAACAACAATTCAAATAGCTGCTAATCCTGTGTTTCACGAACGAACCAAACATATTGAAATAGACCTTCACTTCATAAGGGAGAAGATACAGAAAAATCTGGTACGAACAGAATATGTAGCTACAAAGGAGCAGCTAGCAGACATTCTAACCAAAGGACTACCACGAGCACAACATGAGTATTTGATGTCCAAGCTAGAGTACTTGATGTCTTCCTACCACCTAGCTTGAGGGGAAGTGTTGAGATAAATGATGTAATGTGAGAGAAGGATAGTTTAGTCTATTTAAAGGATAAAAGATTATTGAGTGGTTAGTTAGTTAACACTGTATATGGGTAGTTAGCAAAGTAGTTAGATTGGTTATTAGTAGTTTGTATATATACGATTACTCAGCTAATGAAAACCAGAACTTTTATTTCTCTTCTCTACTGTTACATTCTTCCTGATACTCTTCTCTTCTCTCTTCTCTCTTCTCTCTTCCTCAGCTAGTTATGGCTTAATCCTCTCACACTCGATCTCCATTTCAGCAACAACCCATAAAGTTTCTACGACATACGATCTTGTATACCTCTGGAGTTGACTCCCATACTATCATCTCACGACACTCTCTTACGCTGTATATTTTACAAGCCCTAGATAGGCGAACTTTATCGGGAAAATACATGCCCTTTGCCAGCACCGTTGGTCTAGACTCATCCCACATTGCTGAGCGAATTTCGTCAAGATCCCTTGTGAGGGCATCCACATCCGGCATACTTGGCAAATTATCAAGGTAGGGAATATGCCTTGAATGAAACGACACGTGGGACTCGTACACTCTTGGTCTAACGGGAGGTGGAGGAGCATGCTCCCTCGTCAGCTCAGGTTCGACATTCACTTCCTCCTCATCATCACCCTTGTCAGGGAAGGGCGTGTCATCTCCAAACTCATCGGCATTGTTGTCATAATCACTATTATCTTCCTGACTCTGCGCATCTGCCAAATCACGAGTAAACATCGTCTACGGGCAACTGAGTGAGGTCAGGACCATCAAGTTGCTCATTTTTACTGCACAAACAACAAAATGATAAGCTACTCAAATTGATAAATATTTTACATATAGCTATATCACTTCACTTACAAGTCGTACTGTGTTGACATTCCATGATGGATATTTTCCTGTTGGTGATGACTCCCGGGTGGACCACCGTGATCCAACACGCCAAAACTACGCATATTCCAACTGGGCGTGGGGTCATAACTTGTAAAATTCATATCCGGACGGTACCTCCTGTGGAATATATGAGTGTTAATACAAATTCAATTCAACAAAAAATAAACATCATAACACAAAGGAAAATTGAAGTTTACTAGTCGTCTTGTGGATTATGTAAAGTAGGAGAGAAATTATTTCCTCGCTCCTCGTTCGCCCGCCGAGATAAGTTTAGATCCGGCCAAACTCTTTCAGCCGGAACCTGTTGGGCTAAAACTGCTCCAGAATAACCACCCGATGATTGAGGGTTATCCCTGCTTTGCGCAACCTCATTATTGCGAACGTCTTCAGCCTTGACGTACATTTCCAACAATTTTATCACAATAAATTCTCTGTATTCATCCGGAGTCCCCAAAAAATATCTCTGAGTTTCATCGTCTTCGATGTTAAACTCAGCATAACAAGCAACCCCTTGCGGAGTCACAGAATACAGATATCTTCCGGTTATTTTAAGATTCACCGAACGTTTGCTCAATCTCATTTTATTGCATAACAACGATACCGGTCTATCGTACTCCATTGTAAGTGGCAACTTAACATGACTCTGTGGAGATAAACTATAGCTCACTGAGTTATTCGCCACCACAACCTCACCCCCCCCTCCCCCAATATAATGAAACCCTTACTTTTCGCTCTTCAGACATTATGAAAAAGCTTGAGAATTTAACAAGAAAAATTTATCACGAAGTTGGAGTATTTCTGAATGATAATTCTCAAAATCCTTAACGCCTTTATATAAGGCAATGCCCAATCCGGGGGGGTCAAATTTTTGGAAGTAAAACGCGGTTTAAAAGGGCGTTTTACATATTTGAATTATTGTTATGTCAGTTAAGCGCAGAAGAGTTATTGGTGGGCCCACCAAACATGTAAAACGCGTTTAATACCACATTTTATATAAAACGTGGTATTGAACCGCGCTTTATATAACAGTCTTATCAGCTACTATATAAATCGCGGTCTGTTTCAGCGTTCTATATAAAACGCGGTTGTGTACCGCGTTTTATATAAAAATGTAACTTCTTTTTTTTACACTTAAAAATGTGTTTTGAGTCCAAAAAAACCACATTTAGGTTCCGAACTCCCTTTGGGCACCTATAATATATATTTATAACTAAAAATAATGGCATGTTTTACAAATTTGACGCCGTTAGTAATAAAGGTATACTTGGACTTATCTTATAACAGCAGAGGTACTAAAATATATTTGGACTATTTCGCAAAGTTCAACATTAAATGTGGACTTTTTCATTATTCCTTTCCATCCATTTTAGTTGTCGTGGTTAGTAAAAATAATTAGTTTAAAATATTTCTCATTTTAAAAAATAAAATATAATTAATTAATTAATTTCATGTTATCCTTAGCATAAATTGTTCTTGAAAATAAAAATATTATCTATTGAAAACAACCTCTCTACTTTTATTATGTAAGGGAAAGGTGTGCGTCCACACTACCCTCTCCAAACCCCACATGTAAAAATATATTAGGTTTGTTGTTGTTGAAAATAAATATATTAATTGCATTGCATAAAAAGTCTAATTATGAAAAATAAATAAAAGTATAATAGTCAAAAAAATCCTTCTTATTAGTAGCTTCTTAAGGATATGTAAAATAGAAACATAACAATTAAAATGGAGAAGAGGGAGTACTTTTTATAATTCCAATAACTTTAGCAAATCAGCAAGTGCAATCACTTTTATTTTTAAATTCTACTCGAAGTGGTGCATTTAGTAACTTTAATTACAAGCTGTACTGTCAACTAGTGTGACACTGTTTTTAACAAAGTGATGTGACCAATCAAGTAGTACATGTTTATATTCTCCCACATAAAGACATTTTTACGTTGTCCGACCACTAAAGTTTTACTAGTACTATTATGCAGACAGAACGCATAACTCAAGATAAATGCTTTTTCTACCAGGAAAATATAGTAGGAGTACCAAATGTCTAGCTGGTTAAAGCTAGACTGCTAGCCATAAGCCTTAACAATGAACTCTATCAATTAGGGATCCTTTGGTTCATATATTAATCATGCAAGAATTATAATGTATTGATTTTTTAAATAGTAAATAATAGTGAATAAATTGTTATATTGTAAGTAATAATGTAAGAATCATTCTGAAGTGAAATAAAAATCCAATAGTGAACGCGGCCGTACTAATTATTTAGGACTTTTTCTTTTTTAATTATTTAGGAATCAAATCATATATTCCCTCATGTTTCAATTAATGTGGCGATATCAATATTTGGAGAGTTATAGCCTGTTTGGTTTGGCCAAGTTTCTTTTTAGCCAAAAGTAGTATTTTTTTTACTAAAAGTATTTTTTAGCTTTTTAGAAAGGAAAAAGTATTTTTGAGTAGAAGTAGAAACAGTTTTTGAGAAACCAAAAAAAATTGCTTCTTCCCGAAAGTATTTTTTTGAAAAGTACTTTTGAGAAATTACTTTTTAAAATTTTTAATCAAACACTAATTGCTGCTCAAAAGTATTTTTTAAATAAATTAGTCAAATACAAATTATTTATCACCAAAAATACTTTTTTAAAAAAAGTTAACTTTAGAAGCTTTACCAGGATGCTATTTTAACTTATCATATACCAATTCTTATTACATAACGTGAATTTTTTTTTTTAGTTAGCTGGTATTTGTTTAGTCATTCAGATAGTGACCGACGTTACGAGGGGAGTATATTTAATAAATCGTACTATTTGAAATTCGTTGATTCTGATACAAATGAGAATGATATCGTTGTGTGATTTGTGGTGCATCTAATTATTGATTGATAGTGCAGATCAAGGGATGTTTCAAATAGTTCACTAAAGTCCAAACCAAGCAACCAAAGGCGTGAAAATTCGTGGAAAGATAGCATTATTTATACCAACATACACTGTCACTCCCAAACAAACTATCATCAGTGCTTGTCAAATTAACCAAAGAAAAGTCCCTTTTTACAAAATGCGACACTTCTTTTTTTTTGCTGTGGTTAGCTTTATCCAACATCTTGATACACGTCTTCTTCCTCCATCAACATCCTTTGCTATTCGACTGACTTAATCCAATTTTGGTTTCCCCTAAAAGGTACAAAAAGCGGATGCGTGCGATCCTGTGTTTCTTTCTTTTATCTTTTTACCATTTTTTTTTTAAATTAACAAATATTCTTTGAGGTAGCTTTCTTATATATACCAATTACAGAATTAGTCCACATAATCTTCTTCTCTATTAGGTTTTGGACCAAATGGTTACAAATGTGACAAAAGTTGTAGATATATTCTGAGATTGCTTTCTCTTTTTTTTCCTCAATCAATAGTTCTATTTTTTTTAAGTTATTGGCTTCAAAATAAATAAAATGTACATATTTAAAAGATTTCTTAAGACAAATATAAAATTTGGTCACTAAAGTCTCTAAATTCGACCCAACTCGTAACCCAGGGGCGGCCAGACCCAAAAGCAAGTGAAGCACTTGCTTTAGGCCCCAAAAATTTAAGGGCCCCAAAATGGCTATTTCTGTATATATAGCAGTATATTATTTATATAAATATTTCTTATTATTGATAAATTTATTTCTTTAATGTCATATTAATTTTTAATAACCCAATTTATTCCTCTAATTAATATAACCAAAATAGTTTTCTGTCAATCTTATTTTATGTTTTTACTGAATTATATTTTTGTATTCATTAGTTTATCACGTAAGTATATCTAATAATCTAACTTATTATTTATTTTTCATACATATATTATATTATACCCTCTTGATGATAGGCTATAATTACGTAATTTAGTCGATTATTACACTCTAATTTACTGCACTTTAATTGAGTTTGAGCTTTAATCGCTAGTGTTTTGCACTAATGGTGTGTTTTATGCCTTGTAGGAGTGATTCCGAGCTATGTAGATGTTATGGAATGAATTCAAGCGATTTGGAGATTTAAAGTTTGAGTAAAAGTTCAAGGAATTAAGCCGGGATCGTGTTTGGGGGTCAACGGATGATAGTTAGAGCGAACGAAGACTCCAGTAGGCATATTGCGCACTGTCTAGTAAAATAGATATAACTTTTTGCTCGGAACTCCATTTTAGCTCCACAATATATGGTTGGAAATCTAACTCAAAGGGCTACAACTTTCATGTTTTACGTTTTTCCAAATTCGGAACGGAACAGGGTGAAAAATGCGCAAACTCTAGCGCGAGCTCGCGCTAGTCACCCGGGAAAAATGTCCTTTTTCACATTGGAGAAGGAATAATTATTTGGGCCCAACCCTACTTGGTATATATACATGGAAAAACGGTATTTTGAAGGGAGGAGGACGTTTTTGAGAGAAAAACACAAGCACAGAGCCGCCGTGGAGGCCGGGTTTCATCTTTTCTTCCACCAAACTTAGTAATTTTTATGTTTCTTTGTATGATTTGTTGTTTTGCTACCATGTCTATGTGGAGCTAAACTTCACGTTCTAGGGTTGTGGTTCTTTCATGACTATTGTTATTCGAAAATTGATTTTGATTTCTTAGTTTATTATATTGGTTTATTTATTCAATCCTGCACTTAATTATTTGATTGCTTGATCACCAATTGAATACTATCTACGAATCTAGAGTTGAACTCGAAAGTGGGAATTCTAGATTGCATATAGGATTGAGTAGAGCAAGTTCTTGAACCTGGGCATCGGGGAACGGATTCGCGGTTAGGATAGACATATACCTAATTGCATTGCTTGGTTGATTTACAAGAATTATAAATGCGTTCTTGTTGATTCTAACTCCACAGACATATAGGCGTTAGGTTAGCTTGAATAGGCGAGTAAGAACTCGACAGATTCTTATGAGCAATATTAACCCTGTCAACCAATAAACTAGATAAATTAGTTAGTCAATTCAATTGAAGTATATAATAGGAATGTTAGATAGCTCATAACCCTAGATCGTTTTTATTACATTGATATCATAAAAATCTGCTCTTCCTCTGTTTAAAGTTCATTTAGTATAGAATCAAATACTTCTAGGTTTAATTCTTGTATAGATAATTAGAAAAGTCTAATTTAGTTAATAGTTAATCACAAGTCCTCGTGGGAACGATACTCTACTCACTACTTTATTACTTGACGATCACGTGCACTTGCGTGAGTGCGTTTGACCGCAACACCTCCCCGTCCCAATTTATATGAAAGTGTTTGATTGGACACGGAGTTTATGAAATGACGGAAGACTTTTGAAACTTGTAATCTAAAATAAATCATAGAATTTGTGGGATAAAAATCATCTCATTAAGGGTAAAAAAAATCTAAAGTTGAATTGTTACCAAATATAGAAAGGGGCTGACTAAAGAAAAAGGAGTCACATAAGTTGGGACAAATGAAGTATGTTTTCTAGGTTCTCCCATTTTAGTTGTGATGCAATCAACGTTAAATTCATTCAATTTTTTATACTTTATAAAACCAAGTTATCATTTTTTTTCATTTCACATCCCCACTTGTCTAATTTTTCAAAAAATGATGCTGATTAAATTTTTGTATATATATATATAGAGAGAGAGAGAGAACGAGAGAAAGAGAGGGGGAGGGGCCTCTAATTAAAGTTTTGCTTTAGGCCTCGAATGTTGTTGAGCCGCCCCTGTCGCAACCGAAGAGCCTAGCTCCGCGGTGCATGCCGATAAGGGTACCCTTGGTGCAATTATATTAACTAACCCCCTTTCAGCAAACGAGAATCTACGTACTTGAAACAGTAATACATAGTTTTCATGCAATCATCACTCGTGCACTAAGACGTTCAATCCATGCTTCGAGTAGACTGAAAGGGCTTCATTATGAGTTCAACAATTTGACCAATTCGATGTGGCATCTTAAAAAAATATTCTACCTAATGACTCCATTAGTTGGCTCCTGCATTACATTTCGTGCTCTAGATAATTATATATGTTGCATAGATACAGACTCACTGATATAAATACGATTTGATATTAACACGATTTCAGTCGAGTGACTATATTATCTTTTTTACTATACTGTTGAAATTAATTGATTTACATAAAAATTTACACATTAATCCAACCAAAACTAAATCAAACAAATGAGTTATAAATCCATTAACAATAGATTTCTTGTTTGGTATTGCGTAACAGCATTCTTTCAATTTAATTGTCTCCAACTGTTGCAGTTTTTAAATTCAATCTACCATTTTCGTTCACCAAGTAGTGTTTATTTTTTCCCGCCACCACTGGAAGTGTTAAGAATCTTTAGCAACGAGATAATACTTGTTATTTATTTAATTATAGTGTCACGACCCAATTTAGGGCCTTGACCGGCGCTAAGGGGTAGGATCCCAAAGCAAGCTCTTAATGGAAATTTATATAAAATAGAGCAGAGTTTTCCCTGTTTTAGGACTATTCAAAAATTTACCCTATCTCAAAAATCAACAACAAAACCATCCTAGATTAACCAAAATATCTCATCTTCTTCATCAACTAATCAAACAGTTACTCACCACTATTAATCAATCACTTGTAACACAATAATCTTAAATTCACCTCCAAACTACTATAAGAGAGTCTAATACTAGTCATAGGTCTAAAATAATGAACGAATACTCATGACACTAACAAAATGACTATGGAGCGACTCTAAGAGTTTTAAAGAAAAGAACATAACAAATGAATAAATACTTCGCCCACGCGAACAAGTGAAGGGCTCACCAAATATTTGTCAAATCGTGTACTCTAATTAATGAAATCCTCACTCGCGTCAACTGATGTCTCTGTAAAAAAAATAGCGGAGAGTGAGTCGCTAGCTCAGTGAGTAATAATATTTAACCACAACCGTTTTTAATTGGGGACAAGTCAGAAATCATGCTTGTATAATAATAATAAGATGCCCTTTTAAAACGGTAATAATAATCAGTCTCATCATGTGTTTCCTGCAACAAAGTCAATTTAACAATTCAATAATAAACTCGGTAAATACTGTGTCATATAAATTCTTTATATTTTGGGAGGTTACCAGGAAAGGATCATGTAATCTGTATCACTCTGTGGACCCCTTCTTAAGAGGAGTCAAATATAACTGTAGGTCCCTACTCGAGGGAAAACTGTAACTGTATGCTAGTTCTACCTTCCCACTAGCGAGGGCTCTAACTGTACTCGGTAATCAGTAAATACAAGGTGCACCAGGTCTAACGAACCCGCCGTTAGCTACGGGATCCTTCAAAGTCTCCTCCCATTCATATTTTTCTGTGCAAACAGTAAATCTTCACATGGAAGAATTTTCAAAACAGTACAGGGCATTTTAAGTTTTATCAAATCATGTAATTCAATTTCGGTACGGTAATCATATCTCTACTAATAGTAAAACATGTCTAGTAACAGAGAACATTTTAAATAACTGTAAACATCTCAAGTGAACTATTCAGTACCNNTTTTTATTCTTTAGTTTAATATTTTTAGTTATCTTTGTTTGATATGGCTTCTTGAATGAGAATTGTCGAATATGGTTATCTTATTATGATGATCCTTGTCCATATCGTGGAGGACCTCACTGGTGGAAAAATTATCAGAATGTTCCCGGGAGCGAGTTGTGCGCACAATCTCAATCCTTTGAGTGGAATATTTGTCATATATGTGGTGGTCAAGATGGCCATTGGGATGGTTGTCCTAATTCTTATTATCCTTCTCAGAGCTATTATGATCTTTCTTATAATGTTTGTGAGTTTGATAGGGGAAATGAAGTACAGGATATGGAATGTGATGCATATTTTAGGGATATTCTGAGGCAAGTAGCAGAGCAACATGATGAACTTAGAAAAGATATGAAAAGAATAAGGGCAGCAATCACAAGAATGAAGGCCAGTATGGAAGAATTAAATGAAGAGAGCGAGCACCAACAAGAGGAAAATTTTGAAAAAGAGGAGATTTTGAGTCAAACATGGCTGGTGGAACAAGCTGAAAGATTGGAAATATATGAGGCTCAACGTGAGAAAATTACAGATGAGATACAAGACCTAATAGAAGGAAGAGCTAAACTGGGACAAGAGATCGAAAAATTTGGCACTGCTATTCACGAGTTGGATACAGATATGAGTGCAAAGGTTGATGCATGTAACGCCCAACAATTTAGTGATAAGTTGTGTGAAGCTGAAAAAGATCTTCTAGACCAAATTGAGGAGCTAAAACGAGAATACCAATTATTAGACCAAAATATTATTAATGATGCCAAGGTTGACTAAGAGTGCGAAATTGAGGATGTCAAAAATAATACAATTTTGGAGTTAGAGCGTATTGGACCTCACTCTAAACATTTTTCAACATTGTGTTTGGTTGGTGACATGGGAATTGATCCATTCGAGCATATAGAGGAGTCAATGGATGAGGAACAAAGTGTTTATATTCTGAAATTTGCGATGCCAAGAAGACAAAACGACATTCTTCACTTAAGGGCCAAGAAGTGCAAGATGCGATATCTATTGCTTGGTTCCTTTATTTTCACACCACCGCCTCATGAACGTGACAGAAAAATTGATGCAAAATTGGGGGCGCAATTTATATCCTCAAAGTGCAAGGAAAAGTGGTGAAAGTGATGGCGTCGTGCCGCGACGTTAAATTAGGAGCTTGTTGGGAGGCAACCCAACTTTACTGCTTCTTTTATTTTTGGTTTTTTTCTTATTGTTTTATTTTTGCAGTGTTTGTTTTTAATTTTGTAGGATTATGAGCATACGAAGCAAAGCCATTGGAAGAGTGCAAAAGCGAGCTAGATGGTGAGGACTAAGTGTGAGGTCCCGCACAAAGGACCATCCTTGGGAGAAGTCTGAGTACCCCTTGAGCTGCTAGTGCTTCGGCCTTTGGCCTTTCAGGGAGTTTCTTGTCCACCCTTGTTATTTCTGCTTTATTTATGCATTGGGAACAGTGCACTCTTTTAAGTGTGGGGTGGGAGAATTCCTTTGGATAATTAGCTTTTTAGTATTTCAGCTTCTTATTTTTTTCCTTCATAGTTGTGTAGTATTTTAGTAGATTAATTTACTTTTTTTTTAATGTGGAAAATAAATAAAAAAAAAATTGAAAAAGGTAGAAAATTTAGACTTTTCCCGACGATGGATCTCCTAGACGATTTACTTGAGGGATTAAAGTCTAAACAAAAATCCAAAAATGTGTCTTTTTTTTTTTTAGGTAGCAATAATCCCCCATTGTTTCTTTGTGCAACGGTTCTTTTCCATGGGATGTAGTTTGAACCGGGTAGTAGTATTTTTTAAAGTAGATTAGAATTTAGGGAATAAATGGAGGAAGAATGATGAACCTAGGCGCCCTTGACTTGTTTGATAGTAACATATTTAGGCTTTGGCATGTGTAGTATCTTCCCTATGATTTGAAATTATTGATGATGCCTTGCTTAGTTGGATAGCATGTCTTGTGATGCCTATGTCTCGTTATCTTGACTTGTGTTCACTTTGTGCTTAATGCTTAATATCTCGTGGCTCCGTGAATACTTGCATTTGTTTGAGAGTCAGAATGAGACCGTCCTTAGTGAGTCATGTGCCATGTGTGGTGAGGTTTTCGTATAGTCTATGTATTGTACTTGTGTCTATAACTTGCCCGGTATGTGAGTTGAAGCGAAATTTTAGGTGATGTTCGGTTTGAAAAATGATTTTAGGCTTTCTTTGATCTTTTTGAGCTTAATTGCTTACCACAAATAAAATCTATCCTTAGTTAAACCTTTTGAGCCTATAGAATTTTATTTGGCACCCACATTACAAGCCTATATCCTTTTTGTTCTTAATTGATATTTTTGATCCTTTTTCTCTTAAAGCACTTTAATTGTGAGATGAGCGCTAAAAGAAGTAAGAAGGGACTAGCGTGGGGTGACTTTTGAGTGGAACCAATAAAAGGATGAAAGGTGCACTTGTTTTATAAACTAATACACCACTAGCGAAAATTGAGTGAAAAGAAGAATAAACTGGAGAAAAAAAAAAAGAGAGATGAATACATTGTTGTCTTGTTCCTGCTAGTGGGTATAAATTAATAGAGTGCTTAAAGAAGAAGGGAGTATTTGTGGGGTGATATTGTTTGTGAAAGTGAAGTGGATTGAAGAATTTGCGCTTAAAGTTGATTAGGTGGTGTGTTAAAGTGCTTAGGAGGGTTAGTCACTATTCCTAAATATATCCTACCCGTTCCTTAGCCCACATTACAACCATGAAAAAGTCCTAATTGATTTTAGATCGAGCGAGCCTACATTAGTAGAGATTTACATTATGGGCAAGCCTATGGTACCAATTACATGCATGTGACTTCTTTTGTGAGGGTGAGCAATATTTTATTTTGATATATATGAGTCCTTAAAATATATTTGATCATGAGATTCGAATGTGTGGATTCAGCTTACTCTCTTGCCTTGGTTGTGAGGGCACATGGTTTCACGAAGGATAGGTAGCATTATTAGACTTCTCTAGGATGTTGGGTGTTCAAGCCATGAGTGCATTGTGACATTGAATCGGGTTTTGAGGCTAGGATTGTTGTGAGCATATTGTCTTTGTTTGAATATTTTTAAAGAATCACATAAGTAAAGGGAAGTGTATGATGATTGCATATGCTAGAGTTTAATTGTTGCTATCAACCATAATCATTGGTGTAGTGTGCTTCGAATATGTTAAGTGCTCATAGATAGAGTAAATTTTTGGTTGACTCGAGGACGAGCAATGTTTAAGTGTGGGGTGTTGATGATAGGCTATAATTACGTATTTTAGTCGATTATTACACTCTAATTTACTGCATTTTAATTGAGTTTGAGCTTTAATCGCTAGTGTTTTGCACTAATGGTGTGTTTTATGCCTTGTAGGAGTGATTCCGANTTGATGACTATATAAGTCCCTTTAATTTAATAGAGATTTTATTTATTAAAATTTAGAAAATATCTATTCTATTTATATAGAATAGGATATTCAAATAATTGTGATAATTCCAATGTAATATCAAAAAATTAACAAAGTGACAAATATTTTTTTAATATTGACCGCGCATCGCGCGGGTACCGACTACTAGTAACTAATAATAGGCTAGGTATTGAATAAAGGAAATATCAGATAAATTACCGAGGAAAAAAAAGGATTAAATTACCTAGCTTGTTCTCCTCCATTCCAAAAATCCCTTCATTAGAAAGAAGTAAACTCTCTTCTTTTGTTGCCTCCGATCACTTCTGCCGAATTTCAATTGCTTCATACCCTATCTCCTTTTGCTTTAGGTTAGTTACGTAGTGCACTTTGGCACTAATTCTTCTCTTATTTTCCTTAAGGCTTGATATTAGCTTCTTTTTTTCTTTTTGTTTGCAGGAGCTTTTGTCCTCCATCCCTCCTACTCTCGTTCCTTTTTCTTTGAGATTGCAAGGAATTAAAATATTAACCCTTTCCAATCTCTATAAGATGCCCTACAGTAGTTATCTTTTGGGCTTCGGCCCTTTAATGTTTTTTTTTATTTTTTATTTTTATATACTTGCAAATTACGCTTGTGCCCTTATAATGTAAGGTATTACATATAGATTGTAAAATACCTTAAATGTGTTGGAGTGTCAATATAAGAGACAAAGATTCTTAACAGATTAGATATTTGGATGACAATGCAATATCACTTTAATTTAGTCTAGTCGATCTTCTTGAGTTTTCTTATTTCTCTTGTAATGATCGATTTTCTTTTCCTAGGGGTATATGGACCGGGTTGGTTCGGTTTTTATTAAAATCAAACCAAACCAACTATATCGGGTTGGATTGGTTCGATTTATCAGGTTTTTAGGGTTTTCCGGATTTTTTTGTTACAGAATATTATTTCAGTCTTACTTTGTTAAACTTTTTATAAGTAAATATATGTTAAACTTTTTATAAGTAAATATATGTTTAGTTAAAATTGACAAACATATGATCTATTAAAATATTTTTATGGTAGAATTTTGTTAATAACACATAGTTATTTTTTTAGTTGTCTGGCAATAATTTTTCATTGATGTATACTTTCAAGGCTAAATGAATTTAATAATTAAACATAAAAATCAATATGATACTTAATTAATGATAAGTTCTATTTAAATTTACATTATTGAAATACCACTTCAAATTCGAAAAAGATATAAGAATTTAATAAATCTTGACATATGAACATGGAAGAACAAAGAAATTGACGCATTTCAGTAACACTTGATAAGAAAGTGATCATATAACGCATTATTTAAGGTTAATAAAAATGGAGTACTTCATATTCTATTAAATATTACATTCCACAAGAGAATCCAAAATATCTCTAGAATTTTTATAAAGAAAATTCTATATAAAATCTTAAAAGTATATATTAAAATTATATATTTATATGTCGGTTTGGTTCGGATTTTTTTACTCGCAGTTTGTTTGGATGGTTGTTACATATTGTTTCATAATGTGTTGTATCGTTTGATGAATACAATGTTTGGATAGATTATATCGTTTTGTCGTCGTTTTATGGTATCACGCACCAGTAATATGATGAATATACTTGCAATATTATAAAGAAAAATTATGATATCATATATAAAAAGGTAGGGAAATGATAAAATAAAATTATTTAATAATAATAAAGGATGAGATTGAGAGAAAAAGACAAGGTAACGACGCAAATACACCAAATCGGTCGTTACACAAAGTGACACATTTCATCATTACGTAACGACGGATTTAACGATACGATACAATAAAATTTAAGTAACAATCAAAACATTGTATTTAAAATAACAACACGATACAATACAATAGGTAACAACCATCAAGCTGTCAATACCAAACCAAATCAAACCAAACCTAGTGGGATTTTTTAATCGGTTTGGTTTGACTTTTCGGTTTGGTGCGGTTTTCCGGTTCGGTTTGTACACCCTTATTATTGCCCTAATCAACATGAATATCTGACACTGGTTGGTGGTCGGAATTTGGTTCCTCTTCCACCCAAGTAAAGGACAACAAAAAAATATGGAAGTGCCTGTCCAATTCTGTGTATGGTTTTCCTGTCTTCAAATCCAACGAAGGACGATTCATAGTGGTCCAATTTCTTTTCTCCCCTTCAGTACCAGTGTAACAGCACCATCATTTTATGATTGTATGTCCTATACAATCTTCCTTTTTCATCTAAGTCAAAAAATTCATCTAGTGTTTTGTTGTTTGTACTTGTCACTTATGATGTTCTCTAGTTAATAGATATATTATCAAAAAGAATTCTAGCCATTTACTGTAACAAATTCCGTTCCCCTTGTATTCAAAAGATTCCTTTCTCCTATTCATACTGGGGGTTTTGCTGCACACATCAGGACAAGAGCTTGAAAGACAAACTTGCTTCATTGTTAGTTAAAATCCATATAATCATGAATTTACAACAATGAGAAATACTTAACTAATAACTGTTGTCCTAAGCTTCTTCAAACTGGTTGGACTATCTATACTTCTAAGAGGGTACATCTGAAAGAAAATTGGTGCTGCAGCAGCAAGTCCCCCCAACACAGATTTCAAGGGTCAGCAAGTGGAAGTATGAAGTATGAAATCTTCTGCCTCTATCCTGTTACCAATCACACAGATGGGAAATACTTGTTTAGATTGAAAGGGAGGGAGTAGAATTCCTCACTTCTTGTGTCAGTCTTGAAGGACTTGAACTTGTCCCACCAGTGCTTGCCTCTGTCCTTTCTTGTCTGGCCATCCTTTTTGTGCATCGTGTTGTCCAGGAAATAAGCCACAACACCCGCCACAAAAGCTTTCGATTGAAAGGGCACATTGACCATGTCGTTGAACTGAACAATAACAAACCACAAAAGCTCTTACTACATGACTAGAATGCAACATACATCAAATGTTAAGACATGTTGCCATACCCATCTTGCATGTGTGTGAACAGGTCCGTAACCAGCAACGGCAGTATACTCATTGAAGTACTGTGGGATGGACAAACCCAGGAAGACAGAGAAACCTAATATAAACTTGGTGCGGAAGCTATTAAGATTGCAGAACTGAAGGAAGCCTAAGCCTCCGGCGCCTGCAAAGAATGAACATTCACAATTCACAAACTACGAATAACATGAAAGATTTTGCCAGTGCGCAAGTGCTTGCCTTACATGTATACGTACCTACATAAGCGAAGAAAAGGCAGTACAAAGCACCTACAATGGGTGCTGGAATTGAAGCAAAGACTGCTCCAAATTTCCCTGATGATAATAGTGTTGTCAAGACAAATCCTTAGAGCGTTGGGGGACCAAATATCAAGATAATCCACAAGATTTTTTTGATAAAACTGTTAGAGAAGTGATTACCGAGAATTGAGAAGAAAATCATGAACCCAGCTGATATCTGAACAACTCTTCTACTGCCAACACGCGTCAGTGCTAAAAGACCAGCATTCTCACTGTGCATGTACACAAGGGAAAAGTGAGGGCTTAGTCAACTAGTGTATGAGAGACTATCGAGCTGCAGAAGGTTTTTGTCTGGACTTACACAGATACAGAAGATCCATTCCCAGTGCCAAACAGTCCTGATAGTAAAATTCCAACTCCCTGAGGTAAAAGCAGAATGTTTCAAAATTAAAGAGAGCGCGAAAGTCAGATGAAGAAATTTAGAGTAAAGGTAGCAAGGGATAACAAACAATCAATTCTTTTCATGAACCTCGTTGACAAGAAAAATACATGTCTTCCTTTCCAATCTCAAATCTACCTCCACTCTAAAAGTGAATATAACACCAAATGACCTTTTTTACCTCTTCCCATGATGCCGTATTATTCAAAGAAAACGATGGGAAGGCTGCGTATGATATATGTCAAGCCCACTCTCCCCCTACCCCAACTAGACCTTGCTTTCTTTCAATTAAACTTCTGGGTTGACGAGTGTATGTTTTACTCCCTCCGTTTCAATTTAGATGAGGTAGTTTGACTCGTAACGGAGTTTAAGAAAAAAAAGACGGACTTTTGAAACTTGTGGTCTTAAAAGCTTAAGGGGCAAAAGCTTTGTGGGGCCATGACATTTGTGTGGTTATAAAAGCTTGTCATTAAGGATAAAATGGGTGAAATGAAGAGTTTAAAGTTGAATTATTTCCAAATTTAGAAATGTGTCATTTATTTTGGAACAGACTAAAAAAGAAAGTACATCATCTAATTTGAAACCGAGGGAGTATAATATATCACAACAACTAGAGTGAAAGTTTAACCGGAGAAAATTCCCATATCATTGGCATGTAATACTTAATTTCTGTGTCTCATTCTCCAAAATAAAAAGTCCTTAGCTAAATGGAAGGCAGAAAACAAAAGATAGAGAGTGGAGAAGAAGAATATTTCCAGAAAACACATCACGAAGCAACAGAGAGACAATTACTGAGTTCCAATACTTCAGATAGGAACGCAGGTAATTGGGACAGTTCCAATCCCTTAATGTCATAAAGTATGATATCCACTATCTAAATAAATATTATATCTTCCGCATATTGTCACGCCCGATGTGGATCCGATGCGAAATATCAGCAATAAAATTTATGCGAAATATCAGCAACAAAATTTACTCAAATTGGCATTAGATTCAAAAAAAATGTACAAAGGAATGATCTAGATTAGACATGTAGGGTTGCAGACTTGCGGTTGAGTGGACACAGATTTTGACTAGTATAATGAGAAGAAAGTCATAGAGTTGGGTGTCGGGGTTACCCAAAACAATTCGTAATTCTTGTGCATGTGGAAAATGGTGATACTGGAGGAGTCAATGACATTCCAACTTTGTGTAGTTTCCTAATCTATTTTCCTACTTCACATAAACCTCCCTAAAGATCCTATGCGAGTAAAGCTCCACATCAATGAAATCCAACACAACTTCTTGTTTTACTTTTCTTTGCTTACTTTACAAGAGGGTGAGGGAGGCGGAGGATTCTAGGGAAGAAAACCTGTTTACCTGCCAACCAACACCACGGCTGAGTATGGATGGTGGCAAGGGAGTAGCACTTGCATATCTTGCAACTGCAACAAAAGCACCAGTGGACTGAAAACACCAAAACCGCAAGCATGAAAGGAAGTTAGTTCAAGGTCAATCTCTTTCAGAGCATAGAAGTATCTTTTTCTTCAAAAAGAATGACTAAAAAGGAAAGTGTTGAATCGCACAAGAATTGAAATGGACGCAAACAGGTGAGAGCAAAAAAAGGGGTAGCACAAAGAAAGAGAAGTAGATAAAGGTAAGAAGCACAGAAAATCTGAAACAACAATCAGATGTGTCATAATAGCCAAACATAAGACAAACAAGATGATAGTGGAATTAGCAAAAGAAAACAACAAAAGGAGCAACCCGAACCTAAAATTTTTGCAAAACCTGCCAAAATAAGATAATAAAACATTCACAATGTTCAAAAGCTCTGACGGGTAAACCAACCTCTACAAGAGCAACAAAAGTAGCCATCATCATAGCAAAAGCTTCACCAGCATCGAATGAAGGAGGTCCCCATTGGAAGGGGTAAGGAATACTAATCCTGCAGATTCAAACCAGCAAGGAAAAAGAGAAAATCATTTA
Organism: Nicotiana attenuata; assembly: GCF_001879085.1. Classification (NCBI taxonomy): domain Eukaryota; kingdom Viridiplantae; phylum Streptophyta; class Magnoliopsida; order Solanales; family Solanaceae; genus Nicotiana; species Nicotiana attenuata. The sequence continues at coordinate 106,271,546 of NC_031989.1, read as the reverse complement.
ATTTACAAATTATAGGTTACCTTGTAAGTTCATAGAAATACTTTCCAGATGGACTAACAGAACTTATTAAGAACACTGCCGAACTAACAAAAAAACTTCATGCAAGTAATAAGCAGAATGAAATGTTTTTCAAACAATGCGCATCCCATGTTACAATCATAAAACCATTAGTAAAAAAATATGAAACGGAGAACATAAAGTAATTCTGTTAGGTTCCTAGAGAGTAGAAAAGGAAATATTTTCACTTCTCCATATTTTAAAAAATTGACCAACTATCTCTGCAGTTGACAATATGAGAATCACATAGGTTACTTTGGGACACCCATCAGTCTCTATAAGCTTGTGCTTACTTTTCCTAATCTGTAGCAGCATCGTCGTATCTGCCAGTTATGCTTGACGTGGCAATAACAAACCAGCACAAGCAGTTAATCAGTTGTAACTAAATTGATGGTGAAAGAAAAAGCACAATTGATCATCCCATGCGAGCCTCTCTACCTTCGCAAGGTAGGGGTAAGGCTGCGTATCCCACTTGTGGTATTACACTGGGTTTGTTGTTAATGTTTGATCATCGCATGTGAATTCATAAAGCTCAAATACCTAGAGACCTATCTCTCTTATTCTCTTCTTGTTTTCTATCACAATAAAATAAGGCAAGGTCAGTCTAATGGATAAGTACACACCAACTTCCAGTCTCTTCCAGAACTTTTGCCTATAGAAGCTACTTTTTTTATCTTTATAAGTAAGAATTGCTAACAGGAGCTACTAGTAATAAAGTTTAGAGAGTGCAAAAAGAACAAGGCACATTACACTCTAGATTTCTTAAAATCTAAGAGTTAAGAGTGGAAAAAATATGGCCTTTTTCATATGTCAAAACAAAGTGTCATTATGTTGAAGTTTGTAATGTCATATAGGTTACTGGAAACTACTCCTATGTCCCAATATAAGCATCCTAGTTTCCTAGAACACAACTTTTACAGCATACTGTAGAATCCTTTTCAATTCTATGTCTGCGATAGATTATAAGGTTGCAGGTTTTACCAAGGAGTTTTGCTTTATCAATAATTTTGGACCGACATATATAAAAATACGAAAAAAATTCCGTACGTGAGACCCATTCCAGTAATATTAGGAAATTGGAAAAGAGAAGGAGAGAAAAGCACTTGCCATGGAGCACCATTAATGAGTCCAGCACGATCAGTTCTGCAGCTTGCCTGTGTCTTTGGTGGCTTTCCATTGTAAGCCCCACCAACAGTGAGTAGGTGTGCATAAATCCACACAATGGCCACCGTGAAAATAACAGCAAAACGATCAAAGATATTCTTCCCTGGGCGTATCAAATGGGCCAAATACTGCAATAACCAGCATTATCAAGAATGCACAACTTATATCTCAAAAACAAAAACAAAAAATGTGTAACTTATATCCTGCGATGTCTTGCTCGTAAAATAATGTTTAAGAGGAATATATGATTTCTAGACAAAGCATTCCACCTGAGAAAAAATGACTAAAAGGACTAGCTCTGGCAACCCAACTTCAACACATTTGGCAACCTAAACAAAGATGAAGTAGATTCAACATTCATCATGGAGTGAATATCGTAATGCAAGAAAAGTGTCGCGAGTTTCTACTTACCCCAGGAAAACCAAACTCATAAAGCCCAAAGCCAACAAGAGAAACCAAAGGAACAGCTGAAAGAGGGCTCAATAACCTAAGAATCCGCGGGAAGTAAAATGCAAATCAGAGCTAGTATAATGCAAACAGAGCTAGTATATTGTACGAAAGAGTCGACATAACTGAGCAGACCTCAAACCACAAAAAGTGACCCTTAAAGCAATTACTTGATCATTAGTATAGCATAACAATATCCAAGAGCAGACAAGTATACGCTTAATTAATGGTACAAAACCAGGTGTTATATGAGAGGTCCAGTTCAAATGTAGGGAGAAATCTTGTGATATAACAAACCTTGTAACATTGCGCCAGAGACCACTGAAGCCAAGGACAATCTGAAGGGTCGAAGCAACAATAAGTGCACCTTGGGTGGCCCGCATTATCTTCTTGAACCTCTGATGAATCATAGAAAATATCAACAAAAAGTTAAGACCCAATCTCACCAACATGCAATGGATGAATCCCTCTGTGTATTTGCGTCTCTAAACATCTTCCTGACCATTAGGAAAGTTAAAGGAACGTGCGCTGACATGAATCATCAAGTGGAAAGTAAATTATTTGTGCATCAATTTCTTTTGACACTTAGATGATATTTAAATTTGTTTCTCAAAATGATTTAATGGAAACTTGCCATTAATGTTTGGATTTGGTTTTTTCAAAATACTGGTGGCCTTGGATTTGTAATTCAAATTTTTTAAGTTATGATCTTCATTCAAAAGTTTGAAGATATATCATTAAAACCTTAAAAACACTGTAGACACTATCATATTGTTAAATTATGAGAAAAGTCAATTAAACATATTTACAAACAGTCAAAAGGTAACAAAAAAAGGTTGTTCGACCATCCGGACCAAATAAAGGAGAAACAAGAAAAAGGCAGGAGGGTTTGTGGCATGATGTCTGAACAGCCAGTATATATAGAAAATGGTTTAGAACTGGGGGAGGTAAATGACCCAAGAGGGAAAAACAAGGAAGGTGGTAATACAATCTCTAAAATATCAAAATGGGTTTTGGGGGCTGGTCTTCTAGTGGAAATTATTCTTACAAAAGCAATTAAGTTTGCTTGGTTTTAGAACCAAATACCCCCTTTTCTGGTTCCAAAACTAATGGAGGTTAGTTTAGAGTTTGGTTTCAAATTTGAGCAGCCCATTAGCTATAATTGGCTTTCCAACATCCTAACTAAATGAGAATAAAAACTGTTAAACTGCTAATCCCATGTATTCACCAACTAACTCCATGGAAAAGCTATATAGGAAAACCAAATATCATCTACCTTTGACATTCGACCAATAGATGATCTAAACAATAGAAGAGAAAATGACTCAGTATTTGAAGACACCAACCGATATGGGGTCTTCATCACTCCATCGTCCAGAAAGGATAATTGAGATTGTAGGTGCAACAAAGGTATAAGACCCTCCAATCACAGCAGGCAGTCTGGTCCCAAAGATAGACTGCAACAAGGTGTTTAGCCCAGCAACAAATAGCAATGTCTGAATAACTTGGGCTTTTTCCTCCTGCAAAACGGGCAGGTAATCTTTCATTTAAAATCAATAACAATACTTGAGGTCAAGATAAATTCATATCTTAAGTAGTTAAGTAGTTCAATGTGTCTAGAAGCCTCACATTTCCACCTCCCATTTGGGGAACCAGAGCTGTAGGAATGATAACCGTGGTACCAAGCATAACAAGATAATGTTGAAATCCAAGAAGAATAGCCTCAGCTGCATTCCAACAATTACACAAAATCAGCATAGTCCACTACTATATACACACACGGTGAAAGCAATTCAAAACAATTTTAGAAACATTTAACTTTACCCAATACAGAGAAGTGTTGTACAACACTCTGTTCAATAGCAGTAACAGGAAAATATCACGTCGGCCACCAAAATAATAATTTATACAGTCAGCTCTCTAGCCATTAATCTAGTTGCCAGCCTACTATACCCACATTAAGCAAAATGAGCTCATATTAAGTGTTGTCTTGTAGGTGAGAATGGAAGCTGGACCTAATTGTTACTCATTCGCCTCAGCCAAAATAGGAAGAGATAGAAAACAAATGAATAATAATGTGTAGACTTACGCCAAGGGGGAGGACTAGTAATGCAGTAAGAAACATTGGGAAGTTGATCTTTTGGTGGATGTGGCACTGGTTCACTTGCCTTTGCTGCTGGAGCTGCTCCACCTCCACCTCCTGCCATTTTCTTTCTATTTTTTGCTCTAAACTGTTCTTCTTGACCAGTGCAAAACCCCAAATCTACACACACACCCAGAATCACAAATCTCTCAGAAACTAAGCGGAAAAATGCTGGAAAAAAGAAACCAAAAAGAAGTCACAAAAAGACTGATAAGTACCAAGAGAGAAAGACTGAAGAAAAGGGGCTCAAAAGTTTGTTAGTACACACAAAGCTGAGTCACTGATAAATGAAGTGAGAAGAATGGAGCAACAAACCCACACAAGCTATGCTAGTACCCACTCACTCTTGTAAAGAAAATAAAACTGTAACTCAAATCAAATTTGAATTGAAGGAGTAATTATCACAAGCAAATTATTTATACTAGGAGAAA
>NC_031989.1:106260631-106267284 GCF_001879085.1 Nicotiana attenuata | reverse complement strand
CCCAAAAAAAAAAAAAAAATTACTCTACCTTGTTCTAATAACTTTAACCTGAAGTGAATGTGTTTGTTTATACCAGATTACTTATAAATTAAGACTATTTTTGAATCATTTGAATGGAATAAATCTCTGCTTTAAAAGGCAGAATTGGGACTAGCCCCGGGGCGGAGCACTCGTAAAATGCTCCTGGGGTTATTTGTGGGGCTTAATTCCGAGAGACTTAGGCCTTGGCCATCGGGGCTTACGCCCCGGACACGCCCAACGCCCAGCGTACTGGGCTCGCCTAATAGAACTTTATGCAATTATATGTAACTAACCTTGTAAATTCTCAAATTTTTTAAATAAATTATTGACTATTCAGAATTACTTTTTGCTTAATCATAAATCATTAAGCTAATAGTATTTTATGTCATAATTAAAATAAAATTATTGCACGTTATCCACTAAGACTGCTATGATAGTTAATTTTAAATAAATCTTTCATTTAAAAAGTATTTATTTATTAACTTTTTTTTATGTCTTTACTATATAATAGTCCATAACTTTTTTATAATTAATTTTCTAAATATTATCTTTTTCACGTTTACGAGATACAATACTTATTAATTTAATAGTTCAGTATTAGCTAGTAACTATTTACAAATAATTAATTATTATGGTATTGTATGGTGAATTATGTGTCACTGTCACGACCCAAAATCCACTAAAGGTCGTGATGGCGCCGGACACCACTGCCACGCAAGCCAACACTAAATAGTTAATTAAGTTCTCATTTTGATATTATTGAAATCATAAATTTCCTCCAATTTAACAGTAAAAGATGAACTTTACAGGATAAATAACAACATTTTCTAATTTCAGCACCGAATATCCCATAATCATCCCAGAACCCGGTGTCACAAGTGCAGAAGCATTTACTAGGAAATAATATAAAAATACAATAACTGTCCGGAATACAAATTTGAACAGAAAAGAAAGTACAAGTACTCTTAAGGAGACTCTGCTAACTGTGGTTCGTCTCATAAGATGCAGCTCACCTAAGTCCCCGTATCAACCACGCCGCTGCGCCCACAAGGCCACTAGACATACAGGTGCCTGTACAACAAAATGTACAACAAGTGTAGTATGAGTACCAAAACAACGTGTACCCAGTAAGTATCCAGTCTAATCTCGAAGAGTAGCGACGAGAGGTTGACTCCGACACTTACTATGGCCAACAATAATGTACCGATAATATGATAAATTATGGATTTTATAAGGCGACTGTAAACTCAATAACATGAAAAATGTAAACAATTCTTTTGTTAATAGGAGATTTTCAAATAAATTTTCATCTTTTAACAATTTATATCTCCGGCAAATGAGGCCACATCAATTATCAATAATTCCTAAACAATCAGTTATGCCATGCGCAAATCATGGCGAGGTCATATGGCCCTATCCAACATAATATTTAAACTGTGCACTGCCGGAGGGTCGAACATCGCGAACCATAGATGCATCTATTCAATCTACCGAGGCGTTCGATCCGTTCCACAAAAGAAAAACACAATCAAACAGTCAATCACGAATTTATCAAGGAGCATTTATCCAAGGAAATTTCAATCCTCTTTTAACGATCAAGAAAATGAAGTTTAACCTTTTAGAAATTCATTTACCAATTCGATATGGTTTAAGCAATTTAAATTGAAAATAAGGTTACAAATATTGCAAGTGTAGCATGCTTTTGGGTCCTGGACTACTCGGACTTAAGCATATAGTAGCTACGCATGGACTCTCGTCACCTCGTGCGTACGTAGCCCCCACAAATAGAAGCACATATTGAAGTATTTCACCATGGGGTTAATTCCCTCTTACAAGGTTAGAAATGAGACTTACCTCGCTCCGAAGCCCACTTTCCGGTCCAAGATTATGCTCAAACCCTCAATTCGGTGCCAAACAGTCCAAAACTAATCAAATAGTGTATAAACTAATCAATACATGTTCAAAAATTCATATTCCAACTATTAAGGTGATTACCCAACCTTAAATGTAAGATTCCTAAAATTCACCCCCGGGCCCACATTCCCGGGTTCCAGAAATTTTCAAGAAAGTAGTTACCCATAACCTCATGAAGTCAAATATGTGATTTTTACCAAATTCCATAACCATTTTCGTGGTCAAAATCTCATTTTTATCCAAAACCTAGGTTTTCATCTAAACCCTTGTTTTCACCAATTTTTACATGTTAATCTATCCATAATCTATGTATGAAACTCATGTTGTGTAAAAATTACTTAACTCAAAGTGCTAGGTGAAAACCCTCTTCCAAAAGCTCCAAAAATCGCCCAAGAGATGAAAGGAAATGAGCTAAATGGTCCAAGTCTCGCAATTAATAAGCTGTGCACATGCCTCAGATGTCGCATTTGCATCACCTGGTTCGGAAATGCGAAGGTCGCAAATGCGACAAAACCATCACAAATGCGAACAGGGCCTCCACTGCCAAGGTCGCAAATAGGACCAATGAGTTGCAAATACGGACTCTGCTGAGGTCGCAAATACGACCAAAAATATCGCAAATGCGAACTCGGCCCCAGGTCAGGCTCAATCGCAATTGTAAAGCCCTTCTCGCAAATGCGAGGTTCGCAAATGCAAACAAATTCTCGCATTTGCGAGACCTGCAACTGCTGCTAAGTAACACCAGAAAAATTGGAGTTTGTCTCATCCTCCCGAACGTTCGAAACTCACCCGAGCCCTCGGAGCTCCAAACCAAACACCCCCATAAGTCTAAAAACATAGCACGAACTTGCTCGAGGCCTCTAATGACATCAAACAACGCTAAAATCTTGAATCACCCTCCAATTCAAACTTAAAGAACTTGAAACTTCAATTTCTACTTTCGATGCCGAAACCCATCAAATCACGTCCGATTGACCTCAAATTTTGCACACAAGTCACATTCGACATTATGGACCTACTCTAACTTCCGGAATCGGGATCCGACCCTGATATCAAAAAGTCCACTTACGGTCAAAATTCTCAAAAAACTCAAATTTCTAACTTTAGCCAGACGACTCCAAAATGACCTACGGACCTCCAAATCCACTTCCGGATGCGCTCCTAATACCAGAATCATCATACGGAGCTATTCTCGGACTCGGAATCCCAAACGGACATCGATAACATTGAAATGCACTTCAACCCAAATTTATAAAATTCTTCCAAAATGCTAACTTCCACAATAGGCACCGAAATGCTCCCGGGTCATCCAAAACCCGATCCGAGCATACGCCCAAGTCCAAAATCATCATACAAACATGTTGGAACCTTCAAATCCCGATTCCGAGGTCTTTTACTCAAAAATCCAACCTTAGTCAATTCTTCCATTTTAAAGCTTCTGAAATGAGAATTCTCTCTCCAAATCAACTCTGAACTTCCAGAAATTCAATTCCGACCACGCGTACAAGTCATAATACCTGAAGTGAAGCTACTCATGGCCTCAAACCGCCGAACGACGCGCTAGATCTCAAAACGACCGGTCGGGTCGTTAAATTCTCTCCAACTTAAACATACGTTCGTCCTCGAACGTGTTAAGAAATGCGCTGGAGTTGTCTGATATAACTATTTAACACCTCGTGAACCTACCCGGGCTACCACAATCCAGTTAAGCACATTCGCTTGAGCAATCTGAAGATTCCTCTTTTGTTTAGTCAAATAAGCCTTAGAACTCAATTCCAACATCTGGAATTCTCTACCAGGCCTGCTTACATCATACGAACACCGTATCAATCTCTATGCGATGCACCGATACATGATTGCATACCTTTGTTGAATCCACACTCTACACTGCATAACTCACATAACCATAATAACACCCTTTGATAAAATTAGCCGAAATTTCAAAAATTTGATGCTCACAATGCACCTCATGACATATATAAGTCTTGTCCCAACTCTTGCAATACCGCCACGACGGAAGAGATGTGTAGAAATACATAACCTACCACCGAGTCAACAATTTGCTGAGTCTCTCCTCCTGACAGGAACCATTACCTCATTATGAACCAAATAACAATATTTGCTCTTTAATATGCTTCATATAATCCGATCGCACTGATCCCTGATCCAATAATTCTCTTCTCACCCAGTACGAGTTGCTCAGGCAATAAGCCACCTCAAACACGACCAAAAGCCTCATATGATGCCACAATGTGCCAACAAGCTACCAACTCGAATGTGATACATAACGAAAACGAACTCTGGAAAGGACTACTCAACCCACGCAACTAATTAGACAACCAAAAAGGTGTTATGAACCTTCCTCAAAAAATGGGAAACAAAACACACAAGAACAGATATAGGGGACTGTACTCAACATCACACTGTTGCGGCGTGCAACCCGATACAAACAACATACCCGAATATCACCCACAAGCACGCTAAGTGCATAATACCATCCATGGGGAGACAGATAGTACCATATGCTACAAAACTCAAGCACAACTAAGGTACGACATATGATCTGAATCTCGAGAGCCATCCTGCTCACATAACACTATCGCTACGCGGAACCTCAACACTGTCACACCTCCTTTTTCTTACGCCCGTAGAAGAGGGTATAATAAAGGGAGTTATTTCCAACTTGAAGTGACAATCGGAACGGGATTTATTATTAAATTCTTAGAGTCGCCACTTAGGAAATTAATGGTGTCCCAAGTCACCGGTTAAATCCCGACCCGAGGAGATTATGACTCTGTTATCAGTCTGCGAACTAGAAATCCAGGTAAGGAATTCTGTTAACCCGGGAGAAGGTGTTAGGCATTCTCGGGTTCCGTGGTTCTAGAACGGTCGCTCAACTGTTGTATTTGATTTATCTGATTTCAAAATATGTTCCAATTTATGCTTTTATTAGTAAACCGCTTTTATTTTTATGTTTAATAAGAATTGCAACGTCGTAAAAATGCGTTTCGAACCACGTCGCACCAGTGCACCCGTGATTGTTAACACATTTCGACTTCGTTGAGATTTGGATTTGGGTCACATAAATGTGCACCCGTATTTAGGAAGGTAAATTTATTAAAATACGTGCCTAAAGCAACTACGCGTTTATTAACTGTGTGGATAACCATGAAATTCGCTAAATGGCACATCCCGAGGTCTAAATATTTTGATATAAGCAATTAATGAGGGCCCCGCCATTTGTGTGTTTATTTGGCGAGGCTCGTCTCGTCTATTGTTCATTTTAAAGGGTAAATCCTAAGGCAATCTATGATTTTCTATATTTGATCGTCTTTAACTATTTGCTACTGGGCCTAATAGTACTGTATACCGTGTTGCAGCCTCTGGGCTCCAAGACGAGCCCAACAAAAGAAGAGGTTAAGATTATGTGCACACCATAAACTGACCAAGCAGATCTAGGCCCAGGCCCAAACGTACACAAGCATCTAGCCAAGCCTGGGCCGTTCCTTGAGGCCCCGAGACTTATTCTTTTAGTAATAAGATATCGAGCCCAAACTGTTAAGCTAGGCCAAATTCCAATTCAGATTCCAATATGCAGTCTTATTGTTATGAACTAAGAATCGAAACAGTCCAGAAACTTATTCAAGTTGTCCTGTTGATGTCAACCTAATAATGTCCAGTTTTAGATACAGGAATTGAACATTGGATGCGATCTATACTATATAGGATTAATCATTGGATGCAATCTTCCCAGCAATTAATTATATAATCAGAATCAAAGTCCGTTGCACAGTCCAGATATACAATCCAGTTACACAGTCCAATTATACAGCTCAGGGTTTACATACATACAAATCGATTCGACATTATGCTGTGCGATTAAATCTAACGCCTATATAACTACAATGCACCACAACCAGGCAGCATTTTTCAGGCTCAAACAAGTGAATATTTGTACTCCATTTCAAGCTAAAAGGTTACAGCAAGGCAGATTCAAATGTGTACCTAGTAATTGCAAATAAGAAAAGGAAAAGATCAGCAGCAGTGATAGTTCTCAACAGCAGCCCAAGAATAAGTTAAAACCCAGTAACAACTCAGTCAACACAGCAAATTCATGAATAGGCTTGAAATTCCAGTAATGAACCAAAACACAGCAACAATTTCAAGCACCAATGCAATCCAAAACCAACTCGACTACTCAGACCCAGCAGATATTTTTGAAACCAGCAGATGAGATGCAACAATCCAGATTTTAGTTTGAAACTCAATGAGTCGACAGACCCCAAACCAGACTTGATTTGAACCCAACTTCAAACCATTTCGACTCCAAATGAAGCAGCACAATTTCAAAAGATCAAAACCTCCAAGCTCAAGCAAAATTCCCAATGGAACAGTAACCTAGCAATCCTTTTTTTTTGTTTGAGTTCCTCTGATTTTAGTAAGCTCTCTTTTCTCTCTTTAGGTCTCAAATTTCTTGTCTCCCCCTCTTCTAAGGCAAGAAAGAGTGCCTTTATAGGCAAGCTAATAGGGCAACCTTTCAGATTTTAATTTACCCCTTAGGTCCCTGATTTTATGACTTTTTCCTCTTATTTTCTGACTTGTGTCACAAGTAACTACCCTAAGTTTACTAAAATCTACACTATAGCCCATCCTAGAAGGTTCTATACTTATCACAATCCCTATCCTATCCTTACCCCTCTTCAAAAATTACCAAATCT
>NC_031989.1:106223048-106259975 GCF_001879085.1 Nicotiana attenuata | reverse complement strand
CACAACGTATGACAAACTTTCACATTACTCTTGAGGACAACTGTATTCATGATTACAATATCATCCTCCAAAATGAGCACGATTTTTGGAAACTAAAATCAAAAGTCCAATGTATAAATGGAAATGATGCCAATACAAAATTCTTTCACCTCTTAGCTATCCAGCGAAGTAGGAAAAATAGAATTCTAGGACTCAACAACAATGTTGGGAACTGGACTTTTGATGCTAAAGGAATTAATGAAATAATTATAAAGCACTTTCAACACATCTACACAACAGACCGAGAATCATGTTCTTATTTTACGTAAACCAACCCAAGCAACCTAAATATACTTTCTAAGCAGGACAAAAACTCTCTCACTAGGCCCTTAATAATAACTGAAATTACCAAGTTATTAATAGTTTCAAACATCTTAAGGCGCCTCGGCCCGGATGGTATCCACCCAATTTTCTTTCAAAAATATTGGGCAGACACACAAGCAGTTGTCACCCATACTTGTACTCAAGCTTTTACTACTTTATTCTATACCGCCTGACTTAAACCGGACCTATGTAACCCTCATTCACAAGGTAAAATACCCCCAAAATATCCTCTAATATAGACCTATAAGTCTTTGTAACACTGTTTACAAAAATTATCATCAATCGTATATGCCCACTTCTTAACAATATTATTAGTCCTAATCAATGTAGTCTTATTCTAGGAAGAAGAGCAACTGTAAATGCAATAATTATCCAAAAGACAATTCACTCATTTAAGAGCTGTATGGGTCGGACTGGGAAAATGATGCTAATGTCACGACCCAATTTTTCCCCTCCGTTGGGTATCGTGCGAAATGTGGTCGGGCTGCCGGCATATATACAATTTCATCAACGGGTAACCATCCCAGTGTCCATTCTACCTGGCTAGCCGTGAGGGACCGAAAATATGTTGTCCATCCCGTGACTCCTTCCGGCAATTCGGCTCGTTTAATCCTCGTGTAAAATTCTTCTATGCATGTTTTTTCTAGAGACCCGTAGCTCAAGAACTGAGGGCGATGACACAGATGCTCGATCATCCACATTTGTAATAACAAGTTGCACCCCTCGAAGGAAGTTTCCCCGGCTTTGCAAGCTGTAAGAGCACGGAAGATGTCGGCCAATATCATAGGTGCAAGTGTACTTTTGGCTTGGGTAATTAACGTGCTGACGACTCCGGCTATTTTTATATCGATGTTCCCATCCTTCCTCGGAAATACTAAAAGCCCCAAGAAAGCCACCATAAAAGCGAAACATCGATGCTCTTCCCACTTCTGGCGGTTTCCTTCGCTACATATCTTACTTTCTGGGTTGTTGAACCCCCCCAATATGACCATAGCGATGATATATGAAGCTTAGGGTACAAAAACCATTTGCCAAGTCTGTGTTATGGACGGCCCTGACTATCTTCAAGGAGTCTAGAAATTTGTGTACAGCTACAACTCGGGGAGCAACCAAGTATTTGTGCCTCAACGGAACCTCATCCTTTCCAATGTAGCCCGCTATTTCCTCCAATGTCGGGGTAAGCTCACAATCCGAAAAATGGAACACATTATGTGCGGGGTCCCAACATGCAACCAATGCTCTAATAATATCTCCCCGAGGCACAATATCAAGCAGACCGGTAAGCCCTTTTAAATGTTTCTTGACCGCATCTTGCCCTTCTTTGCCCAAATCGTTCCACCACAGACGCAACTCCAAAGGGATTTTATGCATGATTGAAAAGGGTTCATTTTGAGTCGTGCTCATCCTGCACATTTATTAAGGTGATTTAATAACTTATTTGACCTAAAAAAAACAAATAACAATATTTTTTTTTCCAAATTTCCAATTTAAAACAAACGGCCGGTTTTGCAGTTACGGCCTTTCAACACTTCAGGGAGAAGATTTTAAGGCTGTACTTGTTGACCGTTGGGAAATGACTCAAGATGGCCGTTTTTGCACAAACAGCCTTCCGGCGCCCGTTTGGGGACATTCGGCTATTTTGGCAAAACGACGTCACCTGATTTATTTATGACAAAAATAACAATTGACATTTCTGGCTATTTTTGCAAAAAGGTGGTTGGACCCGATGAGGGTTGCCTACGTATCTCACATCCGGTGAGAACCGAACCTGCGTAGTTCGGGCAAAATTCTTTTTATATTTTCTTTTTTAGTGGCAAATAAAACGAACTAATTTGAAAATAAAACTCTTTTGTTTTTCTTTTCCATTGGCAAACAAAACAAACTACTCTTCTTCTTTTCTTTCAATTTCAAAAAAAGAAAAAAAAAATCCGGCAGCATTTCGACACTACTTGGCCATTGGTTTTTTTTTTTCTGGTATAGGTAATTAATTCTCCCCACTGCTACTTCGCTTTTTCTTTTTTTTTTCTTTTTTTTTTTAATATTGTCCAGATAATCAAAGTCGGTCAGCATGTAAGTCCAAAACAGATAAATGCACAAGTAGGATGCACCAGGATGGTCCATTATTCCGGGTACACCTGTCCTAGACGGACCCAACCCCTGTGTTGAGTCCCCTAACTCAAAATGCACGTGATGCAGATAAGCGTTCCTACCGGGGATCCGGCATGAAGTCAAGTTCTTCTAGGTTCAAAATCTGGGTATGTGTTCTCGACTGTGTACCCGAGCGGACAACTCGAGTCGAGGAGGGGGCTACGTACCGGGGACCCGCGGGATCGTCCGGCTTAGTAACTTGTCCGGCCTCTTTCTTATTTCAAGGTATGACACTAACAGAATAGGGAGTCTCAACCAGTAAGCACATCCCCGGAGGTGAGAAGAGAAGGGTTTCGGCACAGTTTATATATACGGTTCAGATAGTATCAAAGAGGTAAACATTTTGCACATTAAGCATGAAACATGTAAGAAAATCAGATAAAGCCAAATACAACAATATATCTAAGCTCGAATTCTGAACCCTGAACCAGAGATTCTGGGTTGGGTCCCCAGCAGAGTCGCCAGAGCTGTCACACCTCCTTTTTCTTACGCCCGTAGAAGAGGGTATAATAAAGGGAGTTATTTCCAACTTGAAGTGACAATCGGAACGGGATTTATTATTAAATTATTAGAGTCGCCACTTAGGAAATTAATGGTGTCCCAAGTCACCGGTTAAATCCCGACCCGAGGAGATTATGACTCTGTTATCAGTCTGCGAACCAGAAATCCAGGTAAGGAATTCTGTTAACCCGGGAGAAGGTGTTAGGCATTCCCGGGTTCCGTGGTTCTAGCACGGTCGCTCAACTGTTGTATTTGATTTATCTGATTTCAAAATATGTTCCAATTTATGCTTTTATTAGTAAACCGCTTTTATTTTTATGTTTAATAAGAATTGCAACGTCGTAAAAATGCGTTTCGAACCACGTCGCACCAGTGCACCCGTGATTGTTAACACATTTCGACTTCGTTGAGATTTGGATTTGGGTCACATAAATGTGCACCCGTATTTAGGAAGGTAAATTTATTAAAATACGTGCCTAAAGCAACTACGCGTTTATTAACTGTGTGGAGAACCATGAAATCGCTAAATGGCACATCCCGAGGTCTAAATATTTTGATATAAGCAATTAATGAGGGCCCCGCCATTTGTGTGTTTATTTGGCGAGGCTCGTCTCGTCTATTGTTCATTTTAAAGGGTAAATCCTAAGGCAATCTATGATTTTCTATATTTGATCGTCTTTAACTATTTGCTACTGGGCCTAATAGTACTGTATACCGTGTTGTAGCCTCTGGGCTCCAAGACGAGCCCAACAAAAGAAGAGGTTAAAATTATGTGCACACCATAAACTGACCAAGCAGATCTAGGCCCAGGCCCAAACGTACACAAGCATCTAGCCAAGCCTGGGCCGTTCATTGAGGCCCCGAGACTTATTCTTTTAGTAATAAGATATCGAGCCCAAACTGTTAAGCTAGGCCAAATTCCAATTCAGATTCCAATATGCAGTCTTATTGTTATGAACTAAGAATCGAAACAGTCCAGAAATTTATTCAAGTTGTCCTGTTGATGTCAACCTAATAATGTCCAGTTTTAGATACAGGAATTGAACATTGGATGCGATCTATACTACATAGGATTAATCATTGGATGCAATCTTCCCAGCAATTAATTATATAATCAGAATCAAAGTCCGCTGCACAGTCCAGATGTACAATCCAGTTACACAGTCCAATTATACAACCCAGGGTTTACATACATACAAATCGATTCGACATTATGCTGTGCGATTAAATCTAACGCCTATATAACTACAATGCACCACAACCAGGCAGCATTTTTCAGGCTCAAACAAGTGAATATTTGTACTCCATTTCAAGCTAAAAGGTTACAGCAAGGCAGATTCAAATGTGTACCTGGTAATTGCAAATAAGAAAAGGAAAAGATCAGCAGCAGTGATAGTTCTCAACAGCAGCCCAAGAATAAGTTAAAACCCAGTAACAACTCAGTCAACACAGCAAATTCATGAATAGGCTTGAAATTCCAGTAATGAACCAAAACACAGCAACAATTTCAAGCACCAATGCGATCCAAAACCAACTCGACTACTCAGACCCAGCAGATTATTTTTTGAAACCAGCAGATGAGATGCAACAATCCAGATTTTAGTTTGAAACTCAATGAGTCGACAGACCCCAAACCAGACTTGATTTGAACCCAACTTCAAACCATTTCGACTCCAAATGAAGCAGCACAATTTCAAAAGATCAAAACCTCCAAGCTCAAGCAAAATTCCCAATGGAACAGTAACCTAGCAATCCTTTTTTTTGTTTGAGTTCCTCTGATTTTAGTAAGCTCTCTTTTCTCTCTTTAGGTCTCAAATTTTGGGCTCCCCCCTCTTCTAAGGCAAGAAAGAGTGCCTTTATAGGCAAGCTAATAGGGCAACCTTTCAGATTTTAATTTACCCCTTAGGTCCCTGATTTTATGACTTTTCCTCTTATTTTCTGACTTGTGTCACAAGTAACTACCCTAAGTTTATTAAAATCTACACTATAGCCCATCCTAGAAGGTTCTATACTTATCACAATCCCTATCCTATCCTTACCCCTCTTCAAAAATTACCAAATCTGATGAAAGTACCCTTTTCCTATGCCTAAACTACCCTTTGAACCTCCTGAAATTACTAGCCTACATTAACTACACTAAACTTTCTAATTGACCCTGGTCCAAATAATTATTTCTGCAAATTAACCAGCCACCAATCCAATCGCCAATCCTAAATTCAAATAACTACTGATTTTGGATTAACAACTACTAGTAACAAGCTCAAGCAAAACAGTGCTCAAATAGTATTGATCAAAACTGCTAAGCAAACAGATTCGACACACACAACTAATAAAACAACTTAAACATTCATGAGGCCTGGAGAAGATTTAAGCGACTCAAAACTTAAACTAAATCCTAAACATGATTAATCCTAATTCTCCAGAACTCAATCACAACCAAATTGACAAACGAACCAATTCTTACTATTGATTAAAAGACAGAGAAGATTAACAAATCAGAAACAGTGGCTAACCTAGTTGAACACTGGTTCAACTAAAAAAATGAGGAGAAATAAACTCATGCCCTAACTTGATTGATCAGGGGAAATATCAGTCAAGATAAAGAGATTAATGAAGAAGGACAAGGAAGACTTACTTAGTTTGAACACTCGACTGACTATGGGGTGAACTCTGAATGGCCAATTGTCTGAATCCTCCGAGATTCTTGACACGTAACATCCCTAATCGTGTGTTTTCAAAAGAACACACATGATTAGGGAAATCACGGTCCAAAATCCCTAAAATTTCTGAGCTAGGGTTCTGCCGGTTCTAAGATCTGAAATTCGAGAAGCTCTGGCAAGATTCGAAAGGTTTTGGTTAGGGATTAGTGATGGGGGAGGGATGAGGGACATTTGGTACGAATTTGGGCCAGTTTGGGTGAGTTTGCAACTTGGCCGGAAACTTTGATGGAATATTTGAGACGACTGGCTATGATTCGAGGGGAGCTGAGGGCATGGTTGGATAGGGGAAGACGAGGGGATTCAATGGTGTATTTTTGGTGGTCATCGGAGCATCGCCGCCGGCAGCGACGATTTTCGGCCGGCGGCGGACGGCGGAGGGCGGTGGGGCTAGGACGGAGGACGGTGGAGGAAGGCGGGGTTGAGGTTTGTACGAGGAAGATGGGAGTTGTCGTTACATTTTGTATAAAAATTATTACATTTTTATTACATTTTGAGAGCCAATTGTGGCCGCTGGATCTGGGGAAATGAATGGTCGTGATCAACGACGTCAAAACGACGTCGTTTGATGAAGAGGCATTTGGACCGGCCAAGCATTTGGGCCTGGGCGTGGGAATTTTATGGGGCTAACTGATTTTGGCCCAAATTTGGTCTCCAATGAAGACCAATTTTAATTTTTTCCTCTTTTTTTCTTTTTATCCATTTTTGTATATATATTTTTGTTTTGTATTTATTTATTTTTCTGATTTTATAAAATGCTTAAAATAAAGTAAATACCTAATTACACTATTTAACTCCTAGAATTACTTATAACTCTATTTAAAACAAATGCAATAATTAGTAATTCGATGAACTATTTTCTCGCAATTTTCTTTATATTTTATTCTAAAACTAATTACTACTAAAACTGTGAAATTAAATCCCTAAATGCCAATGCATATTTTGGTATTTTCATATGGATTAAAATGCACAAATAAAATGCAACAATTACCAAAGAATGCCAAAAAACAAATTATAAAATACTAGAAAAATTGCTTTGTTTGAAATTTGGGAATTACTGCTCAGGGCAAAAATCACGTGCTCATAAACACATATGAAATTTATCAAGCCGTTTCACAACTCACACAGCACAATATAGTATTACATGAAATAGCAACCGACGAAACAACATCCAACGTTCAAATACTCCTCCACAAGGAGCGCTATGCTGAAATGAACACCTCCGGCTCGATATAGAGCCCACATTCATGTCTAGATCCATCCACGGACCTCAAGCCGATTCTGATCGCACCGTACTAGGCTAGTAACCTTTCAAGGATTCACAATGACCCTCTTTACCATGACACACAAGAACAGCCGTCAAATCTGGAACAAACTTCCATAGTCCAACACCAAATGAACCGAGCGCCCTTTAGGAATAAATTCTCACATTGACGATAATACCACAATTTCCGTACTTAGTTTTCAATCTTTAATCAATTAAGTGACTACCTGTCACACTTATACCATCTTCCCGTGGGATATGCCCCCACGACCTTCCGCACCAGGTAATAATTTGCACACCCTTACCACCGGCCATACTAATGTTGTAAAGCGAATCAAGGATCCACAAATCAATACTCAAAGCCTCTTACATAGGACACCGATCTCAGGTGACGCTAAAGACAATACCAGCTTACTCTAACTATCTGAATCCCTTTTCCCTGCTCACCCGAGCTGGTGACATTCTTGTCGACACCCAAACCGCAACCTTGATCCTCAACTTCCAACTCCCCTGCTACTCGATGCACTTAATCATGCCAATGCGCAAGAGTACGAGAATTTCATCATAACTCCTGAACCACTACTAGGGTACACACTTCATCATATAAAAACCTTTCACTTAACTCATTTCAAGAGAACCATATCAACACGTAACTGAATTCTCATATCCGCAGAAAATACCAACCTCAAGTAGTGGTCTAAACCACCATAACTCTTCTGGGATCCATCTACACACAACCGGATAGAATACTCGAAAGCCTCCAAAAAAAATCAATTACGGCGACCGTCAAACCTCGTACGTACTGTCACAAATCACATGAGTAACTCAACACGCTGAAGGAGATGATCATTGACATCCTCATGCCAATTCAACCATTGCTAACCGATATGACTTCTTCTAATTTACCCTGGACTTGCCTTAGGAATAATAATAGCTTCATTCAAAACATAGCGAACTCAATCCGCACTCGTCCTGAGTGACCCCATTTCGCGAGACCACATTGTCTCAAAACCCACGAACCATTTCATACCCTCCTTGTGTGTATAATCGCGTCTTCAACTAGTACACCTATTCTGATAATTCTTCTATAAATCCAAAGTTATTTCCTCCCATTCTTCTTGTCCTACACCGCAGACCGGAGATAACGCAGAACCCCAAGTTCCTTTATCATAATCCGCTGCAAAAGCTCGATACTCAACCATACTATGGACTCGAAATCCTTAGGCACCACACTTTAACTTTTGAATCTACTAGGACCGTTGTTGAGAGTCACCCACTCTGACTTGGTCCCGAATATAATCAACGGCAAGGCTCCGCTAGCACGTGACCACCCTCTCAAAGAATCACCCGGCCGAATCACCTTCCTTGTAACTCACTTCTACACGAAGCATAATTCTTGAGTCTTCCCAAAGCCTGAACATGAGTCAATAATGCCAATTATGGAACACATTCCTCAAATCCTTTGCTCAAATTACCGCTCACATTTTTTTCCTTAGTCGCAATAACTCATCAATATGCCGATAACCAGAAACCTCATAAGTAGATAACCATACAATCCAATCGTAGACGATGGGGCTCTCCCAAAGCATAATCTTGCACAATCAACCCGCCAAATTTCTCGAAATCTTTCTGTTAAACCCTTCATGAACACTCTGAATTACTAGCCATATTTACATATCCGACCTCTTACTGGATAGCCGGTAGAATTCTTCATAAAAGCTTCGTCAACACCACGCGACCGCTAACCTGCTGACATCTTCCAACGTCACTGCAGTAGGTACAATTATTACGAAATCAGTAGACCATCCTGAGCCCGAGCTCATTCACCAGCCGCACAAGTCCATTCACTCCTCATGGACATCAACTAAAGGTGCTACAATACATCCTAATCCGAAGTCACGTTGTATCCTTCTTCATATCAAGCAACTCTTTTCTGTCGTATCCAATCTCCCGCCGTATAATAGCCAATATTTTGAATTAAGTCCATAGACCCAGTCACCGTCCATCATGAATCCCAAATCACTCTAAACTTTCCTCAAGGCGTGTAGTTATCTTACCACTGAACCCATATGCTACTCTGCCACTCTCCCACTTTGGTCAAACTCTCTCCTTTAAGCAACTACTCGACTTCTGATTCTTACACCCGACCTTCTAGAAATTTAACCACCGCATGACACTCCCCACATGTCCTTCCTCATCCTTCGCTGCCCAGTTGTTTCCTTAAATAAAAAATCCATCTCTGTAGCATTTGAACCAATAGATCGCTACAAACTTTAAACCCCTCCGAGGTTCGTCTTCCTCGAGCCGTCAACATTAGAAATACGCATTTGATTCCGAAATTACTTTACTCCGCTATCTCTGACAGCTGCTTCCCCGGCACCATTCACAATATTCTACCCAAAGGCGAATTGAAGAGAACCATTCAATCAAGGACAACGACACCACATCACAGATGAAGATTCCACCACACTCGAAAATACCAAGTCTCGTTCTCCATCAACCCAAACCTGAACATTTATAGTCCGATTGCCTTTTCCTCCGTCGAAAATAAAATACCGAATCTCTAAATCATGCATTGAGTAGACCTCCTCTCAAGTCATTCACTGCCCCGACTCATAGGCAAGCATCTTACCATCACCTCAATACTGTGTGATAACAACTCATGAGCATCATAGCAACCTGTGCATAGCCTCGAAGCTCTCAGAAGTACAACTACTAAGCTGAAATGACGGAATATCCTTCTATAAGGCGACGACAATAGCCCCATCAACTACGCAGGGAGGAACATCCCGCACCGCATCTGTCGTACCATTACAATTTCCTCAATTCTCGATCGGTAGCGAGCACTTCACGTCGTATAAGATGGAATAGGAGAAATATAGGCGTAAGCTTCAAAGGAATCAAATTGCACGATGAGGAATCAAGAAGGGAAGTGCTCCTAACAGCCCTGTAGCCTCTCGAAGATAAGTACAGACGTCTCCGTACCTATCCGCAAGACTCTCCTCGACTCGCTCATGACTTGTGAGACCTAAGTGAGCCTAGTGCTCTGATGCCATATTGTCACGACCCAAAATCCACTAAAGATCGTGATGGAGCCGGACACCACTGTCAGGCAAGTCAACACTAAATAGTTAATTAAATTCTCATTTTGATATTATTGAAATCATAAATTTCCTCCAATTTAACAGTAAAAGATGAACTTTACAGGATAAATAAAAATGTTTTCCAATTTCACTACTGAATATCCCATAATCATCCCAGAACCCGATGTCACAAGTATATGAGCATTTACTAGGAAATAATATAAAAATACAATAACTGTCCGGAATAAAAATTTGGACAGAAAAGAAAGTACAAGTACTCTTAAGGAGACTCTGCTGGCTACGGTTCGTCTCATAAGATGCAGCTCACCTAAGTCCCCGTATCAACCACGCCGTTGCGCCCACAAGGTCACTAGACATACAGGTGCCTGTACAACAAAATGTACAGCAAGTGTAGTATGAGTACCAAAACAACGCATACCCAGTAAGTATCCAGTCAAATCTCGAAGAAGTAGTGACGAGAGGTCGACTCCGACACTTACATGGCCAACAATAATGTATCGATAATATGATAAAATTATGGATTTTATATGGCGACTGTAAACTCAATAGCATGAAGCAGGTAAACAATTCTTTTGTTAATAGGAGATTTCCAAATAAATTTTCATCTTTTAACAATTTTTATCTCTGTCCAATGAGACCACATCAATTATCAGTAATTCCTAAACATTCAATTAAGCCATGCGCAAATCATGGTGAGGTCGTATGGCCGGATCCAACATAATATTTAAAATGTGCACCGCCGGAGGGTCGAACGGCGCGAACCATAGATACATCTATTTAATCTACCGAGGCGTTCGACCCGTTCCACAAAAGGAAAACACAATCAAACAGTCAATCACGAATTTATCAAGGAGCATTTATCAAGAAAATGTCAATCCTCTTTTAACGATCAAGAAAATGAAGTTTAACCTTTTTAAAAGTCATTTGCCAATTCGATATGATTTAAGCAATTTAAATTGACAATAAGGTTACAAATATTGCAAGTATAGCATGCTTTTGGGTCCTAGACTACCCGAACTTAAGCATAATAGTAGCTACGCACGGACTCTCGTCACCTCGTGCGTACGTAGCCCCCACAAATAAAAGCACATATTGAATTATTTCACCTATGGAGTTAATTCCCTCTTACAAGGTTAGAAAGGAGACTTACCTCGCTCCGAAGCCCACTTTCCTGTCCAAGATTATGCTCAAACCCTCAATTCGGTGTTAAACAATCCAAAACTAATCAAATAGTGTATAAACTAATCAATACATGTTCAAAAATTCATATTCCAACTATTAAGGTGATTACCCAATCTTAAATGTAAGATTCCTAAAATTCACCTCCGGGCTCACGTGCCCAGATTCCAGAAAGTTTCGATGAAAGTAGTTATCCATAACCTCATGAAGTCAAATATATTATTTTTACCAAATTCCATAACCATTTTCGTGGTCAAATCTCATTTTTATCCAAAACCTAGGTTTTCATCTAAACCCTTGTTTTCACCAATTTTTACATGTTAATCTATCCATAATCTATGTACTAAACTCATGTTGTGTAAAAATTACTTACCTCAAAGTGCTAGGTGAAAACCCTCTTCCAAAAGCTCCAAAAATCGCCCAAGAGACAAGGTGGGTTGCTCTGATGGTAAGTACCCTCCACTTCCAACCAAGAGGTTGTGAGTTCGAGTCACCCCAAGAGCAAGGTGGGGAGTTCTTGGATGGAAGGATGCCGAAGGTCTATTGGAAACAACCTCTCTACCCTAGGGTAGGGGTAAGATCTGCGTACGCACTATCCTCCTCAGATCCCACCTGTGGGATTATACTGGGTTGTTGTTGTTGTTGTTGTTGTTGGTCTAAGTCTCGCAGTTAATAAGCTGTGCACAGGCCTCAGATGTCGCACTTGTGACATCTGGTTCGCAAATGCGACAAAACCATCGCAAATGCGAACATGGGCCTCCATTGCCAAGGTCGCAAATACGGACTCTGCTGAGGTCGCAAACGCGACCAACATATCACAAATACGAACTCTGCCCCAGGTCAGGCTCAATCGCAATTGTGAATCCATTCTCGCAAATGCGAGGTTTGCAAATTCGAACAAATTCTCGCATTTGCGGGACCTGCAATTGTTGCAAAAAAACACCAGAAAAACTAGAGTTTGTCTCATCCTCCTGAACGTCCTAAACTCACCCGAGCCCTCGGGGCTCCAAACCAAACACCCCCACAAGTCTATAAACATAGCTCCAATGCGCTCGACGCCTCAAATCACATCAAACAACGCTAAAATCACGAATCACCCTCCAATTCAAACTTAAAGAACTTGAAACTTCAATTTCTACTTTCGATGCCGAAACCCATCAAATCACGTCCGATTGACCTCAACTTTTTCACACAAGTCTCATTCAACATTATGGACCTACTCCAACTTCCGGAATCAAAATCCGACCCCGATATCAAAAACTCCATTTCCAGTCAAACTTTCAAAAAAAACTCAAATTTCTAACTTTAGCCAAACAACTCCAAAATGACCTACGGACCTCCAAATCCACTTTCGGACGCATTCCCAGTACCAAAATTACCATACAGAGCTATTCCCGGTCTCGGAATCCCAAACGGACATCGATAACATTGAAATGCACTTCAACCCAAATTTATAAAATTCTTCCAAAATGCTAACTTCCACAATAGGCGCCGAAATGCTCTCGGGTCATCCAAAACTCAATCCGAGCATACGCCCAAGTCCAAAATCATCATACGAACCTGTTGGAACCTTCAATTCCCGATTGCGAGGTCTTTCACTCAAAAATCCAACCTTAGTCAATTCTTCCATTTTAAAGCTTCCGAAATCAGAATTCTCTCTCCAAATCAACTCCGAACTTACCGAAATTCAATTCCGACCACGCGTACAAGTCATAATACCTGAAGTGAAGCTACTCATGGCCTCAAACCGCCGAACGACGCGCTAGAGCTCAAAACGATCGGTCTGGTCGTTACAGTCACTTTATTAACTTGTTGAAACTTAAAAATAAATTATGCTAGAGAACCATATTTAAATTATAAATTATGTTTTTATATAAATTCTCTTTCAAATAGAAAGCATATTAAATTAAAGGAGTATTTTAAGAAAAATATCAAATTATAATATCAAAATTCTTTCAAAATTCATTACTCCTTAAGAGATACATATAAGATTTCATATCGAATACATTACTTTTGATGTTTGAGTTGTAACGACGTTGCAGCTAATTTGCATATTATGATATATGTCATACTTTTCGTATTATTCATAGTTGAATTATAATTTATAAATATTTTAAATAAATTATTTGTTATAATTTTGTGATTTTAATGTAATTTTTATAATTATTTTTTATTTTATACTATCTTAAAATTCTTGAAATTAGTAAATTTAAAGATCCATGGGACTTACCCCCATGTCTCAGGGCTTACGCCTCGCCTCGTCAGAGGTAAAATGCCTCGCCTCACGCCCCCGCCTTTTAAAACATTGGAATAAATTAAATGTACTTATAATGATATTCAAATATCATAAACGCGATTTTCAATAAAACTGGTTGAGAGATGAGATTCAAGTTGTATTAATAATTTATGCAATACAGTGTACAGCTAAATTTGTGTTTGGTTTAAAACTATTTAAAATTCTTATATACAATTATACCTATTGTGATTCCTAATACAAGAGTCAAAATAAGGGACGAGCATCCAGGTAATCCCACACTTGAACTTTTGTAGGATTTTTCCATTTAATTTAACTTGAAGATCAAAGTTTGAACCCTTTGTTTTCTTCTTCCATATTAATATATGTCCATTTGCTTAGCATAAAAAGTTAAAAACACACTGTTTGAATCACACGAAATAAAGAGATGAAGAAATTGATAGCTGCATCTGCTTCACTTAATTCTCAATGCCTTAATTAAGAGGCATTAATGCAAATTCATTGATCCAACTTAAATGAACAAGCTTACATTTATTTTCTATGATGTCAATTTATGTTTAATTTGATGGATGAACTTGCAGCCGTTAGAGCAAGAAATAGAAAATAATACCAACAAGAGTTGTGGTGGAGTGGTAAGTACTCCTTCATCCTTAACCAGAGGTCTCGGGTTCGAGTCCCTAGATATGGAGTCGCCTTTGTTAGGGAGTGCTTTACCCCCAATGTGGGACTTCCCGGCACGAATCCGGATTTCGTCGGGCCCCAATGTGGGTACCAGACACCGAGTGGGAAACCAAAAAAGAAATAGAAAATAATGAGAGAATCTCGACCCCCCCCCCCCCCGGGGTATGGAGTCGCCTTCGCCTTGGTTAGGGAGTGCTTTGTTAGTGACTGCTTTACCCCCAATGTGGGACTTCCCGGTACGAACCCGGATTTAGTCGGGCCCCAATGTGGGTACCAGACACCGAGTAGGAAACCAAAAAAGAAATAGAAAATAATGAGAGAATCTCGACCCCCACCCCCCACCCCCACTCCGATTAGTTTATTTGCCTTTAAAATAGTTTATCTTTTGTCAGGAACAATAACCTTTTTCTGAAAAAAAAAATACTATCTCCCTTTTTTTAAATCTGAGCCTTATATTATTTATAATATAATTAAAAGAAAAGAGGATTAACATTTATTCTAATGACGGATTTGTTCTTGGAAAAGCGAAGGCTTCAGCCTTCAAGTACAACAAACTCAATATTTATTAAAATAAATTCCAACGCAGGAGCAAAAAAAGTTAATGTAAGATTCCCAAGCATACATTTTGAGTTTGAAAGTCAAGATTTTTTTACCCAATTGTTAGTTTAATGAATTATAATAACACTACTTGGTATTTATTTTTGGGGCATCTTCACTGCAGTAGTTATCTCTTGTTATTCTTTGAATAGTGAGAAAATAAAATAAAAAGATTTTGTCTTTTTGACCTCAGAAAAAAGTGGTATTTATTTTTGTATTTGCCTTTGGCAGTGTGCAGTGGGGGAAAATTGATCGCTTGCTGCAAATTCAAAAGTTTTAACCACATAAAAAATAATCTTTTGAACATCTTCATTAATGAGAATCTTGTTGTTACTATCAGCCTAGTAATTAGATTAACACATGGATTAAACAATTAAGTCATAAGAAATCACAAATGAAAATACTTTAAATCATAAAGATTTTATATGCAATAAATATGACTTGAATTTATTTATTTTATAAGTATCAAACACCATTAATTTTTTTTCAGTATACTATTATTATTATCCACGTTGGACCCCTTTACAATAGATACATTTGTGTCGGATTTTTTTTTTCAAGATTAATATCAAATATCTCACTTCAGCTTTGGCTCCATAGCACTAACCTCCATTTTGGTTTGTGATATTTTAATTACTTTTGTTGTTTTCATTTTTTTTTGTAACAATTGTTTTAAGTTATTTATCTTAATGTAAAATAATTACAATGTGACATTTGCACCTTTAAATATCACGCTCTTTTCATTAGTAAATCTTAGGAATATGAGAACAATGGAGTTGGGAATTGGGATTTAGCGATAATGGTAAAATTCGGGAAAATAGAAAGATTATGAAGCTGATTGCTTTGTGGGAAGTTCAAAGCCTTTATTTGGGATGTTCATGGTTCGGTTTGGATCGGTTTTTCCCTTAAAAGAAACCAAACCAAGTAAGTCGTTTTTTCAAATATTAGAACCAAACCTAACCAATTAAGTCGGTTTTTTCTCAATTCGGTTTATGTCGGGTTTTGCCGGTTTTTCGATTTTTTCGGTTATTTGTCGGTTTTTTCTTAAATATAAGGCATACACTACCAAACACATATTCCGGCGACCACATTTTCAACGTACGTAACACTATCAAATCAATTGCCTTTGAGAAATCTATTATTTACCAAGATATATTGATGATAATTAAATAAAATAGTGATGAATAATTTAAGGACTCAATTAAAAATATATTATTTTTAACACGAAATTGATTCTTCCACTTAACAAAAGAAAACTACCAATCAAACTAGAATGTAAAGGTAAAGAACTATACTAAAAGTGCAAACTATTACTAACATTTACCATTAAATTTTTGAAACTTTGTATAAAAATTTTTTTATATATATACGTGTAATATTAAATTTGAAATAGCTACTCCTATAGTCGGTTTGGTTCGGTTTTTTTCGGTTTTTTTCTGATAAAACCAAAACCAAAGCAAATTTGATCGATTTTTAAAATTCAAAATTAAAACCAAACCAAACC
Organism: Nicotiana attenuata; assembly: GCF_001879085.1. NCBI lineage: Eukaryota > Viridiplantae > Streptophyta > Magnoliopsida > Solanales > Solanaceae > Nicotiana > Nicotiana attenuata. Next base: position 106,243,663 of record NC_031989.1, on the reverse strand, counting down.
AAAAAGTATCAGTTTTTTGGTCGGTTTGGATTGGTTTTCGGTTTGATTCGATTTTTCGAGTTTTTATGAACACCCCTAGCCTTTATATATTCCTTTACACAAAATTTCATGAGAATGCCGAAATATATATTTAGTCGATACCTGCCTACCTTTTGAAAGTATATATAATGTCTTCTACCAATTGTTTGACCAAAAAAAATATATATCTTGGTTCAAATAATTAAATTTATATAAATAAAGGTCAATCTTAGCTAACAATAATATTTTTAGATGAAGTTTTTAAAGAAGTAATAAATATCGTATGGGTTTGGTTGGACAGTGGCAATAGCATGTAATAACTGTTCTAGAAACCAGGAGTAATAATGTAGCATTCAATAATAATGCATAACAATAAATGGCATTTAGGTAAATAGGAGGAATAATTCACTAAATATAACAATGAATGATAGACAAATCCTGGAACATTCGAGTTATTCTCGGATCTGATGGAAAAGTATGGGCAAGAAAATCTCAGTGAAAAGGTGATGTTTGTATCTTAGCAAGTGAGCCGAATCTTTTAGTCAAAGTATGTTCTTTACAAAATGGATATTACATGCCCCTATTATTGTCTCTTTTTCTATTTATATGGGACATGTTCATAGAAAACCCCAATAGTACAAGTGTAGAAAATATCCACTAGAATATTCTCTTTAATATCCTATCTTGAAAACTAGTCATTACAGCTCTGCCAACGGTACTCGACCTCGACCTCGGCCCTTGTTGACACCTCGACTATGGCCCTCGTTGACACCTCGACCAGCTCGACAAACGACGACTTGGGAACACTTAATATTATCTTGGCCTAAATATTCTAAAGACAAATTTTGGCCCATACAGTTAGTCCCTCCTCTTATTGAGGTCTGCTTCAGGCGGGTTCGATGAGCGAATTTTGTTCGTTGTGGTCGAAACAATCGAGCGAGTTGTGCAGGTCGTGGTGGTTACGACGAACTGGCAACGTGGTCCTATATAGGTCGCTAATTTCAAACGCTTCGATTTTCCCGGTTAGTTTGTTGGAGTTGTATTGTCCACGACTTAGGATGACATCATGACGTCATGCGTCATTATGACGCGTATTCCCAATGCGTTGCTTTGTTTCGCATGTGACCCCTAATTGAACCTACCGCTTCAGTACCGGTGCCAGGTAATGATGAACCGATTTCGTTCTGGTGCCAAGGTCCTTATAAATAGGATTTTCAAGTTTCAAGTTTTCTGTTTCGAAACCCTATATCCCTTTCTTTCATTTCCCTTGCGTTACACCTCTCCTCTCTGTTCTAGTGATTTGCATTACTCTCAGTTCTTCATTGTTCGATACTCCTCTTTCTTTTGTTAAAACATGTCCAACATACCTTCTGAATCTAGTGAGGGAAGTGATGTGATCCCTTTAGCGATGGTGTTCCCCCCTCACGCGGAGAATGTTTCTGCCACCATCGAGGATGGAAGATTTCCATCGGTGGAGGAGATAGTTCCTTGCAACCCTGATACTCGATCTGATTTTTCCAAATTACCTGATGATGACCCTGGAGCCTTTCGGTCAGTGATGACGGAGAATGAATTGGGAGAGCTTAAGGCTAAGTTCGGCCTTCCCAATCACATTGAATTAATCCTGGTCGGGTGGGATATGGTGCAGGTCCACCATCCTGGGTATTGCGCCTTCTATGCCTACCCTTTCCAAGTCAGCTACACTGTTCCTCTCCTTCCCCTGACGGAGTAATTTTGTCGTTATTACGGCATTTTTCTAGCTCAGCTTGCGCCGTACGTTTACAAACTCATAAGAATGCTTACCAAATTTGTCGAGTTGGCCGAGGTCGAACCCACACATCGGCATCTAGTACACCTGTTCGCCCCTAGCTTTTATAGGGGAATGATGTTGAATGTTCGCCACCGAGGAGGCAAGTTCTTGGTGTTGAATATGGACGACAAAGCTAATCGCCAATTTTGGTTGAACTTCTTCTTCTCAGAACCGAATACGTGATGGCCATCGTCAACGGTTTTCCTGAAGCTTGGAATTATACTCGTAAGTACCTATTTTACTTATATGTATGTATTTTATTTTTTCCGTGCTTGGTCGGGGCTTTGACCTCTTTTCCTTTTCTCATGCAGCCAAGCCCTCGCCTCCTCCTTTGGTCGAGGATATTTCTGACTAGGTTGGTCGGCTCCTCCCTCACATTGTAAAGATTCGTGAGTGGCTCGGTTTCTTTAAGAGGTTTGGGCCCGCTCTCCCCTCGACTAGTATGTTCCCTTTATTACCGGTGTCTTAGCTCTTTTTTCTTTTGGTTCACTTTTGCTGACCTTCCCCTTTCCCTATATTTTTCCTAGCTTCGGCCAGGGGATCTTCGAAGAGGTCGAAAGCTCCCGCACCCGCGTTCCGAAAGAGGAAAGCCGGTATGTCTTCGGCTCCCGCACCTTCTTCGACCGTGGCTACTTCTATTCGTGCTCCAGTCCCTTCTCAATAGCGACTGCTTCTGAATCTGTCCCTCCTTCGGCCATGGAGACTTCGGCCACGGAGACTTCGGCCATGAAAACCTCTGCTCCTCAATTTTCCGTCTTGTCGAAGAGGATGAGGGGCCTTTGCATGGTGATGGAGATTTGGTGCCTCGTAAGAGGAGGTCTGTAGATGCTGGCGATAGGGTCGCCCGAGCCGTTGACTTAATGGAGGGTGATTTTTCGCTGCGTGAGTAAGTGTTTGGTGCGTTGTCCATCCCCTCTTTTTTGTTTTTGTTTTTTGGGGCATTTTTGTTCCTGGCTTACTTTTTTTTTGTGATTGCAGACGGTGATTTTGGAGATTGAGAGTGCCCGGAGGGAGGAGAGGCATAGAGAAATATTTGTGAGGTTGAAAAACAAGTACTTCGAGTATCGCGGCAAGTACCGAGAGTTTCGCAGGCGATTTCGTGAAGACGACGATATGCAGGCCCTTCGTGATGAGTTTAAGGAGAAGAACGATGAGCTGGTGAAAGCCATTGAGAAGTTTAGCATCCTTGAGGGGACGTTTAGGAGTAGGGAAGAGGAGCTTGAGATCAACAGGGGGTGGAGGCCCAATGCAGTGACCTTCAAGCACAAGTGGTTGAGCTCCGCGGACAATTGAAAGAATGTGCTTCAGCTGGAGGCCCTTAATGGTGAAGTCGCTGAGAAGCAGAATGGGCTTGAGAAGGTGGAATTTTCTCGTTTGGAGGCTTAGAGGAAATCGAAGATGCTTGAGTTGGCAAATAGGACCCTTCGGGCCGAGCGGGAGAATGACCAGTCCACGACGAAAGCTGAAGAAGATCGACTAGAGGAGAGGAGAGGAGAGCTGGAGAAGGAAAAAGCCATCCTTCATGATCGGGTGGCCGCTTTGGAAGCTGAGAAGGCCCAACTTCTTGTACAACCATCTTTTTCTCGTACTTTAGATTTTCCCAACGTCCCTCGGGACATATATGAGAAATGGATTCACATTGAGGCTTAGTTGGATGTGTTTCGAGATTTGCATAAAGCGGGATTCATTTCTGAGATCGCCCTCGAAGATGTTCGTGTTAAGTCCGTGAAGCTCGAGTCGCTTGTGGGTATGATCCCGCTACACCTGAGGCTGATGAGGGGGACTATGAGGGCATAGACCGGCTTGAAGAGGACGCGTGGTACGATACTGCTTATCCTGGGGGCGAAGGTGGCGATGGTGAGGGCGATCGAGATGGCTAGGGCATCGGTGGCCAAGGTGGTGAAGGCACTGAAGATCGTGATGGTGGCGATCAATAGTTTTGTTTTTGCCTTGTAACCTTTTGTGTATTTTTGCTGGAGTCTTCATGAGCCTTTGTAAAATGTTTAAGTGTGAAATGTCAAAGTTGTTTTCTGCATCTCCTCCCCTTCCCGTGATTTACTTTCTGTACTTGTATGTTTTTTGGTTCTATTGTTTGCCTATTTCGTTCTTTCCTTCGTTGGTGTTGCCTTTTAGCTGGCAGTGGCATTGGAGCCGATTACGCGTTGTTTTTCCTTTTGTTATTTTTGTGTTGAGATGCGGCCGAGGGCCGATGGGTGCCTATTTGATCATAATTGATCGTGACCTTTCATCAAATTGCGGTCGAGGGACGATAGATATTTGTTCGAGCGGGATCAAACGTAACCTTTCGTTAGTATTGCGCCGAGGGTCGATAGATGTTTGTTCGAGCAGGGTCGAACGTAACATTTTGTTAGTATTGCGGCCGAGAGCCGATTGGTGTTTGTTCGAGCGGGGTCAAACGTAACCTTTCATTAGTAGTGCGGTCGAGGGCCGATAGGTGTTTGTTCGAGCAGGGTCGAACGTAACCTTTCAATAGTATTGCGAACGAGGGCCGATAGGTGTTTGTTCGAGCGAGGTCGAACTTAACCTTTCATTAGTGTTGCGGCCGAGGGACGATAGGTGTTTGTTCGAGCGGGGTCGAGCGTAACCTTTCGTTAGTACTGCGGCCGAGGGCCGATATGTGTTTGTTCGAGCGGGGTCGAACGTAACCTTTCATTAGTATTATGGCTGAGGGCCGATAGGTGCTTGTTCGAGCGGGGTCGAACGTAACCTTAACATGGAAGAGGTGTATTGATAAGCGTAAATTTCTTATTGCTTTGATATTATTGCTTTGGTTACATACTTGGAGAAATTTACAGATTTTTGGGTGTTGGCTGGCGTTCCAGTCTCAGTCCCAATCTATCTAGTCCCTTCATTGATTGACCAAGAGAGTATTGAGAGGTCGAGCAATGAAATAGTAATCATGACCCTGCATTCGCATACTTCGACTCAAAGCAATCCCTCCGTCGCCTCGTTAAAAACCTCCTGGAGAAAACCCAACTGGGACAAAACTCAAGTGAGGGAAAAAAAAGAATACGTCTTGGGGAGTGCTTTTTGTCTCAGAAGTTGAAGTATTTGAGGTGGCTGATATTCCACTTGTTTGGTAGTAGCTTTCCTTCCATTGTCTCTAGTTGGAACCTTATTTGCTTTTGCTGTGATTTTGTACGGACCATCCCAATTCGTTCCCAATTTGCCTTCTCGGGGATCTTTGGTCGCTAGAGTTTTGGATTTTAGTACGTAATCCCCGACTTTAAGCGGCCTGACCCTTGCTTTCTTGCTATAATAGCGGTCTGCTTGTTGTTTTTGGGCGACCATTCTTATGCCTCCTCTTCAGTTACAACTTTCTTTACCGATACTGGATTATCTTTGGTGAGTTTAGCTTTTCTCAGCTTGTCAGGAGCAAAACATCTCCCTGAGCGAGTCAGTCCATGTGTTTCACAAACTTCTTCCTTGACTTCCTTTCCCTGATACATCACTGTCACTCGGCCGTTGTAATTCCATGGGACGACCTTTCCACTGATTACCGGTAGCTGAGTCACCAGCTTGATGACAATCGGCTCTGTGCGAGCCCCTTTCACAATCACAGCGGGCTTAACAGCTGCCCCGGACACTACCACTTTAACTGGTTCTTGTTTTTCTGCAACACTGCTCAAAAGCTCTTTCCTCATCACCACAACTGGTTTGCCAACTGCTTCTCCTACTTTGATCGATGTTCTCTCCCTTGCTAGTTTCTCATTTGATCTATCCTCACTAGCCCTGATCATCATTACGGTCTGTGACTTCTTCTTATGCTCTCCCTTTTGGATTAGCTCGATCATATGGGTCTCGTGATGAGTTGGTAATGGATTTTGGGTGATGTTAGGCATTTCTGGGGCTTGTACTTCAATTCGGCGGGTATCAATGAGCTCTTGGATAGTCGTTTTCAAGTGCCAACATTTTTCTGTGTCATGTCCCGGCGCACCTGAGCAATACTCACAACTTACAGCGTGGTCCAGATTCCTTGGGGGAGGATTTGGCAATTTGGGTTCAATCGGGTTCAGCATGCCCAACTGTCTCAATCTGTGGTACAAGCTAGTGTAAGATTCACCCAAGGGAGTGAAAGTCTTCTTCTTTTGCAACCTATCATTCTTAAATGCGGGATTGGATCGAAAACCGGTTCCAGCAGGATTTCTGTTGGTTCTTAGGGGTGGGTAGGTATTTTGAGATGAGTAAGTATTTTGTGGGGTAGGTGTGCGCCATTGTGCATGGGTAGGAGGTTGGTGGTATGTTTTGGCATGGTGGATAGAGAAATTGGGGACAGGAGGTGGGTAATAGTGTTGTGGTGGGCCATATGGGGTATGTGGTTAGGTTTGGGGGTGAGGGCGAGGTTGGTGATAATATGGTGATGGACCTCTGGACCAAGCTCTCGATTCCACTACTGCAACCTCTTCTTTCTTCTTCTTTCCCAATACTCCTCCAGTGCCGCTCTGAATAGCCTGAGTAGTTGCTTTGATTGCTGAATAGCTCATAATCTTGTTGGACTTGAGACCCTCTTCCACCATACTTCCCATTTTCACGACCTCGTTGAAAGTTTTTCCCACTGCTGACACCAGATGACCATAATAGGTAGGCTCCAAGGCCTGTAACAAATAATCAATCATCTCGTTCTCTTTCATTGGAGGATCGACTCTTGCTGCCTGCTCTCTCCACCGAAAACCATACTCTCTGAAGCTTTCTCCGGGCTTCTTCTCAATTTTAGTTAGTGACAGACGGTCCAGGACAATTTCGAGATTGTACTAAAAATGACATGCAAATGCTTGGGCCAGATCGTCCCAAGTGTACCATCGAGCATGATCCTGTCGTGTGTACCACTCCAAAGCTGCTCCACTTAAACTTTGACTAAAGTAAGACATCAATAACTCGTCCCTTCCTCCCGCTCCTCTCATCTTGCTGCAGAATCCCCTTAAGTGGGCCACCGGATCACCATGGCCATCATATAGGTCAAACTTGGGCAGCTTGAATCCTGCTGGCAACTGGACATCAGGGAACAGGCACAGGTCCTTGTAGGCTACACTCACTTGTCCTCCGAGCCCCTGCATATTTCGGAATGACTGCTCTAAGCTCTTAACCTTCCGTATCATTTCCTCTTGCTCAGGGTTTTTGGGAGGCTTTTCTTCTTCCGCTGAGACATCAAGGCGGGGAGTGTAAGGGCATGGCTCGGGCGGTTTGAAAGTGGCTTCGTGTGGGTAATACTGGTTATCATGGGTTTGGAACAAAGGTTCGCTAGAAGACTTGTGTAGTGTGACAGGTGGGGGAGCCACGAACACAGGAGTAATTGGTGGTGGAGAGCATGTAATTTGTTTGGGTGGTGGAGGTGGTGGTGTTTGAGAGGTGGTTCCGTAATACTGATGGTAAGTAGGGAAAGCAGGGGATGAGTTCACTGTGGGAGGATCTTGAGGCTGAGCTAGTGGTGGGGGGTAGGTGGGGTTAGCAGGATAGGCTGGTGGTGGATGTCCCTTCGACCAGGCCTGGTACATCTCGGCCATTTGTTGCTTCAGTTTATACATCTCCTCCTTCATTGCATTAACGTCCACTACTTCCTCCTCCCTAGATGGGTCGACAATGCTTGCTTCCAATTCCTGGTTGACCATGTTTGACTTATCCTTAGAGCGGGTGTTGTAGGGATGGGTTGCCAGAATGCCAGTCAACTTAACCACTTGCCTGGACTTATCAACAACAATTTTGTTAGCGGTTTAGGGCATTAACAGATTAGATAACCGCACATTGAGGTGTGAATGCACCTAAGCAGTTAACATTTCTATTATGCCTTTGCTTGGTTGCATGCGTCATACCGCTTTCCATTTCCTTTACTTGCAATTGCAAACTTTCTCTTTTCCTTTCTTTTTTTCCTTTTTTCTCCTTGGTTTTCTTGTTCCTAACCGGTATTTCTCTCAAAATTATTTTTCCACTCTTTGTGTTGCTTTCCCTCTTTTTGTTTTTCTGTCCTTTCTCATGTTTTCGCCCTTTTTTATTATTACGTCGAATCCTATGAAGATTGCCTACGTATCACGACCCCCCGTGAATCAGACCAAGCGTAGTTCTTGAAAATAAATGTGAAAATAAATGCAAGAAATTAAAGAAATTTTTTAAAATTTTTTTCTTTTGGGAATTTTTTCAAAATTTTCATTAATAACAACTGCGATTACAAAGCTACCAAACTATTTGTTGTTCTTTTCCTCAAAATAGATAGTACAAAACTAGACTCAAAAGCAGAAATACAGACTCGATTATCTAGGAATACATCAAAGCTTCAAATCCTGGGGCCCGCGGGGCATCTCTCGTCATCGCCGCGGTCCTGCGTGCGAGACCCTTTTGCAACTGATCCAGATCGTTCATGACCTGGCGAACGAATATCATCACGGAAGCAAAGAACGTGGTACGACCCATCCGCTCACCAGCTTGGCACTTCATGACAATGTAGTTGGCAATGTTTCTGATTCTTTCCCTGATTTGGCCTTTTTCTTGGAGTAGCCGACTTATCTGTTGGGTACGAGCCTCTAGTACCTGAGAATCCTGGAGGTGAAGGTCTTGTAACAATTTTATTTCCTTTTCCATCTCAGCGATTAACCCATAACACTTGTTCTCTTTTGGCCCGAAATTCTTTGTCCTGCTGAGCTGCCTTTTCTTCAAGAGTATTCATTTTTCTTTTCATGTTAGCAATGGTTCCCTCATAGTTCTTCTTCATTTGTTATACAAACTGGGCCCTTTCCTCGGTCTTCTTTGCCCATTGTGCCCGAAGTTTTGCCACGCTTCCCTCGGATTTTTCCAATTCCTCCTGACAGTCCAAAACTTGTTTCTTCAAACCTTTTATCAATCTCTCGTCGGATAGACTTCTTTCCCGATTCCTGGCATCTATTTTCATTTGCTGAATTTGGGCTTTGAGAGCTTCATTCTCCTGGGCCAATTTCTTCTTATCACCTTCGTCGGCTGCGGCTTGCAAGGTGTTTTCAAACCGGAGCTCCTGAACCTGTTTTTCCAATGCTCCTATTCGGGCCCTATACTCCTTTTCCTTAGCTAACCAATCCCACTGCACCTGAGCCTCGTTAGTGAATTGTTGCACATGTGGCCTTTTGGCGGGTCTCTCAGGGATTTGAAATCTCTTACCAAACCAAACCAAGTATTTGGGATCTACCTCACCTCTGGCTCGGTCCTGTACTATAGTCTTGGGTTCAAGGTACCTGCACTCATTCCATATCTTTCTAATTCTGCCTTCAGGGAATGCAGCATTCGGGCCTAACTCGATGACTTGCTCACTCAGGTCTTCATCGTTGTGCACTGTCTGGAATCTTCCAAATTGCCGCAGAACTCGGTAAGGAGCATAAGGCTGTATGCTTCGAATACCCATCAAAAGAATATAAGGGACCTCCGCTGAGGTGTATACAGCTTCAGTAGCAGGGAGCCATCCATAAGCCCATTCAACTTTATCTGCGGTCAAGGATCTTAAGCATGACGACCAAGCCTCAGTACCCTCAGGGAATTCAATACCTGTCACCCGGGTCTCGAATTCTGCAATACAACTCACTCCAGTTAAACCGTAGTTCATATAGCCTGTGCGGTGACAGAGGTGTTCCTGTACCCACAATTGTAATAGCAAATTGCAACCTTGAAAGAATTTCTCCCCTTCCCGACATTTGGTCAAAGCTCGGTACATTTCTGCTACAATCAGGGGAACCACCGTGCTGGTAGGTTTTTTCATGGCAACATCTAGTATTCCTACCAAGCCAAGGTCTATGTGACCATCTTTTCTTGGACAAATTACCACTCCCAAAAAGGCTACCATGAAGGCTAATCCCCGTCGGGCTTCCCATTTGTCTTTATTTCCAGCATGTGTCAATCCTGTGTTGGGTTCCTCGAAACCTTTGGGGTTCCCATACCGGTGATATAAGAAATGCAATGTACAACACCCCTCCGCCAGATACGGGTCTTGAATATCCCGGCTGATGTTCAACAAATCCAAGAACCTATGTAGGGTTACCGGTCGTGGGGCCAATGGGTATCTACCTCGGAGGTTCCCGTTGAGACTAGCGTATCCGGCAATCTCTTCTAATGTAGGTGTGAGTTCAAAATATGAAAACCGGAATACATTACGGGTCGGATCCCAGAATGGTATCAATGCCTCAATAATATCTTTCCTCGGTTTGATGTTCAGCAAATCGACGAGACCACCCAAACTTTTGACCACGGTATCTCTGCTTCCTTTTCTCAAATCATGCCACCACATGTGAAGTTTCAAAGGGATCTCGCTCAGGACTGAGAAGGTTTCGATGTTACTTGAATCCATCCTGCACATTTATTAGGGGATTTTATTGACTTATTTTGAAAAAATGGCTATTTGTGCAAAAATTCTTTATTTAGAAAACAGGACTTGGATTTGCAAATACGGCCTTTCAGCACTTCTGGGAGGAAGATTTTAAGGCTGTGCCCGCAAACCATTTAAAAATGACTTAGGGTGGCTATTCTCGCAAAAACGGCCTTCTGGCGTCCTTTTAGGGACATTCGGCTTATTTTTAACAAGACTTATTTATTAAAATTTGACGATCCTTGGCTACTTTTGTAAAAAGGGAGTTGGACCCGATGAGGGTTGCCTACGTATCTCACATCCGATGAGAATCAAACCAGCGTAGTTCGGGCAAATAAACCTAACTATTTTTGAAAATAAGTTTCTTTGGCAAATACACTATTTCTGAAAGCAAAATTCATTTTTTATTTTTTTTTCAGTGGCAAGTAAATAAAACTTTTTTTTTTGTCTTTTCCATTGGTAAAACAAACTAAAAAAAACTACTTTTCTTTTTTTTTCTTTCATTTTCAAAAATCCGGCAGCATTTCGGCACTACTTGGACATTGGTTTTTCAAAACTAGCGGTTACCCTTACTTAGTCCCAACACTGTTTATTTCCATAGTTCACTCATTTAGACAAGCCGGTCAACATGCAAAGCCGAGCAAATAAATACGCAAGTAGCACGTAAGATGCATCAGGATGGTCCATTATTTCAGGTCACCTGTCCTAGACGGACCCAACCCCTGTGTTGAGTCCCCTAAGTCAAATGCACATGATGCAAACAAGCGTCCTACTAGGGATCCGGCATGAGGTTTTGTTCTTCTAGGTTTAACCCCTAGGTTTATTGGTCTAGACCTGGCTTACCCGAGCGGACAACTCGGGCCGAGGGGGAGGCAGCGTACCGGGGATACAGAAGCTCCGTCGGCTTAGCAACTTATCCAAACCTCGTTCTAAATGGGAGAAGACTATAAACAAAGGAGAAGCTACACGAAGTGCACCCTTCTCCATGATGTAGAAGACTCAGAGAGAGGAAGGGATTCGTAACAGTTTATATACAATTCAACAAATATCAAAGCGGTAAAACATTTAGCACATTAAGCCCAAACATGTAGCAAAATCAGATAAAGCCAAATATAACAATTTAACTGAGCTCGAATTCTGAACCCTGAACAAAAAGTTCTGGGTCCTTTTCCTCAGCAGAGTCGCCAGAGCTGTCACATCTCCTTTTTCTTACTACTACACCCCGCGAAAGGTATAATAAAAGGAATTTTTCCAGTTAAAGGACAATCGAAACGGGATTCGTTTATTAAGAGATTCAGAGTCGCCACTTGGGAGATTTATGGTGTCCCAAGTCACCGGTTTGAATCACGAATCGAGGAAAGGGTTTGACTCTGTTTGACAGTCGCGAACCAGAAATCCGGGTAAGGAATTCTGTTAACCCGGGAGAAGGGGTTAGGCACTCCCGAGTTCCGTGGTTCTAGCACAGTCGCTCAACTGCTATATTTGGATAAGGTCTGATTTTAATACATGTTATCCTATCGTGCAATTTTAGAATTGTTTAACCGCTTTTAATTAATTTTTATGAAAGTGAACGTCATTTGAGAGTGTGTTTTTGGATCACGTCACATGAAATGCACCCGGATCCTTGACACCTCTTATTCAACGTTTTAGGATTTGGATTTGGGTTGCATGAAATGCACACCCATAGTTAAGAAGGTAAAATTATTACAAGCGCGCCTAAAGTGGCTAGCGTCTTGTTAACTTTGCGGGAGGCCATGAAAATTCGCTAAATGGCACGTCCCGAATTTCTAAAATATTTTTAATAAAGCATTTAATGAGGTCCCCGCAATTCATGCATTTTTATTTGGCGAGGCTCATCTCGTTTTTATTTTAAAAAGGGCAAATCCTAAAGCAACTATGATTTTCTACTTATTTTTGTCTCTAATCGGGCCCAATTAATTCGCATTTATAAATTCGGGCCTCAAGTTCAAGTCCGAATTCAAACAAAAGGGAAGACCCTCTTAATTTGAACCCGCCACCTATTTGAAACCCAAATTTATATTTGTGAATTGATTTCCTATATTCCTATGTAACTTTGAAGGGTTTTTGATTTATAGCAGTCTTGAGCCTAATNTCCATCTCCAACTCACGGGCCATGCTGGACCTGATGCTAGGAATAAGCCCCTCAATGAACCGGCGAACCTTCTCGCGAACAGTAGAAACCAAGGCTGAGGCATGTCTAGCCAAACTGGTGTAACGGACAGCATACTCCGAGACGGTCATAGCACCCTGACGCAAATGCTCAAACTCCGCGCGCCATGCATCCCTGAGGCTCTGAGGAACAAACTCTCTCAGAAACATATCTGAAAACTGGGTCCAAGTTAGTGAAGCTGCCTCGTCTGGGCTGTCTAACTCATAGGTGCGCCACCAATCATAGGCGGCTCCTCGAAGCTGAAAAGTAGTGAAAGAAACCCCGCTCGATCCAGAGATACCCATAGTACGGAGAATACGGTAACACTCATCAAGAAACCCCAAGGCATCGTCTGATGCTAATCCACTGAACACCGGAGGATCATACTTCTTGAACCTCTCTAGTCTCATCTGCTCCTGCTCGAAAGCCGCTGCCATGCCCTCGGGCTGAACTGGGGTCGCAGGCGGCGCAGGAATAGTCTCTGGGACCTGCTCGACATGTGCTCGCTGCTCAGGAGTGCGGGCGGCGGGAGTCTGTGCTCCTCCCCCGGCCTGGGATGTGGCTGCAGCAAGGGGAAGCAATCCTGCCTGAGCCAAAGTGGTGTACATACTCATGAACTATGCCAAAGTCTCCTGAAGGGCTGGAGTAGTAGTGGCAGTAGGCGTGTCAGGTGCCTGAACTCTGGATGGGTCTGCTGGTGGTACCTCGGCGGCAGCTCGCGCAGGTGCTCTCGCTGCAACACGTGCACGTCCTCGAACTCTACCCCGGCCCCGACCTCCGACGGCTGCAGCAGGGGAGGCGGGTGCCTGATCACCTCGGGTAGTACGTGTCATCACCATCTGTGAGAGAGTAGAAGACAGAGGATTACGATTGTGGATGTCAAAAATCTCGCACGACAGGGAAATCAAATGAAGTGGAATTTTCCTAACGGTTACGTAGCCTCTCGCAGATAAGTACAGACGTCTACGCGCCGATCCACGAGACTCTAATAAATCGGCTTGTGATCTGTGACTCCTATGAACCTAGAGCTCTGATACCAACTTGTCACGACCCCAGTTCGCCCTCCATGAACATGTCGTGACGGCACCTAGTCCCTACGACTAGGTAAGCCTAACAATGCGGAAGATAAACCATAATTGCGGAAGAAAGTAAATAAAACTGAACTAGAAAAATAAAACGGTGTTTAAGGTGCCGCTCGGCACATACCACAACAATTCTCGAAGCTAACAACATTCCCAAAACCCGGAAACTCACAAATCACAAGCTAAGAGGATACATAAGGGGCTCTGACTCAGGAATATCTATACAAATGAGAAATACTGGAAAAGCTATACTTATTACAGAAAGCTGGAAAGGGACTCCTCGGTCTGCGGACGTAGCAGATATACCTTGAAGTCTCTACCGGTTCGCCTCCTTCCAAGGCTGACAGAACTGAGCGGAAGTACCTGTATCTGCACAACAAAAAAAGTGCAGAAGAGTAGCATGAGCACACCACGGCGGTGCCCAGTAAGTATCAAGACTAACCTCGGTGGAGTAGTGACGAGGAACAGTCGAGGCACCTACCGGCCAATAAACAGTATAATCATAGGAATAATGGAAACGACATATAATTATGTAAAGACTGCATGAATGACCAAAAATGCTACAATTCACAATACGGAAAAATACAACAAGTAACAACGAGAATATAATAAATGATGATAAGAACTGCCGGCAGAATCACAAATCCAAATCCTTAGGTCACAACACAGCAGGGGGGTGGGGTGGGGAAACAAGTCAATAACTCATATCCTACAATGATGTTCATAAAGGTCTTACTCAACTCTTTCAACAATTTCACCAAGTCTCGGACAAACCACAACTCGCGAAGACCCGGTATCTGAAAATCTAACAATTGGCATCCTGTGCCCCATCAATCTCATGGTCATGCTGACAACTAACTGGCTAACTAGGGCCACTCTCCCAAATATAGTGGATAACGAGGGCGTACCTCCACCCTTAGCAAAAAAATCAGGAGGAATTCATCTCTATTAGGAGTGTTCGGCTACGTGTATGCTTGTGCTAGTGTTTTTAACAAGAATTCTACCAATTAGAAAACATAAAAAAAGGGAACGGACCACACGTACGAATGTTTCCTCACAACTTCCAAGCGGTAACGCTCATACAGGTAAGTGACCCACAATCACAATATAAAACAAATAGGAATGCCTCCACAGGCCGTCACAATTCGTTACAATCAACCCCTGACATAGCCCACCTTATTACGCCACGTGTGCAATTAATAACATAATAAGCACCGCCTTATTTCGCCACATGCGCAACCCACATATAAGCATATAACATATCCCGCCTTATTACGCCGCATGTGCAACACATCAATAGCAACAATAGCACGGCAAAGACCTCGTGCAACCCTTCAACAACAAGTGCATGGCAGAGACCTCGTGCATCACAGTACCAACAGTCGCACGACAGAAACCTCGTGCATCACAGTATCAACAATCGCACGGCAGAAACCTCGTGCATCACAATATCAACAACCGCACGGCAGAAACCTCGTGCATCACAATATCAACAATCACACGGCAGAAACCTCGTGCATCACGATATCAATGCAACACCAACAAATGACAATATATGCAGGAACAAAGCAAAAGGATCAACTCAAGAAATTCCGTTCACCAAAAGACGGTACAACTAACTCAGAAGGAATAACCGTTGTCACACCTCCTTTTTTACTACTACACCCCGCGAAGGGTATAATAAAGGAGTTTTTCCAGTTAAAGGAGAATCGAAACGGGATTCGTTTATTAAGAGATTCAGAGTCGCCACTTGGGAGATTTATGGTGTCCCAAGTCACCGGTTTGAATCCCGAATCGAGGAAGGGTTTGACTCTGTTTGACAGTCGCGAACCAGAAATCCGGGTAAGGAATTCTGTTAACCCGGGAGAAGGGGTTAGGCACTCCCGAGTTCCGTGGTTCTAGCACGGTCGCTCAACTGTTATATTCGGCTAAGGTCTAGTTTTAATACATGTTATCCTATCGTGTAATTTTAGAATTGTTTAACCGCTTTTAATTAATTTTTATGAAAGTGAACGTCGTTTAAGAGCGTGTTTTTGGATCACGTCACATGAAATGCACCCGGATCCTTGACACCTCTTATTCAACGTTTTGGGATTTGGATTTGGGTTGCATGAAATGCACACCCATAGTTAAGAAGGTGAAATTATTACAAGCGCGCCTAAAGTGGCTAGCGTCTTGTTTAACTTTGCGGGAGGCCATGAAAATTCGCTAAATGGCACGTCCCGAATTTCTAAAATATTTTTAATAAAGCATTTAATGAGGTCCCCGCAATTTATGCATTTTTATTTGGCGAGGCTCATCTCGTTTTTATTTAAAAGGGCAAATCCTAAAGCAACTATGATTTTCTACTTATTTTTGTCTCTAATCGGGCCCAATTAATTCGCATTTATAAATTCGGGCCTCAAGTTCAAGTCCGAATTCAAACAAAAGGGAAGACCCTCTTTACTTTGAACCCGCCACCTAATTTGAAACCCAAATTTATATTTGTGAATTAATTTCCCATATTCTTATGTAACTTTGAAGGGTTTTTGATTTATGGCAGTCTTGGGCCTAATAGCACGCCTCAAATTCAATCTGGAAGGTCTAACTAATTTAAAAGGGAAAATTTACCAAAGCTTTGGGCCAAAATTGAATTACTTTGAAAGGTGGGTCAACAGCGAGAAGGAACGGGTGCAAATCTTATCTGAACTACACCCACAATTAAAAAGAATAAGAATCTTTAGTGTACTTGCTTTCAAATCTGGACCAATAGAAATAACCAGAATTTTCACTTCATGAGAGGCTAACTAGCCTTGGGCTTCATGACAGGCCCAATTTGGAAGATTCATTAGAAACAAAATCGGCCCAAGCGTCAGTGACACTGAGAGCCCTAAAACCACTGGACGGGCTGTTAAGCCCAGGATCCTTGGGTCAGCTCAATATCCATGGTTGAGTTTTCACCAATTGAATTCATAGATTTAAGTAACAACTGAAGGTAGTTTCAACTTCAATCAATTGAACAATATCAATTTAATTCTAATTTGTATTCTGATCAGATCTAAACTAAGGAAGTCCTACAATCAATTAGTGAGCTCAATGATCGAACTAATGTAGCCAAAGTTTGTTGAACAATAGACGCAACACCTACTGTATTATAATGCTATTTTCGATTTCCAAAAGCATCACACTGGAATTCAGGCTAACCTATAGAATTATGTGCATACTTGGTTAAGTGTGCACACTGAAGTGGATTATACGGATGCAGTTCACACAGTCCAATTAATACAAGTTATAAAATGTTCAAATCATCTAAATCTCTACTACAATCCACTGAGGACGCATTCAAATATGAGAACTGTATAAAACCACGATTAACTCCTATTTTCCACTTAATACTTACTAACATTGATATCAAACCTAAGCATGCTTTGAATCTAGCAATTCTAACTACAATTATAAAAGCATGAGACGAATTGAAAATCAGTACAGTCCAGACAGTTTGTTCGTTCATCCAAATATGAAACAGAGCTACAATTACACTAGCAACTACGATTACGCTAAGTAACTACATATACCAAATTGTTAGCACGTATTGAACTAAATGAATATTGAGCAGCAAACGTTAGTGTATAGTTCTCATTCCATGTTTCAATTTGAGCTACACCACAACTGGTTCAAGATATGTACCTGGAATTTAAAATAGAACAAGAAGAACGAGAAGGTCAGCAGCAGTTCAGCAAATCAGAGTTCACACCAGCAGCAAGCAGGAACAAGTTCAACAACTCAGCAGCAATTTTAACCCAGAAATAGTCTCAAATGACCCAGTAAACGTTTCCCACCAAATCAGGCACAAAACCTAATCAAATTGATTCGAAAATGCACTCAGAATGCTTCTGAAACTTTCAGCAATCCAAAACTCAACCAAAACCAGCTTAATTAAACCCAAAATCACTCGAAATCAAAAGAGTGAACCTTTGAAACTTCCGCAAACAGACATTGAACTAGAAGATGTGAATCAATAACTAGAAATCGAGATTAGCCTAAAATTTTCAATGGAACAGTTTTTTTTTGAATTTTTGACGATTTTTTTGTTTGTTTTTTGAAGGACTAGATCTAAGATTTGGATTTGAAATTCAAATTTTCAGCTAATGAAAGCTATGAAATGTTTTTTTTTTTGGGAGATTGGAGGCTGAAAAAAAAACTTGTGAATGAAGGCATTGGGGTTGCCTTTTATAGGCAAGAAATGGGGTAGAATGTTCTAGATGGCACTCACATTTTTTCCCTCTTTTAGTTTCAGATTTCATCCACTAGACCTTCAATTTTTTGCTTGTCTCTCAAGTTACTGCCCTAAATTTGCTGAAATCTTCACTAAAGTCCTATTTTAGAAGGCCCTAGGGTGTTCTTCTACTTATACAATACCTATACTACCCTTATTCGAGTTCTAGAATTACCAAGCTTTAATAAACTAACCATTTCGGCTGCCCAAGATACCCCTGGAGACCCCCTGAAATTATTAACATTCAATAAAATCTATCGGCTATAACCAAACAACTAATCTAAGCCTAATGACTAAATGAACCAAATGAATTAACCCATGACACTTACTGATTAAACCCCCACCTGACTGAATTAAACTAACCAAAAACTAACGAATCACATACTAACAAAAATAAGGATCAAACAATACCTAGACAGAATCAATTAACAAAACAAAACCAAACGCATGCTCAGGCGAGATTAATGATCAAATTGACAAGATGACGAAAGCAAATTTCAGAATACCATACATGAGGAAATCTAAACAGGACTTGGAAAACATGTAAGCTAATTATTATTATGTATTAAAAGAAAAGATAATCAGATAACAGAAAAATGCCTATACTGAATTCAAAAGACAACCAAATCCTAAATTGATCATTCGAGAAGAGATAAAAAGAAAATAATGGAATGAAGAACCAAGAAAACATTACCTGAGGTGCCTAGACCGGACACTGGAAACTCGATTCGAGCCCCGGAATAACATAATCGTTCGTTCTTTACCAAAACAAATGAAAATGTTATTTCAGGACTCAAATCCAATACTGGATGCAAGAAATTGGCCAAGCTCGAACCCAATCGAATTTTAGGGTTCTGCTCGTCCTAAGATTTGAAATTCGAGCAGATATAAGGAGATTCGAGGAAACCCAGTTGGAGATTAGGGATGAGGGAGTTGAGACGAGTCTATGGTGTTCATGGGGTGGGGTTTGGACGCCGGCACCGCCATTAACGGCGATGGAAAATTAAGGCGGCTAGTTAGGGTTCGAGTTATTTGAGCAGACCTGGTGGGATTTGAGGGAAACAGGGCTCAGATTTGAGAAGAGGAGGGCGAGGTGCTTGAGTGGTGTAAGTTTGGGAGGGTTTGGACGCCGGCCGCCGCCGTAGGCGATTTCCGGCGGCGGCAGGCGGTGGTTCAGGGCGGGGTCATGAGAGATGATGACAGGGGGTTCTTAGAGGGGGGGGGTAGGGGCGTTCGGACACTTATATGTTAAGTGATCCCTAGTTCCTGGCCGTTGATCTAATTATCCTAGACGGCTGGGATTGCTCGACGCCAAAACGACGTCGTTTAGATTCCGTTGGGGCAGGCCGGGTTAGAGACTAGATTGGGCCTGGGCATGGAGTGATTTTGGTCCGATTTTGGAGTCCTTATGTGCCTGGCCCAAAACCTTTTAATTCTTTTTATCTTTGTTTTCTTTTCTTATTTTGTTTTCATTTTGTATTTTGATATTTTTCTGACTTTATTAAAATAAAGACCTAATTTATTTCAAAAAATTAAACTCGTTAATTCCTAAAAATTGATTAAGTCCTATGACAAGTTCACCAATCAACAATAAAATGCAAAAATGGACTATTTTTGTTATTTTCTTTATATTTTATTTTAAAAATAACTTAACTACTAATTAATCCTAAAATATGAAAATAAATCCTAAATGCAACTGTCAAATGTATTTTTGATATATTTTTATATGAACTAAATGCACAAATAAAATGCAAATAACTAACGAAAAATAACACAAAAATTCACAAAATTGCAGAATAATGAAGAAAAATTATTTTGTTTGAATTTATGGGAGTAATTCACTTAGGGAAAAAATCACGTGCTCACAACGTGTTGAGTTAGGTTCGGGCCTAAGCACTTCGCTAGAGGGCCGTCGTAAGTCCTCTTGTACATGTCAGTGTGAATGATATTGTATCTGGCCACTTGCATTCTTAGTTTCTTGGCCTCTTTTTTATCGCCAGAGAGTGTGCCGGCCTGCAAGTATGTGATAATACGATTGCACCAGTCCCAAGTTAAAATTATGGTTCTTACCTCGACTTGGTTTAGTGATGACTTGAGGAGACGGACCACGTTTTTGTCTCTGGCCGTGATGCTTTTGGTAGCTGCGGATAGTTTGGGGAGGCCATCTACCTCGGTATTCTGTGCTCGTGGG
The DNA here is from genome assembly GCF_001879085.1 of Nicotiana attenuata. Taxonomy (NCBI): domain Eukaryota; kingdom Viridiplantae; phylum Streptophyta; class Magnoliopsida; order Solanales; family Solanaceae; genus Nicotiana; species Nicotiana attenuata. The sequence goes on along the minus strand of NC_031989.1, from coordinate 106,223,802 downwards.
ATTTGGTCGAGCTGACATTCATCGAACTCAGGTAATAGCTTGCAGATTTCGGTCTGGTATTTTTGCAATCTTTGTTCTTTGATTTGAAAAGTCCCTGTGACTTGGTTAACTACGAGCTGGGAATCACAGTGCAGTTTCAACCATCTCGCTCTGTATTTGATGCTAATCTTAAACCTGTAATTACGGCCTCCTACTCGGCCTCATTGTTAGTCATATCCGGGCACCTTATTTGATTGGGCAGTGAACTTAAGAAAATAAGTGAAGATATTTGAAACTTATGGTTTAAAATGAGTCAAAGATTTTTGTGTAGTTGTAAATCATCTCATAATGCTAAATAATTTTTTAAATATAGAAAGGGGATCATTCTTTTGAAAACTGACTTAAAAGAAAATAGGTTCATATAAATTGAAATGGATGGAGTAACAAATTTTTGAATGATTATCTATATATATTGTGACTAAATTTTAAATTACAATTTAGAAAATATTTCATTAATGACCATCAAAGTCGTTTATAATAAAATAATAATAGTATAAAACAATGTTAGAGTAAAAAAAATTCATAGAATGATTACTATACTTATAGTGTTAATGAGTTTAAATAATATCTATAATAAGATTAAAAAAATTATTATACAATATGTAAAATACCTAGGTTTAAAAATAAATATCATATACAATATAAAAAGGTAGTGCATAGATGGAGGGTTGAACATGACAAAGGAAAAAATAGACATTACATTGGAGGGGGGGGG
>NC_031989.1:106157378-106223028 GCF_001879085.1 Nicotiana attenuata | reverse complement strand
AGGGAGGGTGACTATTGTTCAAAGTTGAGGAATGAATTTAATTTTGAAGGTAAAGTTGAGATGTAAATGATTTTTACCCCTTTTTTACACATGGGGATTTGCTTTTACACCTAAGACATAAGATCTAAAAAAAATATTTTCTTAATTTTAATATTGTAAATGGTTATAAAGGCTCATTTATCCCCTTTTCTTTTACTACTACATTTTTTTTTCCTTTTCCTTTCTCTTTCTTATGGAGTTAGGGGTTATTTGGTTTGATATATAGCAAGAAATATTCATGCAATAAAGGATTTGTAATAATGATACAATATTGGTTTACTTTTTTATTCATGTATAGTTAATCCTTGTATAAAGTTATACACCAATTTTGATATAACTTTATACCACTATCAACATGGAATAGTGATAAATGATGAAAAATGCATATTTTTGAGTATGTTTGCATATTGTTTCTTATGTGAGTTGCGGGAGATTACATGTTTATAAACATATAATATGCTCGTTACATGTTTATTGTGTGTAGGAATGAATTTGGATGGAAGTTGGCAAGAATTGGATGATTTGATGCAAAAAAAAAGTAGAGATGCAAGACCTAGGAGCGTGCCACAAGTGGTGCATTGCATGAAAGTAGGCGCGAAATGGCCTAAGGAATGAAAAAAATAGTGCAGTATGGACGCCGACACTGGACCTGGCACACAAAAGGAACAAAGAAGAAGAAAAATAGCTGGGAGCGTGCTAGAAGTCGCGCGTTGCACCAACTCTAGCACGCGACTCAGCGTGTCCTTCTCGAATTAGGAGAGATCAAGGACGCCCCACATCAACCCTAATTGATATAAATACATCATAAAACGTCCTTTTGAGGGGAAAGACACTACTTTTGGGTAAGACAACACCCAAGGGGGCAAGAATACGCTAGGAGCAATGAGGAAGATTAAACCACGAGTTTTTTCTTTCTTCTTCCTATTTTTCATTGTTGGTTATGAATTTTAGTATTGTAGTTTTACATATTATTATGAGTAGCTAATTTATTATCATGAGTTTTGATGGAATCTTTTGGAGGATAAATTCTTGTTATGTTTTAAAATAATTTAACCTTTGGATTTATCTACTTGTTTAACTACGTGCTTATTTCAGTTGATTGAATGGACATCGACTGACTATGCCTATTTATTATGTGTTTCTTGATAAAGAATACATATTTAGGTGGTTGTTGAACAACGTCACTCCTAAGGTATATGAGAGATCAATAGGGCGGGTTTAAAAGCGAGATTAGAGATAATGAAGCTTTGATGTGATCATAGTGAGCGGTGGAAAAGTGCGAGCTAGCGTAATTCAAGAGAATATGACTAGTACATTATTGTAGTTGCTCGAGAGAGAATTACGTTAAGTCGAGTGCTCATGATCAATAGAGAATACTTAGGCGAAATTGTAGGAGACGTAGCGGAAAAGATTCCGACAATTGGAAAAATCATAACTTAGGCCTCCTTTATCTTGTCTCCACCCCTTAGTATCTTTAGTTGCTAATTTACTATTTTAATTTGTTAGTTAATTAGTTAGATATAAGAATCTTAATATTTCTAACTTAGGAATTGTTCGAGCTTGCCTCATTGTTAATATCGAACAGTTATAGCGAAACTTTATTTCTCTGCGGGATTCGACTCCGGACTTTTAGACCCGATTATATTTGCAGCTACCGTTTATCATTTTTAGGATTAGAGTTGGGCGTGATCAAATTTTGGCGTCGTTGCCGGGGAACTAACGGTGTAGTTATAGCTATAAATATTGCTAGTTTCAAGTTTGAACTTTTATATTATTTTGTTTTTATTTTTTATTTAAGAAACATGACATCTTGGAATTATGGGTGTTTAGGTGTTGGTAATTCTACTTTTGATCCTTATACATATTGTGAAGGAAATCACTCGTGGCAGAATTATGAAAATGATCCCGGGAGCGAGTTATGTGCACTAACTCAATCTTATGTGTGGAATGCATGTGATATGTGTGGTGGTGGTCAAGATGGTCACTTTCATGGTTGTGCTTATATTTATTATCCTCCCCCAACCCCTTACTCTGATGGTTCTACTTTTTTTTGTGAAGCTAATAGGAACAAAGAACCCAGGGATGATGATCTGAAAGAGATCAAAGATCTAAGGTTCCTTGTGGAACAAAATAATGGCATACAATTACGGATACAACGGTAAGAGGAAACTATTCACAACCTGAAGACTCAAGTGAGTCAAATGGTAGAAGTTTGGAATGTTCAACAACTCAATATGGTGGATAGTAGCCGAAAACAATATGAATTAGAGTCAGCAGTTGACACTCTGGTGGAGGATGTTAAAGTAGAATACCAACAACCGAATAAACTAGAATTTGAAGATGCCTATGTTGAAAACGTGATACTAGAGTCAGCCAAGGATAGTGAGGATACAAATTTTGTTGATTCTAGTGCCATTGGTGTTAAGGATGTTGAAAGTCCCGGAGTTTATGTATTTGAGCACAATGGTCCTCACTCCAAGCATTTTTCCATATTGTGTTTGGATGATGATATGAAAATAGAATTATCCGAGCCAATTGAAGAATCAGGGAATGAGGAACAAGGTCCCTACATTCTGGAATTTTTCATTCTAGAAAGACAGGATTACATACCTCATCTAAAGGCAAGGAAGTGCAGAATACTATATTATTTTCTTGGGCCAATTAGATTTGTTCCACCACTCTTGGATCATAGTAGAAAATTTGAAGCTAAATTAGGGTTCAATTCATAAGCTCAAGTTGGAGGCAGAAAGTGATTCACATAGTGCCGCGGCGTTAAATCAGGCGCTTGTTGGGAGGCAACACAACTTTACCGCTTTCTTTTATTTTTAATTTTTTTATTTGTATTATTTTTGTAGTGACGTTTTTTTGTAGGAGCATGGAAAGCAAAATCTATTAGAAGGATGCAACAACAAGCCATACGGTTGGAACTAAGTGTGGGGTGCCCGCACAAAGGATCAAGCCTGGGAGAAGTCTGAGTACACTCTGAGCTGCTAATGCTTCGGCCTTTGGCCTACCAGGGAGTTTCTTTTACCCTCTTGTATTTTTGGGTGTGCATAGGGGACAATGCACAATTTTAAGTGCGGGGTGAAGAGACTGTTTGTGTGATTCCTATGCTAGTTTAGTTATATTATTTTATGTGTGTTGAAAATAATCAATAATAATAATTAGGTAGAAATAATCCCTCTTGGTTTTTTTATGGCCACGGTTCTTTTTCAAGGGATGACTCTTTGAACCGGGTAGTAGTTTTTTTTTGTAGGTAGAATTTTCAAAAGGTTTTGAACTTTTCCCTACGATGGACTTCCTAGACAGTTTTCTTGAGAGTTTAAAGTCTAAAGAAAAATACAAAAAGATTTTTTTTTCAACTGATAATGGAATGGGAAGAACTTGAGTATCTATTCTTTTTTATATGTTTTATGTTGGGGCTTAGAAGTGGAGCATTTGTGCTGAGTACCTTCTTCTTGATTATTGCAGCTATATGCCTTGAGAATATGCGTGACTTCCTTTTGATGGTTGGGCTCGTTTATTGACTCTTGTTGTTACTTCCTAGTGTTTGGATTATATGATGATTGTGCTAGTTGCTTTAACTTGAGAGTCGGGTCTGATCCGTTCTGAGTAAGTCATGTACATTGTGTGATGTGAGATTTTGGTTGTACTCTATGCCATCCCTTGTTAGTCTAGAACTTGCCCCGTATGTGAGTCGAAGCGAAATGATTAAGTCTTGTGAGTCTAAGAAATGATATAGGCATTTCTTTGATTGACCCTTGAGCCTATTTGACTACCGGTGATAACATTATCCATAGTCAGCCCTTTTGAGCCTATAGACCTTTTTCTTTGGCACTCACATTACGAGCCAACTTTGTTCTAAATCGTGAGCAAGCGTAATTCGAGAAAATATGACTAGTACATTATTGTAGTTGCTCGAGAGAGAATTACGATAAGTCGAGTGCTCATGATCAATCGAGAATACTTAGGCAAAATTGTAGGAGACGTAGCAGGAAGGATTCCGACAATTGTAAAAATCATAACTGTAGGCCTCCTTAATTTTGTCTCCAACCCTTAGTTGCTAATTTACTATTTTAATTTGTTAGTTATTTAGTTAGATATAAGAATCCTAATATTTCTAACTTAGGAATTGTTCGAGCTTGCCTTATTGGTGATATTGAACAGTTATAGCGAAACCTTAGTTTTCTGTGGGATTCGACTCCAGACTTGTCACGACCCAATTTTGATTTAGGCCGTGATGGCGTCCAGCATCGTTGCTAGGCAAGTCAATAGTGAAAAATCTAGTGATTTCCATTTTTAATTTTCAAACAGTTAACTTTCCTTAATTTAAAGAATTTAAGGAATAACGGATGGTAAAGTAATCAAAACAAAAGCAACTAAATGAAATCATGACAGTAGAATTACAACCAAAATCATGAGTCCACTAGTATGTGCCAGGACCCGGTGTCACAAGTCTATGGGCATTCTAGTGGAATATACAACAGAATACTAGTCTACTGTCTGAAATGAAATAGATAGAAAACATAACAAAAGGGAGACTTTTGCTGCTGCAGTACGGCTCGGAAGGGCAGCTCATCTTGAATCTCGTTGCGGGGATCAAATGTGCGCGCCGGACTGGTAACCAGATGCACCTGCCTCAGATCTTGTACAATTAAGTACAGAAGTGTAGCATGAGTACATAAACAACATGTAGCCAGTAAGTATCCAGTCTAACCTCGAAGAAGTAGTGACGAGGGGTCGACTTTGACACTTACTATGGGCTAACAATAATGTATTATTATTTTATACTAGGCATGGATTTCATAATTTATGTTGAAAGCTCAATAACAGGAAATAATAAATCCTTCTTTCACAAATATTAAATCCCAAGTTTAGTTCCATTATTTAACAGCTTGCATTTCAAGTCATTTAAGCAATTTCAATTATGAATAGTTTCAAAGAATTATCATGCGCAAATTATGCCGAGGTCGTACAACCTGATCCAACATAATATTTAAACTGTGCACTGTCGAGGGTCGAACGGCACGAACCATAGATGCATTTATCTGCTACCGAGGCGCTCAGCTCGCTCCACAAATAGAGAACATTTCAAATAAAATACAAATTCTCATTTACAATCAAGTGTACCATTTATAACTTCAAGTAAGTGAATTTAACCTTTTAAAATTCTTTTATCAAAGCCCAACATAACTTAAGCAATTAAATTAACAAGTAGGGGCGTAAACATTTCAAGTATAGCATGATACAGGTCCTAGACTACCCAGACAATAGCATAATTAGTAGCTACATACAAACTCTCGTCACCTCGTACGTACGTAGCCCCCACAAATAGGTACACATATTCATTTAATTCACCTATGGGGTTAATTCCCTCTTACAAGGTTAGAAAAGAGACTTACCTCACCTCAAAGCCTACTTCCCGGTTCAAGATAGTGCCCAAACCCTCAATTTGGTGTCGAATCAACCCAAAACTAATCAAATAGTATATAAACTTATCAATACATACTCAAAAGTTCGTATTTCAACCATTTAAGAGGTTACTCAACCCTAAATGTTAGATTCATAAACTTTACCTCCGGGCCCATGTGCCCGGATTCCAGATATTTTCGAAGAAAGTTATTACCCATAACCCCATGAACTCAAATATATGACTTCTACTAAATTCCATAACCAATTTCGTGGTCAAATCTCATTTTCATCGAAAACCTAAATTTTCATCTAAACCCTTGATTTTCAATAATTTTTAAATGTTAATCTACCCATATTCTATGTATTTAACTCATGTTGTGTAGAAATTACTTACCTCAAAGTGTTAGGTGAAAACCCTCTTCCAAAAGCTCCAAAAATCGCCCAAGAGATGCAGGAAAATGAAATAAATGGTCTAAGTCCCGCATTAAATGAGCTGGGCACAGGCCTCTGATGTCGCATTTGCGACACCAGGTTAGCAAATGCGACAAAACTCTCGCAAATGTGAACCCTGGGCTTCAGCTGCTAAGGTCGCAAATGCGCTGAAAGTGTCGCAAATGCGAACACTGCCCCAGGTCGAGCTTCTTCGCAATTGCGAAGCTCTTCTTGCAAATGCGAGGCCCACAAATGCGAACAATTTCTCGCATTTGCGAGACCTGCAACACCATCAATAAACACCAGAAAACTAGGGTGTTTTCTCACCCCTTCCGAACATCCGAAACTCACCCAAGCCCTTGGAACTGCACACCAACCACCCACACAATTCTAACAACATCATACAAACTTGCTCGCGCGATCGGAACACCGGAATAACATAAAAACCCATGAATCGGATGCCAAAACGCATGAATTTACTCATTAACTCAAAAACTTCTAAAAACACTTCCGCACGTCCGATTCCTATCAAATTAACTCGGAATGACGCCAAATTTTGTGTGCAAGAGTTGAATGACATTACGGACCTACTCCAACTTCCGAAACTGGAATCCAAACTAGATATCAAAAAGTCCACCATCGGTAAAACTTTCCAAAACTTCAAATTTCTAACTTTCGCCAAATGACTCCGAAACGACCTACGGACCTTTGAATCCACTTCTAGACGTGCTCCCAAGTCCAGAATCACCATACGGAACTATTCCCAGGCTCAGAATCCCAAACAGGCGTCTAGAATGTAAAAATCCATTTCAACCCAAACTTATGGAATTTTCTCAAAATGCCAACTTTCACTATTAGGTGCTGAAACGCTCCCGGGTCGTCCAAAACCCGATCGGAACATACGCCCAAGTCTGAAATCATCATATGAACCTATTGGAATCGTCGAATCTCGATTCCGAGGTCGTTTACTCAAGACATTGACCGAAGTAAAACTTAGCCTTTTAACCCAACCTTAAGGAACCAAGTGTTCCGATTTCAACCCGAACCCTTCCAAATCACAAACTAACCATCCCCGCAAGTCATAAAACAGCAAAAGCACATATGGGAAGTCTTATTTAGGAGAACCGGGTTCTAGAAAGCAAAACGACCAATCGGGTTGTTACATTCCCCACCTTTTAAACAAACGTTCGTCCTCGAACGAGTTTAGAATCATACCTGGAGTGCTGAATAAGTGTGGGTATCTGCTCCGCATGTCCTCCTCGGACTCCCAGGTCGCCTCCTCGACTAGTTGGCCCCTTCACTGAACCTTTACTGCGGAAATCCTCTTGTATATCAACTGGCGATCCTGTCTAGCAACAATGGCAACTGGCTCATCCTCATAACCAGGCTCTCATCTAGCTGAATAGTGTTGAAGTCTAACACATGTGACAGGTCGGCGTGATACCTCCAGAGCATAGACACGTGAAAAACCGGATGAACTCCTAATAGGTTGGGAGGTAAAGCAAGCTCATAAGCAACCTCCCCAACTCGTTTCAACACCTCCAATGGACCTATAAACCTTGGGCTCAACTTGCCTTTCTTCCCGAATCTCATAATACCCTTCATCGGCGAGACCTTCAAGAGAACCTTCTCGCCCACCATAAATGATACATCACGCGCCTTCTGGTCCGCGTAACTCTTCTATCTGGACTGTGATGTACGAAGTCGCTCTTGAATCGACTTCACCTTTTCTAAGGCACCCTTCATCAAATCAGTACCATATAGCTTAGCCTCGCCGGGCTCAAACCACCCGAAAGGAGAACGACATCGCCGACCATATAGAGCCTCAAATGGAGCGATCTCGATGCTGGAGTGATAACTATTATTGTAAGCAAACTCGGCCAAAAGGTAAGAATCGGTCCCACTGGCCTCCAAAGTCAATCATACATGCTCGGAGCATGTCCTCCAGGATCTGAACTGTCTGCTCCGACTGCCCGTCGGTCTGTGGATGAAATGTTGTGCTGAGTTCTACACGGGTTCCCAACTCACTCTGTACGGCCCTCCAGAAATGTGAAGTAAACTGAGGCCCTCTATCTGATATGATGGAAACGGGCACGCCATACAATTGAACTATCTCCTGAATATAAATTTGGGCCAACCTCTCTAAAGTATACATAGTCACAACCGGAATGAAATGTGCCGACTTGGTCCACCTATCGAAAATGACCCAAACTACATCAAGCTTCCGCAAGGTCCACGGCAACCCAACTACGAAGTCCATAGTAATGAGCTCCCACTTCCACTCCGGTATAATCATCTGCTGGAGTAGTCCACCTGGCCGCTGGTGCTCATACTTAACCTGCTGGCAATTTAGGCACCTAGATACATACTCAACTATGTCTTTCTTCATCCGCGGCCACCAAAAATGCTGCCTCAGGTCACGATACATCTTTGTAGCACCTGGATGAATGGAATACCGAGAACTGTGTGCCTCATCTAGAATCCTCCCTCTCAAGCCATCGACATTAGGAACACATAGACGACCCTGGAGTCGTAGAACACCATCATCGCCGATAGAAACCTCCTTGGCACCACCCTGTAGTACTGTCTCTCTGAGGACCATCAAATGTGGATCATCAAACTGTCGAGCCTTGATCTGCTCCAATAGTGAAGACTGAGCAACAACGCATGCGAACTCGGCTGGGCTCCAAAATGCCCAACCTCACAAGTCTATTAGCCAAGGATTGAATGTCCAAAGCTAGTAGCCTCTCCTCTACTGTAAAGGATGCCAAGCTACCCATACTCTCTGCCTTTCTGCTCAAGGCATCCACGACTACATTCTCCTTGCCCGGATGATAAAGAATGGTGATGTCATAGTCCTTCAGTAACTCAAGCCATCTGCGCTGCCTCAAATTGAGATCCCTCTACTTGAACAAATGTTGTAAGTTGCGATGATCAGTGTAAACCTCACATGACACCCCATAAAGATAATGCCTCAAGATCTTAAGAGCATGAACAATCGCAGCTAACTCTAGATTGTACACAGGGTAATTCTTCTCATGGATCTTCAACTGACGTGAAGCATACGCCATAACTCACCTGTCCTGCATTAGTACACATCCCAAATTGATGTGTGAAGCATCGCAATACACCGTATACATCCCCGAACCGGAAGGCAACATAGAACCGGTGATGTAGTCAAATCTGTCTTGAGCTTCTGAAAGCTCACCTCACAATCATTGGACCAATGGAACGGAGCACCCTTCTGGATCAATCTAGTCAAAGGTGCTGCAATGGATGAAAAGCCCTCCACAAACCGACAATAATAACCTGCTAACCCCAAGAAACTCCTGATCTCAGTCGCCGAAGTGGGACGAGACCAACTCTGAATTGCCTTAATATTCTTGGGATCCACCTTAATACCCTCGCCTGATACGACATGCTCTAAGAATGCCACAGAATCTAGCCAAAACTCACACTTGGAGAACTTAGCATATAGCTTCTGTTCCCGCAAGGTCTGAAGCACCACTATCAGATTCTGCTCGTTCTCCTCCATACTATGCGAGTAGATCAAGATGTCATCAGTGAAGACAATGACAAACGAATCAATATAAGGCCTGAACACCCTGTTCATCAATTCCATAAATGCCGCTGGGATGTTAGTCAAGCCGAAGGACATCACCAGAAAATCATAATGACCATATCTAGTACGGAAAGCAGTCTTCAGAACATCCGAGTCTCGAATCTTCAACTGATGGTACCCTAATCTCAAGTCAATCTCAGAGAACACCCTAGCACCTTGCAACTGGTCAAACAAATCATAAATACGCGTTAACGGGTGCTTGTTCTTGATGGTAACTTTTTTCAACTGGCGGTAATCAATGCGCATCCGCATAGTTCCATCTTTCTTCTTCACAAATAACACCGGTGCACCCCAAGGTGATACACTTGGTCTGACAAACCCCTTTGCTAATAACTCCTCAAGCTGCTCCTTCAACTCTTTCGGAGCCATACGGTACGGTAGGATGGATATAGGCTGGGTACCTGGAGCCAAATCAATACAGAAATCAATGTTGCGATCTGGTGGTATGCTTGGAAGATCAGAAGGAAACACATTGGTGAGCTCTCAGACTACTGGCACTGAATCAGTCGTCGGAGACTCTGCGGTAGTATCCCTAACATAAGCTAGATAAGCTAAACAACCTTTCTCAACCATGTGTAGAGCTTTCATAAAAAAAGATAACCCTACTAGATGTACTAACAGACGAACCCTTCCACTCCAATCTAGGCAACTCTGGCATTGCTAAGGTAATGGTCTTAGCATGGCAATCAAGGATGGCATGATATTGGGATAACCAGTCCATGCCCAGGATGACCTCAAAGTTGATCATATCAATCAACAGAAGGTCCGCTCTAGTCTCGTAACCACAGAATGTGACCACACAGGACCGATGGATCCGATCCATAACCACAGAATTGCCCAAAGGAGTGGACAGATAAACAAGAGTACCCAAGGACTCACGAGAAATATCCAAGAAATAAGCAAATAGAGATGACACGTACGAATAGGTAGACCTTGGTTCAAATAAAACCGAAGCATCCCTACCGTAAAAAAAATACCTGTGATCACGGCATGTGAGGCCACTACATCTGGTCAGGCCAGGAAGGCACAGAACCTGGCTGGAGCGTTGGCCGGCTGGCCTCCGCCTGACTGAACAGTAGCTGGCTAAACTCCCCCTTCCTGACCTCTACCTCTAGGATGGCCCCAACCCACCCGCCCTCCACCTCTGGGCGATCAGATGGATGGTGCTGTAATCATGGGCTGCTGGCCCTGCTGCACTGCCTTGCCCCGAAGCCTGGGGCAGAATCTCCACACATGACTGAGATCTCCGCACTTGTAATAACCTCTTGGTGCGGTGATCTGCTGCCCTGAAGTCTGACCCAGATGGCCTGAAGACCCACTAGAAGAACCCTAAATAGCTAGTGGACGGTATGAACTCTTGCATGGCATTGAAATAGGATATGGAAGAACCCTGGTGGCTTGAGTACCCACTGGAAGAACCCTGAATAGCTGGTGGGCGGTAAGATCTCTCTGGCATGGCGCTGAAATAGGGTCGCGCCAGAGCACCCCGAGGAGGTGGTGGTGCTGGATATATGGGCCTGCTAGGCTGACCCCTCCCAAACTGACCTCGTCCCTCAGCTGGGGCACCTTTAAACTCTCCAGAATAACGAACCCTCTTGTCCCTCTGCATCTGCTCTCTACCTGTCAAACAGTAACCCTCAATCCTCCGAGCTATCTCCACTACTAGCTGATAAGAAGTCCCCATCTCAACCTCCCAGGTCATAGTAGCCTGAATACCTGAGTGAAACCCCGCAACAAACCTCTGCACTCTCTCGACATCGGTAGGGAGTATCATAAGTTCATGGCGGGACAACACAGAAAATCTCGCCTCATAGTCGGTCACAAACATCTGACCCTGCTGGAGCTGCTCAAATTGAAACTGCAACTCTTGCCTATGAGAGGGTGGAATATACCTGTCCAAGAATAGGCGTGTGAACTGGTCCCAAGTCATAGGAGGAGAACCTACTGGTCTGCCAAGAAGATAAGACCGCCACCACTTACGGGCATTGCCCTCCAACTGGAAAGTAGTGAAATCCACCCCATGGGATTCCAATATCCTCATGTTGTACAGTCTGTCCCTGCACCTATCAATGAAGTCCTAGGGATCCTCATGTCGCTTACCTCCAAAGACAGGAAGGTGTAGCCTAGTCCATCTGTCCAATAGCTTCTGCGATTCGCCGGCCGCGGCTGGTCTAGGCTCAGGTGCAACTGCTGCAACTGGTTGGGCTTTGTCCACGTGTTGTGTACCCGGGGTCTGATATATGGTAGCTACATGCCCCGGAGCCTGGGCACTAGGGGTCTGTGCTTCCCCTCCCGCCTCAGATGTAGCTGGGTCCACTGGATATAAACCAGTCTGAGTCATAGTGTCCATGAACCGCAGTATACAGCCCATGACCTCCTCAAAGCCCGGGGCTGACATGAAATCCACTAGGGCTGGCTCTGCTGCAGGCACCTCGCCCTGCTCCTCAATGATGAGATCCTCTACTGGATCCATTGGTGGTGCAACTGGGGTAGCTCCGGGGCATCCTCGTCCCCTACCTCAGGCTGGTGCCCTCCCCCGGCCTCTACCTCGGCCTCTAGCAACAAGGGGAGCAGCTCCTCCCAGGTCAGGAACATCTGCCGTGCGTGTTCTCACCATCTATAAGAGAATAGAAGAAAGAAACTCAAAATACTATCAATTGCACGATAGGAGATGAATAAGGAGTAGTTTCCTAACACCCCATAGCCTCTCCAAGATAAGTACAAACGTCTTTGCACCGATCCGCAAGACTATATTAGGTCTGCCCATAACTTGTGAGACCTACGTGAACCTAGTGCTCTGATACCATGTTGTTACAAACCAATTCTGATTTAGGCCGTGATGGCGCCCACCACCGTTGCTAGGCAAGCCAATAGTGAAAAATCTAGTGATTTCTATTTTTAATAAGTTTTTCAAACAGTTAACTTTCCTTAATTTAAAAAATTTAAGGAATAACGAATGGTAAAGTAATCAAAACAAAAGCAACTAAATGAAATCATGACTGTAGAATTACAACCCAAAATCATGAGTCCGCTAGTGTGTGCTAGGGCCGATGTCACAAGTGTATGAGTTTTCTTGGACTTTATTTGATGTATTTGAGTTGCTTTTGGCTAGTTTTGAGCCGTTCGGAAGTCGCTACGCGCGTAATGGCATCTTTGGAGCATCGCTTGGCTTGCTCGGTATTGGAATTTGGCTTGTTCGAGGTAAGTAACTCTTCTAAACTTAGTGCTGAGGGTATGAAACCCCGAATTATGTGCTATGTGATTGATGTTGAGGCGACGGACATTCTAGGTGACGGGAGTGTGTGCGTGCATCCTGTGAATTATGACTCCGTTGTTTTATGGCGCTATTTAGTGGCCCTATTTTGTTGATATATGTGTTTTCACTATGTGATTAAGTAACTGAGCTGTCAATCATGCTAGATATCATGTTTAGGCTTTATGCTGAAATTGTTAGGACCCATAGTGGTCGTTTCTTACTGTCATCTCATTGACTTCATTGATATTTTGTACTCAGTCATATTCATGCATTCATATCATATCTCGATCTCAGTTGTTGTTTATTAATACATCATATCAGTGTTGTTGGGCTAGTTTCATGACATTGTGTGCCCGTGAGTGAGACTAGAGAGATTGATGACTGAGTGCTGAGAGCCTGAATATGAGTGACAGTTATGGGGTCGGGTTGCACGCCGCAGCATATTATATTGATTTCTGCCTGGATCTGGCTTACGATAGCGCTTGGGCTGTAGGAGCCCCTCCGTAGTCTTTACACACCACCAATGAGTGCGGTTGATTATATTGAGGGATGGATCTTTCCTGGACATGGATCTTGTCCGAAGTATACATATATACCTGAGATGGATCTTCTCCATGGGGCCGGATTGGCCTTCCTCGGTACTGAGTGACTGATGGTCAGTGATGTATATATTCCGGGATGGATCTTGCCTGGGTCGTATGGGCCATATACAGTACCGAGTAGTTAAGCATGATGAGGGGAAAGTGTGAGACAGTGAGATTGAGTACTCTGAGAGTGTGAGTACATGATTCATATCTGAGATACATGGCATTGGCATACACACATGACATACAGGCATAGAGATGCATATTTTCTCATGTTGTACGGTATCACGTCATTCATGACTTTTCACACACATTGATATGTGGGCATAGAGAGGTATTTCACCCTTGCTATCTGGAAAGAAAAGGAAACATCTTATTTATTGTGAAAGTATTTTGGAAAAATTATAATTTTCAAACCATCTCATATTTTTTGACGATTTTTGTAAAGGATTGGGTTTTCACTAATATTCTTGAAAAGCGGAGCTATTTTTGGAAAATTGTGGAAAAACTGAGCATTTTATCTCTGAGTTACTTCCTTATTTATATGCTCTGTGTTATTATGAACTGTTGTTGGCTACTGGTGTTGGACCCAAGCATGTTCCAGCTCGTTATTACTTTCAACCTAAGGTTAGGTTTGTTTCTTAGTAGTACATGGGGTCGGTTGTATTGATACTACACTTCTGCACATTGCATGCAAATGTTGGCTGCTGAGGTTGCTGTGTTCGATGGGAGCTAGATTTGAAGATGTACCTACGTTCCGGTTGTAGCTGCCTCTTGTTTATGGTAGCCGTAGATTATAAAAGCTCTGTTTATGTACTTTTCAAACAGAAGATGTATTTACTTCATATCAGCTCTGTAAATTCTATTCTTAGAAGCTCATGATTTGTACTACCAGTCCTTGGGAAAGTGTATAAGATTTAGATAATTCTCTTGTTTAAATTGCCTTATTAAATATTATTGGAATTGATAGTATAGTTGGCTTACCTAGCGGGTGGTTAGGTTCCACCACGACTAGTCGATTTTGGGTCGTGACAGATTGGTATCAGAGCTCTAGGTTCATAGGTTCTACAAGTCATGAGCAAGTGTCTAGTAGAGTCTTGTGGGTCGTTATGATGACGTTCATACCTATCTTCGAGAGGCTACAGGAAATTTAGGATATACTTCCCATCTTCCTTTCCTTATCGTGCGACATTGATTCAGCTTGTGGCGCAATACTTTGAATTCCTTCCACGTATTCGTATGCGCACATGAGCGTTCGGTATCCGCTGTGCATTGACGACTTGTGATTCCATGGATGAGGTTAAAGATATTGATTGTGAGAGAACGTGCTTTTGGACTTATATGTCCGATAGCGTCCCTATGAGTGGAATTTGCGACTAGATGTGTGGTCGGATGGCTATATGATGAGTATGATGTGACTACGGGTGTGTTTAGATAGATTGGATTTGATGAAAAGATTTTGATTGAGATGTAAATTGGGTGCTTGATTTCCGTCTTGATTTGACGCATAGTCTCGAGTTATTGGTATGTTGAAGGAAATTTTCATGTTATTTAGTTGAGGAGTGAAGTGATTCTTCATGTCGTGATATGAATTCAGACTCAGGAAGATTAAGTGACTGCGTAATAGTTATTACTGTGGAAGGGAATAGAGAGATCCCAGTTTGAGGCAAAGCAGGTGGGTTATCTCCTGCAGGGTGTCCTGAGGGTTATGTCATCCCTATGTTGTTTTGTAGCAAGTTCTCTTTTACCGGTGAATTATAATTGCTGCACTTTGAGATTGGATCACTTATGAGAGGTGGCTTGACTATTACAGATTTGCAGAAAATTTTAGATATTAGATGGTTTGTGTTACATGAGCTTATAAAGGATTTAGTTGAATTTTAGTGCGGGATTTTAGCAACAACAGAGTATGGGTATTGTAAGTTATCAGATGCTTTATTCCTTGGCTTCGAGCCAAGTGGGGGAGTCTGCTATCGACGGGCTGATTGCACGGTTGTGTGCTGTATTGGTTTCAATTTGAGGTATACTGGTGAATCAGTTATGACTTGCAGAGGTTGAGTTCGAGAATGACTCGAGTAAGGAAAATTCTGGATACGAGTTGTATTACAGTCGATGGGTATATGGGAATCATAGAATGAATATGGTTCATTATTCATGACGGATGTAGTGTGCTGGGAGTAGGGGTCTACTCGGTTGCTTGGAGGTGTGAATTACTTCTTAGGGTGTTGGTGTACAAATGGGGCACAAGTCATTCGGTACGTTTGGTCGGTGCAATTAAGATTTGAGTTGCGTGGATGACTCTCGAGAATGGTTCTAATGAATTCAAGATTTATATGTGGCAATTGAGAATTTTGCGAATTTGTATATGGCTAGAATCTGAGAGTTACATTAGATGGTGTCGAGACTCGCAGTACTTCTATGTCATTGTGGATTCTACATTTCAGTATCCGGAAGATAAAAGAAATAGCTTCAAATTCGCAGAAGATCTCTTCAGAGTGGGTATCTCAGTTGTGGTACTTTTGGGGTGCTCAAGAGAGCATTCATCGGCTTAGTGTGGTTTTATGCTAGGGTCTCGTGTGGTGAATTTTGGTTGAGGATGGTGGTATTATGGCGAGGAGAAGTATCAATATGAAGGCAATTCGGGAAGAACTCAGAGAATTAGGATAATTTGGTAGTAGGTTGGATCAGCACAGTAATGGATATGAGCGGTTCTTTGGGTGCTTATGATGTGGTGAGTTTCTACAGGTGTTTCGTGGCAATGCTCTTGGGTATGGTGACCTGCGCGCCTTAGTTGAGTTAGAGGGATTCAGTTCTAATGACTTAGTTATGTGCAAAGGGGTTTTAAGATGTCCTCAATGGTTTTTACCATGGTTCGAGGTGTATATTTTCTACCGGCGTGTGGAACATGTTGTGTATTGTGATTTTCTCCTGGATGATATCAAATAGAAGGTTCTTGCCTAGTTATATATGTAGGTTCTTGTGACACGGAGTGCATTATGAGGTTCTCATATTTTTTTCATATGATGGCATTGTATATGCGGTGTGTGGTGTGGGGTTGTGATTTGCGTGAGCAAGGTCACGATTCGGTTTTGAAAGAAAGGTCCTAAAATTCGTAGGCAGCATAGACAGTTTCAGATGACTACGTGAATGATATTACTGTTTGGTATTGCTTGATTACAGTGTACATTTTAGAAGGTGCACTGTGTTTTGATTCATGGGTACTTCATTGTTATTGCAACGCTCTCCTAGCTGGTCGACTGCGGACATTCAAATTTTGCTATGTGGCACGGAAGAATTTTAGAAGTATTCCTCGTGGGATGATCGTGTATGAGAGATTTGTTAGATATTCGGGCGGTGGAGTTGGGATCGGATATGGTGATTTGTGTGCTCTACGGATTTGGAGACTAGGAGTTCTCATCAGTAGATTGTGGCCGAAGCTAGCCAGATAATAGTATGTGTTATGATTTAGTCATTGTGGACTTTCGGAGGGTTATTCATCTATTTGTGGGTGTCTAGAGGTGATTCGGGGGTCCATTGGTAGGCCCAATTAGGATGTGTATTCTACATCGAGCTGGATTGGTTGGCTCCATACTGCTATTGTTGAGGGATATGCCATTTGGTTGTTGTTGAGCTTATTCGAGTTCTGAAATGATATGTGAATTACTCTTGCATGCTATGAGGGGGTTGTGATTCGTTGGTTATATGCACACACGGTGCGGTGCTATTTGGGCTTTATAGCGGAATTTGAGCGAGATGAGTATTTGGGTATTGCGTGATGGATTGCGTGTTGGCTATGTTCTTTCCGGATTGTGGCATTATGTTATTTGCCCTCCGTGGTTATGGTAATGCACATTGGGTACTTGATATCAAATTTTGCATGGTCGTTGATTTTGAGTAGGGTGGCTCGAGGTATATAACATGGACTAGCGTTTGGATGGGGTCACGCATCATAGCGGAGTTATATTGGGGTATGATCCTTTATGTTAGGTTCGTATGTTTTGGTTCTGCGGTGTGTGATGGCTTTTCAGCATTTTGTTGGGGCAGTACTTGTTAAGCTTACGGGACAGTTCTCTCGTTTGAGCCATTTTCTATGATTTGAATACATCTGGATTGTTGCTTACTAGTGCAAGGATTACACGGGTTGTGGCTTTAGATTGTATTGAAGTGGCATGTCACTAGAGTGACTATATTAGATGAGATGAGGTCATCGGACCTAGAATGGATGCTATCGGATTTGATTACAGCATGGTTGGAAGGATAATATCGAAAGTCGGCTTAGAAATTTGCTATAGTTCTTGTCGAAGGAGAGGGAGATCCATGATTCGTTAATCTGATGAATGGTTAAGAGTTCTGCATGTTTCTTTCATCATTGGCAGTGTACGAAGGTTTTAAATCGAGGCTTTGTTTAGTATGAGGTTTATTACCGGTATTGGGTTGTTTTGAGCAGCTACTGTGATTGGAAAAATTATCGCTATGAGCATTTGAGTTATGCGGTATATCATGTGATTACATCTTGGGTTATGGTGAAGGCTTGATACAGTTTGTTCAAACTTATACAGTGTTTAGATGCGAGATTCTGATCTTATAGAAAATTTCGGATGTGGAAATTGGATTCTAAGGCTTATGGACTAGGTTGAATTAAGAAATTTCAATTATGTTGTGTTATCAGACCTATATGGGATAGGGTGACGTGGGGTCACCCCTGGGTATGTGTGTGGTAATGTTACACGGTGATTTGATGGCTTTTGGAACAACCTTTGGCACGTTCGAGGACGAACGTATGTTTAAGTGGGGGAGGATGTAATGACCCGACCGGTCTTTTTTAGCATTTGCACTTCGCTCGGTAGTTTTTAGGCATGAGTAGCTCTGTATGATGTGCTATGACTTATGTAAATCGTCAGTTTTGGTTTTCAGGTTATTCGGATTTAATTTGGAAGAATGATTCTCAGCTAGAAGCTTTAAATTCGAAAGGTTTGACCAAGTTTGACATTTTAGTATTTGACCTCGGATTGGATTCTGATGGTTCCATTAGCTCCGTTGGGTGATTTTGGACTTAGGAGCGCATCCGGATTGTGATTTGGAGGTCCGTAGTAGAGTTTGGCTTGAATGGCGAAAGTTGGAATTTTGGAAAGTTTGACCGGGAGTGGAATTTTTGATATCGGGATTGGATTCCGATTCCTGAAGTTAGATCAGGTCTGTAATGTCAAATGTGACTTGTGTGCAAAATTTGAGGTCAACCGAACGTGATTTGATAGGTTTCGGCATCGGTTGTGGAAGTTGAAGTTTCAAAGTTCAATAATTTCGAATTGCGGTGTGATTCATTGTTTTGATGTTGTTATGTGTGTTTTGAGGACTCGAGTAGGTTCGTGGTAGGTTATGGGACTTGTTAGTATGTTTGGACGGGGTCCCGAGGGGCTCGGGCGTGTTTCAGATTGATTTCGGATCATTTTTCTTCATGTTGCTATTGCTGAAGGCTGCTGATTCTAGTGTTTTCGCATCTACGGAAAAATACATGCAGATGCGGACAGTTGATCGCAAAAGCGAAAGAAATCTTGGTTGTAATGGAGCAGAAGCGGGAATAGGGGCGTATCTGCGGCCCCGCAGAAGCGAAGATCTTGGGCGCAGAAGCAAGATTTAGCGGAGAAGCGTGTTTTGTTTCGCACCTGCGGTTACGCAGAAGCGGATGTTGATTCGCAGGTGCGAGGAGTCAGTTGTCTAGTGGAGTCCGCAGAAGCGGAGCTCGTGTTGCAGAAGCGACATCGCAGAAGCGGCTAATGTGACGCAGATGCGGAAGTGCTGGGCAGAATGATAAATACAAGGGTTCGCGATTTTGGCTTCATTTTAACATTTCCAAGCTCGGATTGAGGCGATTTTTGGAGAAATTTTCACCATATGAATTGGGGTAAGTGTTCTCTACTCGGTTTCAGTTATATTCCATGAATCTATCTTCGATTTTAGCTTTTGGTTGATGAATTTTAAAGAGAAGATTGGGGGTTTTGGCCTAAAGTTTTATAATATGAATTTTTGAGTTATGAACATCGAATTGGAGTCGGAATTGAGTGAAACTAGTATGGTTGGACTCGATATTGAATGGGTTGTCAGATTTTATGAGTTTTGTCTGCTTCCGAGGTGCGGGCCCGGGTATGATTTTTGGACGGATTTGGAATTTGATTTAGGATTTGATCTTTATCATTTGGAATTGTTTTCTTGTGCTTTATTTGATGTATTTGAGTAGCTTTTGGCTAGTTTTGAGCCGTTCGGAGGTCGCTACGCGCGTGATGGCATCTTTGGAGCATCGCTTGGCATGCTCGGTATTGGAATTTGGCTTGTTTGAGGTAAGTAACTCTTCTAAACTTAGTGCTGAGGGTATGAAACTCCGAATTACGTGCTATGTGATTGATGTTGAGGCGACGCACATTCTAGGTGACGGGCGTGTGGGCGTGCACCCTGTGAATTGTGACTCCGTTGTTTCATGGCGCTGTTTAGTGGCCCTATTTTGTTGATATATGTGTTTTCACCATGTGATTAAGTAACTGAGCTGTCAATCATGCTAGATATCAGGTTTAGGCTTTATGCTGAAATTGTTAGGACCCATAGTGGTCGTTTCTTACTGTTATCTCATTGACTTCATTGATATTTTATACTCAGTCATATTCATGCATTCATATCATATCTCGGTCTCAGTTGTTATTTATTGATATATCATATCAATGTTGTCGGGCTAGTTTCATGACATTATGAGCCCGTGAGTGAGACTAGAGAGATTGATGAGTGAGTGCTGAGAGCATGATTATGAGTGACAATATGGGGCTGGGCTGTACGCCGCAGCATGTTATATTGATTTATGCCTGGATCTGGCTTATGATAGCGCTTGGGCTATAGAAGCCCCTCCGCAGTCTGTACACACCCCCCAGTGAGCGCGGTTGATTATATTGAGGGATGGATCTTCCCTGGACATGGATCTTGTCCGAAGCATACATATATAACTGGAGATGGATCTTCTCCATGGGGCCGGATTGGCCTTCCTCGGTACTGAGTGACTGATGGTCAGTGATGTATATTTTCCGGGATGGATCTTCCCTGGTCGCATGGGCCATATACAGTACTGAATAGTTGAGCATGATGAGTAAAAAGTATGAGACAGTGAGATTGAGTACTCTAAGAGTGTGAGTACATGATTCATATATGAGATACATGGCATTGGCATGCACACATGACATACAGGCATAGAGATGTATTTTTTCTTATGTTGTACGGTATCACGTCATTCATGACTTTTTACACACATTGATATGTGGGCATAGATAGGTATTTCACCCTTGCTATTTGGAAAGAAAAGGAAACATCTTATTTATTGTGAAAGTATTTTAGAAAAATTACATTTTTCAAACTATCTCATATTTTTTGATGATTTCGGTAAAGGATTGGGTTTTTCACTTATATTCTTGAAAAACGGAACTATTTTTGGAAAATTGTGGAAAAGCTGAGCATTTATCTCTGAGTTACTTCCTTATTTATATGCTCTGTGTTGTCATGAACTGTTGTTGGCTACTGGTGTTGGACCCGACCATATTCCGGCTCGTCACTACTTTCAACCTAAGGTTAAGTTTGTTACTTACCAATACATGGGGTCGGTTGTACTGATACTACACTTCTGCACATTGTGTGCTGATGTTGGTTGCTGAGGTTGTTATGTTCGATGTGAGCTGGATTTGAAGATGTACCTGCGTTCCGGTTGTAGCTGCCTCTTGTTCATGGTAGCCGTAGATATATAAAAGCTCAGTTTATGTACTTTTCAAACAGAAGATGCATTTACTTCATATCAGCTTTGTAAATTCTATTCTTAGAAGCTCATGATTTGTACTACCAGTTCTTGGGAAAGTGTATAAGATTTAGATAATTCTCTTGTTTAAATTGCCTTATTAAATATTATTGGAATTGGATAGTATAGTTGACTTACCTAGCGGTTTGGGTTAGGTGCCATCACGACTAGTGACAGTGTAGCATGAACTCAAAACTTCTAAAAAGACTTCTGCGCGTCCGATTCCTATGACGCCAAATTTTGCGTGCAAGACTTAAATTACATTATGGACCTACTTCAACTTCCAACACTGGAATCCGGACCCGATATCAAAAAGTCCACCATTGGTCAAACTTTCCAAAACTTCAAATTTCTAACTTTCGCCAAATGACTCTGAAACGACCTACGAACCTCCGAATCCACTTTCGGATGCGCTCCCAAGTCCAGAATCACCATACGGAGCTATTCCTAGGCTCGGAATCCCAAACGGACGTCTAGAGTGTAAAAATCCATTTCAACCCAAACTTATGAAATTTGCTCAAAATGCCAACTTTCACTATTAGGCGCTGAAACGCTCCCGAGTCGTCCAAAACCTGATCCAAACATACGCCCAAGTCCGAGAAATCATCATACGAACCTATTGGAACCGTTAAATCCCGATTCCGAGGTCGTTTACTCAAAATGTTGACCGAAGTCAAACTTAGCCTTTTAAGCCAACCTTAAAGAACCAAGTGTTCTGATTTCAACCCGAACCCTTTCAAATCCTGAACTAACCATCCCCGCAAGTCATAAAATAGCAAAAGCACGTACGAGAAGTCTTATTTAGAGGAACGGGGTTCTAGAAAAAAAATGACCGGTCGGGTTGTTACAGGACTTTTTGACCGGATTATATTTGCAGCGAGCGCTTATCCTTTTTAGGACTAGAGTTGGGCGTGATCAAATAACTAATCCATGCATAAGTTATACATGGATAAAACATCAAAAGAACAAAATTCTTCCTTCTTTTTTTTTTGCATATTCAATTTTAGCGCAATGAACCATACATCTAGCAAGAAATAATCTTTGCATTACTAACTTCTGTACTATAATCCATGTATAACTTGTTTTTGAACCAAACGATCCCAAGTGAAAAATAATTTCTTACAATTTTTTTTGAACTTTAACTTTAAATAATTTTCTGAGTTATAACAACATTGTTACGGCCTACTTGCATATATGTCCAAACGCGCGAGTCCGAAAAACCTTAGTTGGAATACAATTCAAACTAGTATTTCAACATAATTTTAATTCAAGCTCAAATTAAAGATATTGTTATCAATTGTAAAAAACAAATGTCGTTTTACAAGTTGAAACGCCATTGTTCTGAAACCCACAAACGAGCGCACTTAGGTATTCTTACAGCAAGACATTTCTTAAAATATAGCAGAGATAAAAGTTTGCAAGACATTTTTCTTATTATATTCCGCGCTCTAATTTTGAGCAAATATATGTTTCGAAGTCATTTTTTATTTTGTATTTTCATCTTCTCTCCTTTTACAAGACGTAAGTGTGTGCTTATGGAAAAGTAAATGGAAGATGGTTGAGGATCTTTGGCGGATTTCAGATTAAATTACTCAAAAGTCAGAAAAGTAAATAAAATAAAAATGTCTTTTTCATCTTATTATATGGGATAAGGGTAATAAATAACCCAAAGTGTTAATTCGGGTGAAATTAAAAAATAGCCAGATTTACAACTGGTCGTTCAAGAATAGTCCACTTTCAAAAGTAATCGAAATTTAGCCACTTTTCATGTAAAGATAAATCTGAGCGAAAACACTGTTCAAAACCCGGAAAATACGCCAGTATATTATGCTGGAGTTCCAGCATAAGTATACTTGAACTCCAGCATATTATACTGGAGTTTCAAGATAAGTATGTTGGAACTCCATCATAATATGATGGAGTTCCAGCATAAGTACACTAGAACTCCAGCATAATATACTGTAGTTCTAGCAAATATACCGGTCCAGCATAATATACTGGAGTTTGGAGCACCGGTGCTCCAGTCTCCAGTATATTATACTGGGGCCAGCAAAGTATACCGGTCCAGCATAATATGCTGGAGTTCATATATAGGTGCACCGAACTCCAGTATATTATGCTGGACCGATCTCTGCTGCAGCAAAATAGTGGCTATTTTTATTGATTTGGTAAACGCTGGCTATATTTAAATGATCAGTCCGAAAACTGACTATACCGTGCTATTTTAACTGTTAATTCAAAGACCATCAAAATATGAAAGTTATAAATGATTGTACTAGTGTCTCTCCAAATGTGGGACATTTCTTTAATTTTTATGAAGTAATCTTTTCACTTTACCAAAGGTTAAGGTCATCATCAGTGTCCAAAAGGAAAATAATTTAGAATCTCAAAAATAATCGATGAACAAACATGCCATTGCATTTAATTATCGGTCCGTGTTTGCTGTAAATTTATTTAACAATCGATCAGCTTATTAACTAATGACATTACAACAATCTATCTTGTCCCTTCGAACAAACCAAATGACACCTCACCTTTTTTTTAGCTCAAAGAGATCATTTAATTTTGCTAAATTTTCGGTGCACAAATTTTAGTTGCACAATTGTGATAACATATATTGTTACTCCCTCCGTTCACTTTTACTTGGTACGTTTTGGCTTTTCATGCCCCTTAAAAAATAATAAATAAAGTGCATAATTTTTCTATGATACCCATATTAATTGTTGCATATTTTATTAGATTTGAGAAAATAATTTGAAATGAGTAATAAATACTGTAGGTATAACAGGAAAAAAAAATTATCTTCTCTTAATATGCGTAAAGTGACAAATAAAAATAAAAAACTATTTTTAGTATATATATGCCAAGTAAAAGTGATGGATAAATAATTTGTTGCTTTTTTTATGGGGTAACGAGCGCCTCTGGAATCTACAAGCCAAAAGTTATACTGTAGTAAAAGGTTTTTTGGCGGAAAAGGGGCTACTTACTCAAGATTTCCTTTCTGAAACTTTTACAATTTTTCATGATATGTCATGATCATCTTTCGTTCTACAATCACTTTTCAAGAAAAGCAAAAAAGACACAGAAAATTTCATTCGACAAGCTCAAAAAGATGCAGATTCTATTAGTCGTATATGACGTCTCATCTTTATTCTTCCCCCTTTTCAAATGGCAGCCCATTGATGAACTGCAAAAACTGTATAATATACGAGAACCATATAGGGAAAAGTATAACTCAAGTGAACTCCTGATTTATTAGATTCATAGCTAATACAAAAATATAACTCAAAATCAGCAAAGAACTCTCTCTTCACAAAAAAATGAACACATCTTCATGATAATCGCTGAAATTTCGCCACTGCAGTCTCCCTCTTCTCTTCTCTCTCCCTTCAACATAACCTGCTCATAGCAATTTGACAGTGTTTTATGTTGGATTCTGGAGCTTTGGCATGATTAACGTTGCACGTATTTAGTAAAATGCCCATAATTTGTATCGGAAGGTCAATTTTGCAAACCATCTAAACCATTGGAACTGTACTTCAAGGGCTACAATTCTCCTTCAGAAATCACAATCAAATTACCACTTGATTTTGAGTTATATTTTTGAGAGGCTAAGAGTCATGTAGTAGAAAGAATCTGTAGCCACATACTTTATTTTCCAACTCTTCTTGTTCCAAATTACCAATTCAGAAGTCAAACTCAACTAAACTACTTTCGAAAAGTCTAAAACATGTTCTTTGCATTCAAAGGTACATTCAAGCATGTTTACCACTCAAAAATTACTAGTTTTGCACACATGCATATAGACCCTGAACTCTTTTTCTGGAGCAAGGATTAACTTGAGCTTTTCTATTATACCCATTTTACACGTATGTATATCTCTCACACACACACACACACAAAAAGTTTCCACCTTTAGCTTGCTTACTTCCAAGCTCCCTCACCTGAGTATGCCAACGCAAAACCTCATTACAAATGAATGGTGTTTCTGGAATATTGACCATCGAAATGTTTGATACAACCAAAAATACAGGAGCAGTAGTTTCACTGAATTCGTTAAAAGTTACCATCTTCTTCAGGTGATAGAATGGATTTCAATTCCAACTCCTGCTGATGCAAAAGATATACTGAGGCAATAACCATGCTGATTCCAAGGTGGCTGGTAGTAGCGTTTGTTGAAGATGCCTTAATACATTAATCACGCGATTTGTAGTTTCTTTTGTATCAAGATCTGTTTAACAACATAGAACCTACAGCAGTAAGAATCAATTACTGAATGTTTACATATAGTTTGATCGAAGGCCACATTCCATAATACAATGAGACAGTCACATTTGGCAGATCAATCAACTATCTCCATGAAGTTTAAAGCAAAAGGGAAAGAAACATGAAAATGTTATTTAAAGTTAGATTCTTGAATAGTATTGCTATATAGTTAGACTTTCTTACTCTACTTTAGTGAACTTTTACCTTACCTTTTAATCAGATATTTGTCATCTAGGAACCTGATAATCAAATTGATACTTGAAAAGCAGAACACAAACAAGAAATACAGACGAATGTAATTTTATAAGTTCATAAGGTTTAATGCTTCTATTGCAAGAATGAATAAAACATTCACAGTTGCAAAATCCTTATATCACAAAAGAACAACTCAATATAGCATCTAATAGTTTTGATTTCAAACTCACCCCTGCAAAAACTGAAACAGCTTTTGGAAGGTAATGAAAGCTGGAACCTAAAAGTTCTCTGTCTGACCTGCAAGTGAGAAAATTTGGTGAACATTAAAAAGACCAAAAATGCAATTTTATATGAGATCACCTATTAGAGAAACTTCATGTTAATGTTTAATTTGGCTAATTAAAACCTAGTTAAGGTAACAAAACTAATACTTGAAACAGTAAAGTAAATGAGGATAAAGCCTAAAGCAGACCAATCCAGTATCTTTCGACCATTTAACCCAACTGTTCATTAACATGTCAGCTTTTATAGGCAGGCAACTCAACCAAGCTGGAAAACCTACCAACTTGCTAGAAATTGTTAATTTTTTTGTTTCAAGAACACTAGAGTTTTCCTCCATAATTTGGCTGTGCAGAGAGCTGTGCAGGCTGCAGTTGAGGCTTCACTAGTTTAATTTATTGTTCCTCCTTGTATCTTTGCTGCAGTTTTTTTTTCCACTGTGGCACTTAAAATTACAAGGGAAACCGTGTAATTTGTAAGGAACGAGGCTCATAATTAATATATCTCCTCTCACAGAGATTTAGGTCTTATTCTAAATCCAATAGGAGATGAATAATTGAGTTTCTGATCCTGTTCAGCTTTATAGAGTACTTACTTTATTCCACAAATGCATTCACAGGTACATTATATTAGGCTGTCCAAGCTCATCCTAGAACTCCTTCATCTTAGTGAAGTACTGCAAACATTCGTGTGTCAAGCCGTCTTGTGCCTTTTGTTTTTGATAAACATTGCCCCATTTGTCCGAATAAATCTATCCTCCCTAACGATCCATGCTTTGACAATATAAAAATGTTGTCCCAAATGTTTCTTCCTAGGGCATTCAAGATCCAAGAGATGACCTTACCATTGCATAACGCCTAAAGAGAAGAAGCTGATGGAGGCTTTACATAAGTGCATCTAGAGACCTACTTCTTTTTTGCATAAATACATGAATGTTTTCTTTTTCACATGTGATTGGGAAAATAAGAAAAGAAAAGAATTAGTTGGGGTATCTAATAGTTAGCAGAACAACATTGAAGCAAGAGAAAGAAATAAAAGGGCTAAATAACTAGGTAAAATGGAACAACTCAGTCAAACCCCTCCAATTCAAGGTGGTTTTATAAAAAGAAAAAGAAAGTTAGGAAATTTGAAACATATAGGCAACTAAGAACTAGTTTTAAGAAAGTGTAGCCATTACAAGCATAGGAAACTACTATATAATTACTCAAATTACGTCACCTATAGGAAAGTCCTCATTGGCTTAACTAAAACTCCTTTCAGCTAAACGGGTAAAGCAACTAAATAAACAAGAAAGGAATAGTCAAACCAAGCATCACATGACTATATTCGTAGACTTTGTCAATTGTTTCCGGTAATGATTCAATTGACTTATTGACCTTTAGATAGAGACGGATCTAGGATTTCTAGAACATGGGTGCATCACTATAGAAATGAGGAGGAAAAAGTGTAAAGTGGGAATTGATCGTTGTTTCTTTGAGTAAATAATTAAGTATTGAACCAAGTGCACCATTCAACCTTTATGGAGCATGGGTGCCAATACATAATATTGGATCAGTTCTATGAAATACATAGATAAAATACCTAGTTTGACGGAAGGATCATGGGTTCACGTGCCCCATAATTGAGGCTATAGATACGCCCCTACCTTTAGATTTTAATATCTATTAGATTAATATTGGAACAAATTATGTGATCCAACACTATGACGTCTCAAACTATTTGATGCATGCACTAAATTACCCATCTATAACTGAAATTTTGGAGTGCCTACTCAAGCATATATGAGCTGAAGGTATAAGAATGCACGAACAAATAAAAGAACATACTTGGCTACGTTGATACTTTCACCATGAAGTATAGATATCTTACCAAGTCCAGAAACAACATTATCATATGCATCTACATTCTCAGGTTCAATAGCTTTTAAATGCATCGCCACTACATTGATCATTGACAGAGCCTCTAGTTCAGGTCATAAGATTAACTAAACACACAAAACATATCACTTTTTGTCCCCTCTCCATGACGAAAGGGTCTCAATATCATACTTCCAATAAACGGTTTGAAATCAGAACTACCACATTCCGCACAAAGCCCAAGTCCATAAAGAGCATTCTAAACACGACATCAACAGTTTTCCAATAAATCAAATGGCAAATGCAACTTTACCAAAAACTGTTGCAACCACTAAGATGTAAGAACCTGTCTAACACCTGGATCTTCGTCATTGCTTGCAACCAAAATTAAAGGAAGACAAACATCATAGTCCTAATTTTCACAGAGTAACTACCAAATACAGGAAGCCATCAAGGAAAAATCCACAAATATATACACATACTTTAGAGCACTCCTCCACAACAGCATCAAAGATGTATATCTCTTATTAGTTGTTTTCTCCTAGGCCTTCTTCCAGGTAACAACTGGCCTGAATTATTGTTATTCTTATATCAGTGCATCACTTCCAATTCAAACAAGTTAAAAGAGTCGACCTTCTTATTATTTCGGCAATTAGCTAACATCATAGGAGGAACAATAGTCCCTTGCTTAAAAATGTGTGCTCGCTATTCCTAAATACACTTGGATCTCGATGTGAAGGTCACGGCCATGAGCGTTGTGATCAGCTTCATTCAGTGTGCATCGAGTCCAAATGAAAAGGAGCAGTTTCAAGATTTATTGTCCGGTACGACGAGGACGTTGACTGACATGTTATGCAACAGTGAAGTGATAGATTTGCAAATCTATCAAAAGAAAAAAAAAGTTTTAACCCGCGTTGGGCTGCAAATCTCTCACTGTTGCATAATGCATCAGTCAACGTACTCATAACACCGGGCAATAGATCTTGAAACCGCTCCTTTTCATTTGGGCTCGACGCACAATGAATGAAACGCACATTGAGATCGCTGGTGTATCATTTAGTGTATTTAGGCATAGTGAATGCAAAATTTTTAAGCAAGGAACTATTATTTCTAATTGTTGAAATAATAAGAAATTTGATTATTTTAACTTATTTGAACTTAAAGTGACAGCATTGATACAATGTCAATCATTCAGGCCAGTTGTTACCTGGAAGAAGTAAGGCAGTGAGCTCTTGGATATTGATTCTTCAAGCGAGATCGATTAATAAGTACACATTTGATGCATATGGACAGCACAGTTTTCACCGAAATAAGAGCTGAGAATGTTAGCAAGCAAGTCAGGATCCTACTGCTTTATCATGTTACAGTTGACTTGGCCTCGAATCGTTTCTCAATGAGATCTGAGATGAGGGTTTCAAATGGCTCCGAGACGATTATGACGGCTAAATGAGAAGGAGAGAGACGGCTATAAAGTTGCTGAAAAACATTAAAATTATGCACGACTCCTCCAATATTACCTATATTATGGTTAAACTCCCTTTTCTTTTCCAAAATTATAAAGGTACCCCGGGCGAGACCAAGCACTCTTCTGCTAGTGTTAATTGTTAAAGGTTAAACTGGTGCAAATCTTAATGGAAATTGTTAAGATTACAAACTTATTATTAAACATATGCTAAATTCGTATTTCGTAGACATGCAGTAGGATGTGAGTATTAAAGGAGAAGAAGTCTATATGTGCAATCGTTAGAGAGTTAAGTGCTTAAAAAGATTTAAATTATAGGTTAAGGTGCATCTCATGCCTTGAGATTTGAGAAAATTCATTGTTTATAACTCTATGATCTCTTCAATAAATATAGTGTTAGTAGACTGTATTTGTAAAATAATTCTGGAAATATAAATGAGTATAAACAGAAATGAACATAAACAGAAATGACATAAAACCAATTCGAGCCCACTGAATTCACAGTGTTTCCTTAAGGAATTTAATCTCCTCCTAGTACCCAAGGTTATGGATTATTTCCTCCCAGGATAGAACGAATTACACACTGGTGTAGTGGTACTTCAAACCCCAGTGTTTCAGCGAACACAACGTTCGGTAGCAAATCACACTTACTTTTTGCTTTGTTTGATGCTAAAAGTATGCAGAAGAAGGAGAAGAAACTCAGAAAATCGTAGTGAAATTCTGAGCAGAATAGTGTTGTATTTATAGCCAAAGTTAGGCTGAAATCTGAAGAGGTGCAACTCTTCAGAATGGTTGTTTATGCAAAACGCCCACAGCATAAATGCCATTACATAAATGGCCATTTACTCAATAATAAAGAGGGAAAATAAAGAGGGAAAATTGAAGAGGGTAGTTACTTTTCTGTTACCAAAACAGAAAAACGGATTGGATTTAATATTAATATTTAATATTAATATTTTGTTATTAAAACAAATATTTAATAACATTTCTGTTAATATTTTACTATTAACNGGAACCCATATGTGAATATTTAATAATAAAAATTAATTATTTAATGTACAAACTAACATATAAATTTATAATAAAACTATCACATAGAAGAATTCAGGATAAATTGATGCTACTGGGCTCTAAATATGGAGCCTGGAACCATATGTGAATATTTATTTATAAAAATAATTATTTAATTTACAAAGTAACATGTAAAATAATAAAACTAACACATAGAAGAAATCAGGATAAATTGGTGCTACTGGGCTCCAAATATCGAGTCTGGAACCCATATGTGAATATTTATTTATAAAAATTTATTATTTAATTTATAAACTAACATATAAAATTATAATAAAACTAACATATAGAAGAATTTAGGATATCTTGGTGCTACTAGGCCTCAAATATCGAGCCTGGAACCCATATGTGAATATTTATTTATATAACTTTATTATTTAATTTACAAACTAACATATAAAATTATAATAAAACTAACACATTGAAGAATTAAGGATATCTTGGTGCTACAGGGCCTCAAATATCGAGCCTGGAACCCTTATGTTTTAAACTTCATAATAAATATTGAATAATTATAAATTTTAATTATTTAATTTACAAACAAACATATAAAACTATAAAACTAACATGTAATTAATGTTGTTTAATTTACAGTAGACGACATGTAGGTGCCGCCTGTTCATCCCGGACCTTCTAGCGATGAGCTACTCTTGTTACAGGGCGATCATAGGTCTGCCCACATATGGGAGGGTGAGTTACTGACCCAGACTCTCCGCGCCAGGAGAGTGGACAACATGTGGGACTTTCTGCATGACAGAGTTCTCCATGATCGTGTAGTCACACGCCTGTAGGAGACGGGTTTCTATAGGATTTTGGAGATCGGGCTGCTGCAGCTCGATTGGTCTTTGGTCATGGCCCTGATAGAGCGATGGCGAGCGGAGACGCACACATTCCACCTGCCCATTGGTGAGGCCACCATCACACTAAAGGACGTGGAGGTTTTATATGGGCTGCCTGTTGATGGACTGCCCGTTGCTCTCCCACCTGGCATGAGAGAGATGACGCGTGTGCAGTATCTGGACATGCTGCAGCGGCTCACTGCTTTCCGGCTAGAGGATGAGAATGTACTGCATGGGACCAGTCGTTTTCCGTTGATGACTATTCGACAGTGGAGGCATTGCATCCTGAGATTGATGGCGATATACCGGATTATCATGTTGACCGGTATACGAGGTTGCTGCTACTCCTTATGTTTGGAGGGGTCTTGTTCCCGAACACTTCGGGGAACTTAGTCAGCTTGAGATTTCTTCATCATCTTGAGCGGCTAGATCATTTACCCCAGTATAGCTGGGGCTCTGCTGTTCTCGCCTTCTTGTACAGGCATATGTGTCGGGCGAGCATGGGCACCCAGAATGACATTGCTGGATTTTTGCCGCTACTGCAGGTGACAACATATTCGAATACTCTATTCATTTTAACATACCTAGTAAAAATATATCTTAGATTTTGCGTCAACTTTTTATGTTAGGTTTGGGCCTGGGAGCGGTTCCTGCAGTTGCAGCCACCTCTACCACAATTAGATCCGGATGTACCACCGGAGTTGCTCCCTCTAGCTAGGAGGTGGGTTCTCCGGCGGGGATATATGCGCGGGTACGAGGCTCGGCATAATCTCTCCTTGTTGAGGGATATTCTGGATTTGCTGGATGGCGCACAGGTAAATGTATATCTAAGTTTACTTGTAATACACTCTAAACACAAGTTGTGTATACTGATGTTTTCTGTTCTTACTTACGAGTTGATAGCTGGCTTGCCCTGTTATTGCTCGGCCGACCGACTTATGCGGGCCTCTTCCGTCCCATTGTTCTGCCTTGATATTGTGGAGCATCATGCCACCGAGCAGGTACTTCACCAGTTTGGCTGTCCGCAGCTCGTACTGACGCCGCCCACCTGGAAGACCACACATTACCAGCGGGATGATCGTACCAGGGTAGACGACGCAATTTTGGCATGGCTACAGGACCATATATTTACATGGGACCGGCGATATCACCGAGACGGCTGGATACTGAGCATTATTACATGTGTTGGTACCGCGGCGTTACCCGACTTATCGCCGGGAATCCCATTTATCGAGCTGGCAGTCGGTACGTTCCATACGCCGGGAGGCACGAGGCACTGGTATGTTATTTGGTATTCTTACTTATAACTGTTCTAGTGTTCCGTAACTTATATTTTACATGTTGTGTAGCCTATTGGCCTACATTTAGTCCACCAGTTGGGACTGCAGATGCAGCAGCACGCTGGCGATCCTGCGATCGCTTTGCAGGAGTATGGCCGGCAGGTTACAGAGCTGGCTGCCCGGACACTACATCGAGCCAGAGAGGACGAGCGCTTAGAGCATGTCCCTACTTATGTGGCGCCAGAGCACTACCATCGAGGTAGGCCTATCCCACGAGCAATGGGACGACGAGGCAGGGCTATCTCACAAGACAGGGGTGCCCCACGAGGCAGGGCTATCCCACGGGGTCGTGGGGGCCGGCAAGGAGGTGGTCCCCAGCAAGGGGGCGTTGAGGCACCTATTTAGGCACCTGATGATGATGTTGGAGCTGATCTGCCGGGTGACCTCCATCAGCCAGACAAGCAACCCAGCAGCATGCCGTCGTACAACCTTTAGCTGGCATTCACTCCAGCCACATCGCAGGTGATCCCGTCAGATCCATTATTGATCACGGGCACGAGCCTTACCGGACATGATTGGGAGCAGATGTTTTTAGGCCCATGGATCGCTACTGAGGATTGGCAACCCGAGATGTGGATGGTGGGCGCCGGCTGAGTTATGACTCATCGTCGACGGGTGGTGTGGATCTTTCACAGGAGTAGGTATGTTTGTATTACTATTAAATTTTAATATGTTTTTATCTCATTGATTCGAAATAAATAACTTTATAATTTTCTTATTAAGGCTTCATCCCAACCCGTCACAGAGGCCACTTTGTGCGATGCGGAGCAGGATGCGACGGATGCTTATATTCAGGAGCCCGACGAGACCATGGTAAGAATTGTTTTTGACTTAACACGTACATCACTAATATATATTTTCATATACTGAGCTGACTTATTATTTTGGAGGTTGCTGATGGACCAACGTCCCCTTCTACCGATCCTACCAGCACTACTAACGATCATGTTGCAGCGCATCCTCAGATAAAGAGGCGACGTGATGAGGATGATCCTGATAGCGTATCCGGGCGGGATGGGATGCGCCTCAGGCCAGCGGCTGCATTGAAGCATACAGGCTGTGGGGCATTTTGATTTTTTTACAGACACTTATTACAAAAAATATTACGAAAATAAAACACTACGTGTATCCTTGATAGTTGGGAACATTAG
Organism: Nicotiana attenuata; assembly: GCF_001879085.1. Classification (NCBI taxonomy): domain Eukaryota; kingdom Viridiplantae; phylum Streptophyta; class Magnoliopsida; order Solanales; family Solanaceae; genus Nicotiana; species Nicotiana attenuata. Next base: position 106,189,402 of record NC_031989.1, on the reverse strand, counting down.
ACGAACTTGCACCAAGAGCTGGATTACCACCGCCACCCAAACCAGCTAAAGGACATTTACGACGGTCGTGTCCTGTTTGCGAGCATATGCCACATTTACGCACATAAACGGTATCACCAACATCCATTTGGTTCCGTATACGCGTTCTCTTTTGCACTTGTAGCTTGCGCAAATGGTCCTTGTTACACAGCATTTTAAATGGTTCCGGCGGCCAATAATGCTCAGCACCCACTGGCTGCAATTGCCCACTATATGTGTTTACGTATGCAGCAACACTGTATTGCCTATCAACATAGTTGGTTGCCCCTAAACCTGTTTGTTGAAAGCACTTCATGGCATGTGAGCACGACATGTGGTAGATGGTCCATTTCCCACATGAACACAACCTGCTGCTTCATTTACGGTGGGTAAATTATTCCCCCGGTGTTGACGGATAGCGGTGCGAACTTCAAAAACACCCCATTTGTGATCATACTGTAAATATGAATGCCAATGTGCTCGCCTTCTGTATTTCTCAAATCTTTCCATCGGTATTGGCATAAATTCAACACCCTTGTCCATCAATTCCGATGCACCTCTATGCCTTTCAACAAACATCTCCGCCATCTGTTTGATTGTCATCCGGACCATGGCAGTGACAGGCAATCCACGTGCAGTCTTCAATAACCCGTTGAAAGACACCGACACATTTGTAGTCAGGGTTCCCCATCGTCTGCCACCATCAGCATGCAATGTCCACTTGTGAAGCTCATGTCGCATCAACCAATTATAAGCTCTTTCGTCTAACTGCCAGATCAATTCCATGCGCCTCCTGAATTTGCACTGCTGGTGATCAATTGCAGCCATCCACATTAAATCATGCAAGTCCTTGTTGGGATATTTCTTCTGGAAATTGGCCTTCAGGTGCCTCACACAGTAACAGTGGAATGCATAGGGTTCCTTCCATTCAGGCAAATGCTCTACAGAACTTAATATACCACCATGCCGATTAGATATTAGACAAATACCTGAAGGTTGTTTGACAACGTGCTGCTTCAAGTGGTTCAAAAATAGCGTCCACGTCTTTTGGCTTTCATTGGCACAGATGGAAAAAGCTAGTGGAAATATTTGTCCATTGGCATCTACTGCAACGGCGATCAACATCTTAATATCGTACTTTCCATAGACATGAGTACCGTCTATGGAAATTACCGGACGACAATGCACAAAACCATCAATTGCTGGTATAAATGTCCAGAACACGTATCTGAATATATATTTCGGTATTCCTGGACCCCGCTCATGCTTCCATTCAACAACAGTCCCGGGGTTAAAGTGTTTCAGTGCGGCCATGTACCTGGGTAGAGATAAAAATGACTTATCCCAATCACTAATTTCAAATGCACGTTTGCGCCCGAGATATGCCTTTATTTTGGTAATAGTACACCCATATTCCTGGTGGACGGATGTAATACACTCTTTGATTTTGACCTAATGGACACTTCCAAGTGTGGAATCAAGACAAGAGAAATCAAATCAACATCTAAGTTGAAGTGATTCTCATTGAATGTGTCCATTTCACAATTATGGGTGCTAATATATTTACCCATTTTCCACAACCCTGATTCCTTCTTGCTCGCATGCACCATCTAGTGACAGCGCGTAAACCATATACGACAAACAACCTTGTATACCTCCAGACTTGACTCCCATACTATCATCTCATGACACTCTCTTACGCTGTACATTTTACAAGTCCCGGATAGGCGAGCTTTATCGGGAAAATACATGCCCTTTGCGAGCACCGTTGGTCTAGACTCATCCTACATTGCTGACCGAATTTCATCAAGATCCCTTGTGAGGGCATCCATATCCGGCATACTTGGCAAATTATCAAGGTAGGGAATATGCCTTGAATGAAACGGCACGTGGGACTCGTACACTCTTGGTCTAACGAGAGGTGGAGCATGCTCCCTCGTCAGCTCAGGTTCGACATTCACTTCCTCCTCATCATCACCCTCGTCAGGGAAGGGTGTGTCATCTCCAGACTCATCGGCATTGTTGTCATAATCACTATTGTCTTTCTGACTCTGCGCATCTGCCAAATCACGAGTAAATACGTCGTCTACGGGCAACTGAGTGAGGTCAGGACCGTCAAGTTGCTCGTTTTCACTGCACAAACAACAAAATGATAAGCTACTCAAATTGATAAATACTTTACATATAGCTATATCACTTCACTTACAAGTTGTAATGTGTTGACATTCCATGATGGACATTATCCTGTGGGTGATGACTCCCGGATGGACCACCGTGATCCAACACACCAAAACTATGCATGTTCCAACTGGGCGTGGGGTCATAACTTGTAAAATTCATATCTGGACAGTACCCTCTGTGGAATATATGAGTGTTAATACAAATTCAATACAACAAAAATAAACACCGTAACACAAAGGAAAATTGAAGTTTACCAGTCGTCTTGTGGATTATGTAAAGTGGGAGGCAAATTATTTCCTCGCTCCTCGTTCGCCCGCTGAGATAAGTTTAGATCCGGCCAAACTCTTTCAGCCGGAACCTGGTGGGCTAAAACTGCTCCAGAATAACCACCCGATGATTGAGGGTTATCCCTGTTTTGCGCAATATCATTATTGCGAACGTCTTTAACCTTCACGTATATTTCCAACATTTTTATCAAAATAAGTTCCCGGTATTCATCCAGAGTCCCCAACAAATCTCTCAGAGTTACATCATCCTCGATGTTAAACTCAGCGTACCAAGCAACCCCTTGCGGAGTCACATCATACGGATATCTTCTGTATATTTTAAGATTCACCGAACGTTTGCTCAACCTCATTTTATTGCATAACAACAATACCAGTCTATCGTACTCCATTGTAAGTGGCAACTTAACATGACTCTGTGGAGATAAACTATAGCTCTCTGAGTTATTAGCTACCACAACCTCACCCCACCCCCCCAATATAATGAAACCCTTACTTTTCGCTCTTCAGACATTATGAAAAAAGCTTGAGAATTTAACAACAAGAAAAATTTATCACGAAGTTAGAGTATTTCTGAATGATTTTTCTCAAAACCCTTAACGCCTTTATATAAGGCAATGCCCAATTCGGGGAGGGAGGGAGGGGGTCAAATTTTTGTAAGTAAAACGCAGTTTAAAAGGGCGTTTTACATATTTGAATTATTGTTATGTCGGTTAAGCGCAGAAGAGTTATTGGTGGGCCCACTAAACATGTAAAACGTTGTTTCTTACTGCGTTTTATATAAAACGCAGTAATGAACCGCGCTTTATATAGCTATCTTTTCAACTTTCAGTAAAGCGCGGTATTCAACTGCGTTTTATATAAAACGCGGTTATGAACCGCGCTTTACCTTAACGTCCCAAACGGCCGTTAAGGTAAAACGTGGTTCATAACGGCATTTTATATAGAATGGTAACTTTTTTTTTTACACCTAAAAAAGTGTTTTGAGTCCAAAAGAACCACATTTCGGTTCTGGACTCATCAGGGGAGGTACTGAGGTACACAGGTGAGGTATATATATATATATTAAAAAAAATCGTTTTACTTTATTTTTATGGAAGTTATGTATATTGTCTTGATGGGTGCATGTATTGTTCTTTGAATCTCCTTTGCTTCAATCTATGAAATGCTTAAGTCTTTTGGAAGATACTCCCTCCGTTTACTTTTACCATTTTTCTTTTATTTTTAATTATTAATTATTCATTCATCAAATCTTTTACCAAGGTATTTGGAAATGCTATCATTGTTATGAGTAAAATTATAAAATTTTACTTATTTTTTTTTATAGGGAGTACAAAGTCAAAAATGAATAATTAAAAGTGAACAAAGAAAGTACTAAGTCTATATTGATTTATGACATTATTCGTGTTGCTCAAAGTTTACGGCTTTAGTACTTTCAAGACCATATTTTTTATATAGATTTGAGTTTTTCTAGGCATATAATTGGCTAAAAGGATAAGCAAGTAGGGTTATAAATAAGGAGAGAAGAAAAAGAGGTATGAGAGTGCTTATAAAGTAGTAGTCCTCTTACAAGTCAAAGGTGCGTTAGTTAGTTTGCATGTGGTTGGTTTAAGTTGTGTCGTAGCATTTTGGGAAAACGTGCAATCTCAATAATTGTGGGCAACTAGGCAAATCATATACCGTCAAGTTATATATTTGAAGGGGAGCTTGGATCAACGGTAAATTATCTCTGTACGACCTATACATTACGGATTAAAGTTGTAGAATCAGCCATTAATACTTGCATTAACGTAGGCTGCTTACATCGCACTCCTTTAGAATGCAACACTTCCCCAGACTTGCGTGAACGCAGGATACTTTATGCACTGGGCTGCCATTATATACCGTCAAGGATAATATAATGAATAAAATTTCTTTAATTTATTTTTAACTAAAGTTCGAATCATAAAAATGAAAAAAGTTCTGATAAAAAAGTATTTTTCACTTTAAAAGAATAAATTCGAATTATCGGAGCCTCGAAGCGAAGTCGAGCACAAGGGAAAACCAAATAAAAAAAGCAAGGCAAGTAGGTTAGCTTCTTACTTGAATTAATGTAATGATATGCAGGATATACCATATTCTCTATACAAATTATATTCAGAAGTACCAGTTCTTTGAAAGGTGTTAGGCACTTGGCAGCCTCCATTCCTTTGACTTTTTCATCATGTTGAACAAATGTGCTTGACAGAAAATATTTTTGAAAAATAAATTATATTTTAGCGGTAAGATAGCAAAAAGTATTTTTCAAGGAAAACAATTTTTATTGAACCAAAAAATACAACTTCCCTCACTAGTTTGACAAAAGTAATTTTCCTTTACAACTATCTCAATTCTTAACTTTATACTGCTCCTGTTATTCTTCGAACAAACTCAGTATATTACAAAATATAATCATCATCCTAACTAGGTTATCTGAACGTAAAAATTAGGTGAAAGAATTCATATGACAGCCCTATATCTAACACAACGATTGAATGTCCTGGATACTGTAAACCAGCCCAATGATCCGGCTCAATCTGCCGCCCAAAAATGAAAGCAGGCAGCCCATATTAGAGTAGCCGGCCCAATTGTATTTCTCATTGAGCTGTGTATTTTGTGGAAATGACACCAGGTAGTCACTTTTAAGTATGCTATTTAAAATATATTCACATCTTACAATATATTTAAAGATTAGCCAGTTTGCTTAAACTTCAGGACACGATGTCGTGAAATTTAAACCTCAAGGTTCAAACTTTAGGAAATCTTGTTCTAAAGTTCGAAAATTGCGTTCAGAAATTCGAATTATATATCCTGAATTTTAAATTAGCAGTTCAATAATTCAAGACACTTAGTCCTAATTTCGAATTAGCAGTTCATAAATTCAGGACACTTAATCATGAATTTCAAATTAGCAGCTCAAATATTTAGGACTAAGTCCTGAAATTCAAATCAGTAATTTTAGAACTCTGACCACAAAAATTCAGGAAACTTAGTCCTAGTTTGGGCGAATTGACTAATCTTTACCTATAATGTAAGTTATAAATATATTTTAAATAACAGGTCTAAATATGACAACTCGATCGATCATTTTGTATAATTGCACCCGTTTTAAAAGTGGCTATTGGTGCACTTCGCCCGTGTATTTTTAAGCAAAAAGTACACATTTTGGTCAAAATTTTGAAATTGAAAGGCTAGCTAATAAAAGCAGGTTGGTAATTGATAGTTAAGTCCATTTGGTCTTCACGAATTGTCTTTGCCGTTTCTTTTTCTTTTTTTTGGTTGACAAATTCAAGGCTTAATTCCTAGCAAAACGTGTATTATAAATTCTTTCTAATTGGGTAAGAGTTATAACCCCATCCCAACATTTCAGGAAAAAATAAAACAAGAAAAAATAGAAGAAGAAACAGCTTCTGAATTATAGAATTGAAGATGATTAAGTGCCCGTTTGGAGGGCTTATTTTATGTGGCTTTTAAGTCAAAAAAAAAAAATGCATATTCGGAGGTTATTCGTTTTTTCAAAAGTCATGAATAAACTTATATATATGGCGGTATTCAGAGGATATTATTATTATGTTTGAATCTTAATACACGTATGTTATTACATTATTATATTTATATTTGAACATTGAACAATTAAAAATCGTTTGTTTTCTCATCGTCTTAATGTGTATAATTTGTCTCTATCAAAAACTACTATCATAGAATTCAATAAATTAGTAGTAAAAAAAAATTTGTATCCAAAAAATATTGGAATATATATATACTATAGTAGTTTACATGTTTGTTGTATAAATTACTTTTCTACCAACAAGGGTTGTGGTGGAGTGGTAAGTACTCCTTCATGCTTAACCAGAGGTCTCGAGTTTGAGCCCCTGGGTATGGAGTCGCCTTTGTTAGGGAGCACTTTATCCCCTTTCCCGGCGCGAATCCATACCCACCGGACACCGGATAAGAAACCAAAAAAAAAAAAAAGTATAAATTAATTTTCTTATGAACAACATTGTAAAAGCGGACAATAATATTTGTAAGGTGGTATTTGATGGTGCTGGTTGGCCTTAAATACAAATGTACATGTACGTTATTGTAAAATTTCTTTTTTGTATGATCATAACGAAAAAGCGAGAAAGGACAATTGTGTGTCTATGTGTTATTTGTTGAAATAAATAGTTGTACATCATGTAATTATAATAGTACTCTTCTAGAAAAAAAAGTCTGTTAGTGAAGTAGTTAGGTGGTTAACACAGTAGAGGTGAAGTCGGTTAACTGGTCACTTGATCTGTGTTTATATATATTAGTGTAAATGTTGTAGATTAGAGATAGAAGATAGAGAACAAAAAATTTCTCCAAAATATCTCTGCTTGACCACTTCTCTCTTTCTTCTTAGCTATCTTTCCTCTCTTTTCACAGATGAGCTTCCATGGCTGCCGATATATTCATTTTAACATGGTATCGGAGCTAGGCTCACAGCGATCGGTGTCGATAGTCGCGTAGAAGCTCAGATCTAATTTCTCCTCTTCTCTGATTCAATTTCCCCAATTTCTCGTTCGAATCTCGTTTACTGCTAAATTTTCTGTACCAAATCCTTTACTAAGACCTAAAAATGGCAATTGATACACCTCAGAACACAGCTGGAACATCGCATGCAAGTTCTCGGCAACTTGATTGTAATGATCCACTCTATGTGCATCCGTCAGATACACCAGGTGTGGCACTGGTGCAATAATTGCTGATTGGAACGGAGAACTACTCGGAGTGGAGTAGATCGATGAAGATGTCGCTGCTTGTGAAGAATAAAATCGGGTTTATAGATGGATCGTGTGCTAGAGAGATTTATGTGGCTGATAGCTTTCGATTGCATTAGTGGGAAAGATGGAATGCCGTTGTCCATTCGTGGATAATGAGCTCTATAGCGCAGAAGCTGAGGAAAGGAATCGTATATTCGTCTAATGCACAAAAGGTATGGGAAGCTTTCAAGGAACGTTTTGATAAGGTAGCAACAAAAATCTATCATATGAACACGTAAATAAGTAGTCTAACGTAGGGAATCTCCAGTGTGTCGATATATTTCTCGAAATTGAATGATCTGTGGGCTGAATTTGAGTCAATTATACCGTCCTACACCAACAAAAGCTGATGAAATTTTTGATGGGACTAAATGACAGTTATGCACCTCAAAGGAGTCAGATTTTAATGATGAACCCCACTCCCACACTCGATCAAGCATATTCTATGCTCATACAGGAAGAGAGTCAGAGGATGAGTGGGACTTTGATGTCACAGAGTGGTATTCTGGGAAGTGGACCTATGGAAGGTACCAACAGTGCCTTAGTTGTAGCTAATGCAACCAACATAAGGCCTAAGCGTAACACTAATATCTACTGTGACTATTGCCACATGAAGGGCCATAAGAAAGAAAATTGCTATAAACTAATTGGATATCCATCCAACTCTAGATTTGACAACAGAAGAAGAGCTGGTTTTGAGAACCAGAATCAAATGCCTACAGCTCATAATGTGAGCATGACTGATAAAGGGGAAATGCAGTTTGAAAACCTGAAGAAGATGTCTTCACCAACTGTGTCAATGTTTACTACAGAACAGTACCAACAGATTCTGAAATTGCTAAGTAAGGAACATGAGCGAGCTGAAACAGCGAACATGGCAGGTATATTTAATACTTCTCAAAATTACTGGACTATTTACTTTGGAGCTTCAAACCACATGGCTTCATCCTTGAACCTGTTATTAAATCCTAACACTGTGCCAAACAACCAACCCAACTATGTGCAATTACTAAATGGAAACAACACTAAGATCACTCACACTGGATCCTACCATATTCTTCCTGCACAAACTATATAGAATGTGCTATATGTACCTCATTTTAAGTATAACCTCATCTTTATTTCTAAATACACAAAAGAATTATAATGCTCAGTTAACTTCTATCCTGATTTCTGCCTTTTCAAGATCTCTTTAGTGGCATGGTGAAGGGGACTGGTAGACTTAGGGGTGGCCTATACATCCTCAATCCATTCACACATGCTGATGCTCCTTCTATTTCTCTCTCTTCAAACTATATGTCTTCTACAGTTCAAAGTTATTCTGATGGTTTGTGGCATCAAAGGCTTGTTCATGCTCCAATTGCCGTTCTACAGAAAATACCCTCAATAAAGGATCTTGTGTCCAAATCAACACCTAATACTTGTTCTATATGTCTATTAGCTAAACAAGTTAGACTACCATTTCCCAGTAGTGTAACCGGATCAAATTCTCCATTTAGTCTTGTACATATGGATGTTTGGAGTCCATATATAGTGTCTACTTACAATGGTTTTAAATACTTCCTTTCTCTTGTTGATGATTACTCCAGGATGACCTGGACATTTCTATTGAGATTGAAAAGTGATGTCTATGTTGTCTTACTTGAGTTTCTTCAGTTAGTACACAATCAATTTTCTGCTTCTGTTAAAGTCTTCAAATCTGATAATGGACATGAATTTTTCAATTCTTTGTGTTCTGACCTGTTTAGATCCAAAGGTATAGTTCACCAAAATAGTTGTGTTCACACCCCACAACAAAATGGGATGGTGGAAAGAAAACACAGGCACATTCTTGAGATAGGAAGAACGTCAAGATTTCTAGCCCATATACCATTACGATTCTAGGGGATTGCATCCTAACAACCACATATATCATAAATAGGTTGCCCAGTCTAACCTTAAAAGGTCAGTTATCTTATGAATTGTTTCATGGTCAGCCACCCAAGCCTGACCATATGAGGACTCTTGGATGCCTCTGTTATGCCACAAAACCCAATTTCAATGACAAATTTATTCATAAATCTATTCCTACAATGGGGTATTCATATACACAAAAGGGCTACAGGCTATATGATATTGAGTCTGGCAAGCTTTTCCTTAGTAGAGATGTGTTATTCCATGAACATATCTTTCCCTTCAAATTCGCTAAAAGCAAATTTCTTGCAGCTTCAGATTTGAAATGTTCACTGATCGGGTCAAACCCTACACCACTACAAAGTGGCAAGAGCGGTCGATGCAGCTTTTACCCAAGAAGGTTGGGATCGAATCCACAGGGAGCTACAACAATGTTTGGAGTTGGATTTCTATCTAATCTAGCAGTGCGTAGTGCTCTTGATAACACTTCCAATCATATTTGTTTGTTTGTTACTTCTAATTTTATGTTAATGATATGCGAAATTAAGCTAAGTAGGAATGCTTGTAAGGTTTTCTAAATGGTTAACGAGGCACTAGGGAAGTGACTTTCTCCTAGGTGAATACTTGACGGGTTCTAAAGCCTAAGGCAAAGCTGTTATGTTTGGGATCGCGATATAGCCAATGCACGACACTACTCACTCTATACCTCTAGGTAGCTTGAGTGACTTTGCCCTAATTGACTTTCTCAAGATCAATTGGGTGTCAAAATTATGCAAGCAATATAGGCTCAAGTCGGGTATTACTTCTCTAGATTTAACCCTTTAGTTGGGGCTATCAATCTCTTGAATACGCCCCAATTCCTTATTGAACTGATTTTTCCTAGACTCAAGCTCTCTTTCTCAAGAAGAGCCCAAGTCAAATAGGCACAAATTAGTGTTTGCAACCACTAATTCAACATGGCAAACACAAATTAGTCCAAATATCAACCACCCATAAACATCTAAGCCTCAGAACAAAAGACCCATCAATACCCACACTAGGGTTGAGCCACAACCCTAGCTAATGGGTCTAGCTACTCATAATAATGGAAGAAATCAGATATTTAGATAAAGAACAACCCATAAATATAATTACAAGCTAAGATTTGGAGATTCAATGTTAAACCAGCTACAAAATTACTCAAAATAGACTAAAACCGCTATTCACGTGCTCAACTAAGATAAAGATACCCTAAAAATCTGAAAAAGAAGTATTTATACAAGGCCGAATTTTCTGGACAAAAATACCCCTGACGGAGGTACCGCGGACCGCAAAAAATGCACCGCGGCGGCGGTGAGGCTTTTTGGCTTGACTTTTCATTCTCTGAATCTGGCCACCGCGGACCGCATAAAATGTACCGCGGCCGCGGTGGCTTCACCGCGGACCGCATAAAATGGACTGCGGCCGTGGTGTCTTGAAACTTCAAAAGTCCTGAGCTCTCTGAATCTCCTCTCTGCAGACCGCAACAAATGGTCTGTGACCGCGGTGAGGCTACTGCGGCCGCAAAGAATCTTCCGCGGACCGCACTGCTTAAAACCCCCAGGATTGCACCTCTCTGAACTTCTCCACTGCGAACCGCACTAAATGGACCGCGGCCGCGGTGGGTCTGTTGCAGCTGCAGTAGATTTTATGCTACAACAGTGCTTTCACTTGTTCTTGGTACTTGTGCAGGTTTCACTCCTTTTTGAGCTGGTTTTGACTTCTTGTCACTTTCTTGACCAAACCCTGCAAACAAGTACAACATGTAAGCCTTTGGGACTATTTTTATACATTTTTAATCCAAACTCAAGTAAAAAGGAGTATAAAATGAACTAGAATACCTAGTTATCAACTCCCCCAAACTTAAGCTTTTGCTTGTCCTCAAGCAAACAAAATAAGTCCCACCTCCTTAAGAAATAAGCCAAGAAAATTCAGCTAACCTAAAGTGACCTCATCTAGCATCAATTGGGACTAACAATTGCCCTCAATTCAACTGAATCATTAACAACATTCAACCTTTTAAACACCATGGTTTTAGTGCGACACAAAAGCATCAAGAATTGACTCAACTCATCAAGGAAACTCTTTCTACCACTTTGGTCATTGTGGAACCCAAACTCATGCTCCTCACTCTCCCTTAAGCAAAACCTCACTTTTAGATTGTAGCACTCAGAACGAGGATTGTGGAAACACACTTATCTCTCTCAAAGAAAGGTCACAAGTCCGGCTCTAAGTACTATAAGCTTGCCCCTTATGTGAGTCACCACTAATGTAAGCTTCATTCAACTCAAGATCATATAGGGCTTTTGTGGGGATACAATTGAAGGCTTTTGGTTCAGGGTAGGACATATTTGGTCTAAGTAGGTTTCATCTTCCCTTAAGCACTTCATTTGCTTCATTTTGACACACATTCTCTTGACTTTTTGAGTCATTTATTTCTTTCTTAGGGGTTAGAGAGACACACTGTCACTCTTTCTTGTTCATTTCAAACCTCTTTCTCCTCTCTAAACTTTCCACACCTTTCATCTCTATACTTTTATTGGATCCCTTTATTTCTTTTACATTGTTCATTCTTTTTGACTTTTTTTTCTCTGCCTTTCTTTTTCTTCATTTTTGTACCTTTTGTCACACCTCCTTTTTTACTACACCCCCGGAAGGGTATAATAAAGGGAGTTTTTCCAATTAAAGTACAATCGAAACGGGATTATTTTATTAAAAGATTCAGAGTCGCCACTCGGGAGATTTATGGTGTCCCAAGTCACCGGTTTCAAATTCCCAATCGAGGAAAGGGTTAACTCTGTATTACAGTCCGCGAACCAGAAATTCGGGTAAGGAATTCTGTTAACCCGGGAGAAGGTGTTAGGCATTCCTGAGTTCCGTGGTTCTAGCACGGTCGCTCAACTGTTAAAAATGGCTTATTATCTGACTTTAAAATAATTTGGACCTATGTGTATTTTTACTTTTAGCCGCTTTTGTTCATTTTTAAAGAAGATTTAACGTCGTCTAAAATATGTCTTTGGACCGCGTCACATGAAATGGACCCGCAATCCGAAACACATTTTATTCAACGTTATAAGGATTTGGATTTGGGTCACATGAAATGCACACCCGAGTTTAGGAAGGTAATATTATTAAATATATGCGCCTAAAGCAACTACGCGTTTTGACTTTGCGAGGGCCATGGAAAATTCAACTAAATGGCATGCCTCGATTTCTAAGGATTTAGATATTCAAGATCAATGACCTGAAGGCCGTGCATTTTGAGATTTTATTCGGCACGGCACACCTCGATTCCTTCTAACCAAATGGTTTCTAAGCTAACTTATGAGGGCCATAGATTATTTGTATCAATTGTGTGAATGGCGCGCCTCAATTTCTTTAAAGCAGAGATTTGTATTCAACTATAACAATCGAACACAATCGAATTCCACAAATACTAATGTGCTAACTGCTTAACAGTAAATTGAACCAAACTGTGTTTTTACACTAGTATCGCATTCCATGTATAAGGATGATGATTTAATTTAATGGTGCCATTATTTTACGGTAAACTGTACCAACTCAGAACTTCTTAAGATTTGCTTACACTGCTCCAGTGCTAAATTAGTACACATTATAAGCATACTCTAATGAAAGAAAAGTTACTTAATATAAGCATTCTGACATTTCTTTTGGGACTTTGTTCCTTAGTTGCCCATTCGGCTCCTTGCTACGTGATTGCTGATATTTCAATAAACCAATGTCACTAGCTATTCTTATATATGCACGTTTCAAAGCCCTCAAAACAAACAAAATCTACTATTGTTATCACTTTTTGGAGTTTGTAGGTGAAGTTGTTTTTTTCATGGGGAGGCAGAATAGTGATCCTAATATTGCAGGTCCTTCTATTGCATTACTACAAGAACGTTTCAGCCATTTCTAGATTAACATGAGTAACAGTACATGAAAACAAATAAAATAAAACTCAACAAATTGAATTAATTCAAGCAAATCTTAAACACATAACAAGACAGCAGAACAATTATTCATTATCCAAAAAACATCAAAGATTGCTAAACAAATTCAAGTTTCCCTTAAAGCTTTTAAAAAGAACGTACATGGATTTCCAAGCAGAGACCAAATAAAGATGCCAAATTCTGAAACGAAACCGTGAACTACGAACAGAATTAATGAACGGACGATCTCGTCGGACTCGAACTTGAACCGGCGACTGACCTAAACCTCAACCTCAATTTCCCATTTTCCTACTCTGTTTTTCTAGCTACTATGCGTGTGTTTGTGATCTTTTGAGAACAAGAGAAGGCTGGTTTGATTGCTGCGTTTTATAGCTGATTAGGAGCTATTTTTGGGGCGTTTTTGGACTGCTTTCAGGTGGTGTTTCAGCTGGTTTGAGTCGATGGCTGCTCCTCTCTGTTTTTCGGCTGGGTGTGGTGTTCTATTTTGGTGTATATGGTGTTGGGATTGAAAAACTTAGGGTAGGGTTTCTATAATTGGGTATTTTATATGGAAGTGGGAAGGGATGATGGCCATTGGATTAAAGGGAAAATAGATGGCTAGGATTAAATCTTGCACTTAAATGGGCTAATGGGTTGGGAAGAATGGGCTAAGGGTAATTGGGTTGGACCATATCTTTTTGTGTCTCAATTTTGGGCTAAGAAGACTCCAAAAATTATTATTCAAAACCATNCAGACTAAGATTTAGATCCTAGGAGAAGGTTCGTCAGACTAGGTCTCTTATCTTAGGAGAGCAATGCATCAGACCAAGATTTTGATCCTAGGAGAAAATTCATCAGACTAGGTTATCTATGAGGGTATTTAAATTTAACTAGGTCCCATTATCCAGGAGGGTCCTGAGAATTTCAATTAAACCCCATTATCCAGGAGGGTCCTGAAAACTCTTTGGAAATTAAATTCCATTATCTAGGAGGGGCCTGAAAGCTTTTAAATTAAATCCCATTATCCAGGAGGGTCCTGAAAATTAAATCCCATTATCCAGGAGGGTCCTGAAAATTTAAAACTAAATCCCATTATCCAGGAGGGGCCTGAGAACTTGAAAGCTAAGTCCTATTATCCAGGGAGGTCCTGACAACTCCTAACAATTACGAACCTAAGTTATATCTTCTAAAGGTATTAACCCTACTACATTTGTTATCTAATAGGTCTTAACTACTCCCCATTATCCAGGAGGGCACTGACAACTTCTAGTTTAAAAAAAAAACAATTTTAACCTAAGCAGACCTTGTTATCTATATCTTGTTATCTAAGCAGACCTTAAAACTACGTCCCATTATCCAGGAGGGTCCTGAAAATCAAAATTCAAGTCTTATCTTATGAGTGCCAATTCTACGGCTGAATTATACTATCCTACAACAATATCTTGCTATCTAAGGGAGATCTTAAAACTGTGTCCCATTATTCAGGAGGGTCCTGACAACTCCTAATTGAATCCTATCTTAAACAGGCAACTTTGAAACCAACTTATGTTCCTTGGCGTACATTTATGCTAAATTATGCTACTCATGATTGTTTTGAGATTTAAACTAAGTCCCATTTTCCAGGAGGGTCCTGAGAACTCCTAATTGGATCCTACTTCAAACATGCGACTTTGAAACCACTTATATTCCCTGAGGTATCTTTATGCTAAAATATGCTACTCATGATTGTTTTTAAAAAAAAAACTGGGTCCCATTTCCAGGAGGGTCCTGAAAACTCNGCGATACTAAATCTAAACTAAATATTTACGCTAAAATATAAAAAATCTTGGGGAGGGTCAAAAATCACATGTCTACAGCTGCCCCTCTTTGACTGGAAACGCGAAGAGTTTTCAGACAAATGACTAGACATGTCTTTGACCCGACCCTTATTTGGAGAGACTTACAGCTAAAAGGAGCGAGAATGTGACCGAGCCCTGGTATCTGAGCTGCCTACATATCCTTGGCTATAAAGGAATCAGGCCACGTGTAGTTCAGAAGTGAGTGAAGTGATGGAGTACCGAGGTGGAGAGCCGGTCGAGGTGCCGTTCCGTCGAGGTTCCGATCCGCGGTCATGTTATTACATCAAAATCAAAATAAATGAAAAAGACTAGCTAAGCCTGTCAACTACGAGTTACAAGATTCCTATCTATAAGTCTTCTGAAGCTTGATCTTGAGTCTTGAATAGTTCTTCATGCAGACTTTAGATTTGAACCTTGATGCTTGCTAGTTGTAGGTGCTAGCTCGTTCTTCTTCAGATTTTCGGATCAAGACCGGACATGTAGTGCTTGTGACCTCGGCCATGTCTTGAGCAACCCACATCTTTCATCAATTTCTGCATTTGGATTCATTTCTTGCATTTCTTTTTTCATTCCTCTTCCTTTGTTGCTGAATTGAACTGTGATCTGAGATGTTTTTCCCTTTCTCCGAGTGATGCCTGACCGCTGGACTTGAATGTATTCCTCTGTTCGTCAGGCAGGCTCCTGACTGCTGAAACTTGAAATGTATGCCTCTGTTCTCCATGCGGGCTCCTACTTCTGAAACTTGAAATGTATGCCTCTGTTCTCCAAGTGGGCTCCTGACTGCTGAAACTTGAAATGTGTGCCTCTGTTCTCCAGGCGGGCTCCTGACTTCAACAAAATAGACAAAAACAAAGAAAATCTCTTGCCCCAGTTTGGTGACTGGGCATCATATTACCAGATATTAATAAGAATTTGAAAACTAAAACTTGAATTGTAATACCTCTGTTCTCCAGGCGGGCTCCTGACTGCTGAAACTTGAATTGTAATACCTCTGTTCTCCAGGCGGGCTCCTGACTGCTAAAACTTGAAATGTATTCCCTTGTTCTCCAAGTGTGCTCCTGACTGCAACAAAATAAACAACAAAGAAAATTTTGCCCCACTTTGGTAACTGGGTACAGCATGTTATCAAATATTAAAAAAAATTAAAAGCTAAAATTTGAATTGCACTTCCCTTGTTCTCCAGGTGGGCGCCTGACTGCTGAAGCTTGAAAAGTATTCCCTTGTTCTCCAGGTGGGCTCCTGATTGCTGAACTTGAAAAGTGTTCCCTTGTTCTCCAGGTGGGCTCCTGACTGCTGAAGCTTGAAAAGTATTCCCTTGTTCTCCAGGTGGGCTCCTGACTGCAACAAAATAAACAACAAAGAAAATTTCTGCCCCAGTTTGCAGTAGGAAGATTTGTGAGTTTGTTAGCAAA
Source organism: Nicotiana attenuata (assembly GCF_001879085.1). Classification (NCBI taxonomy): domain Eukaryota; kingdom Viridiplantae; phylum Streptophyta; class Magnoliopsida; order Solanales; family Solanaceae; genus Nicotiana; species Nicotiana attenuata. The sequence goes on along the minus strand of NC_031989.1, from coordinate 106,173,021 downwards.
ATATATATCACCTAAGCTATTGATGCAATGATGAGAATAAAACTAAGGACTTGATTGGAATGTACGTCTCTTGTGAGCAAAACTAAGGGCATTTGACTGGAAAATTCATCAGACTAGGACTTCTATCTTAGGAGAAAAATTCATCAGACTAAGATGTTGGTCCTAGGAGAAGATTCATCAGACTAGGTCGATGTTATCTTAGTCAAAGATTCATCAGACTAAGATTGTGATCCTAGGAGAGGATTCATCAGACTAGGTTTTCTATCTTAGGAGAAAGATTCATCAGACTAAGATTTTAGATCCTAGGAGAAAGTTCATCAGACTAGGTCTTCTATCTTAGGAGAAACATTCATCAGACTAAGATTTTGATCCTAGGAGAAAATTCATCAGACTAGGTCCATTTTTGTTATCTTAGGAGAAAGATTCATCAGACTAAGATTTTGATCCTAGGAGGAAGATTCATCAGACTAGGTCTTCTATCTTAGGAGAAAGATTCATCAGACTAAGATTGTGATCCTAGGAGAAAATTCATCGGACTAGGTTTTCTATCTTAGGAGAAAGATTNAAAGTATTCCCTTGTTCTCCAGGTGGGCTCCTGACTGCAACGAAATAAACAACAAGAAAAATTTTCCGACCCAGTATGGTAACTGGGTACAACATGTTATCAAATATTAAAAACTAAAAGCTAAAATTTAAATTGCACTTCCCTTGTTCTCCAGGTGGGCGCCTGATTGCTGAAACTTGAAAAGTATTCCCTTGTTCTCCAGGTGTGCTCCTGATTGCTGAAACTTGAAAAGTATTCCCTTGTTCTCCAGGTGGGCTCCTGACTGCAACAAAATAAACAAAGAAAATTTTCTGCCCCAGTTTGGTAACTGGGTACAGCATGTTATCAAATATTAAAAATTAAAACCTAAAATTTGAGTTGCACTTCCCTTGTTCTCCAGGTGGGCTCCTGACTGCTGAAGCTCGAAAAGTATTCCCTTGTTCTCCAGGTGGGCTCCTGACTGCAACAAAATAAACAACAAAGAAAATTTCTGCCCCAGTTTGCACTAGGAAGATTTGTGAGTTTGTTAGCAAAATATAGATCACCTAAGCTATTGATGCAATGATGAGAATAAAACTAAGGACTTGATTGGAATGTACGTCTCCTGTGAGTAAAACCAAGGACTTTTGACTAGCAAATTCATCAGACTAGGTCTTCTATCTTAGGAGAAAGATTCATCAGACTAAGATGTCGACCCTACGAGAAGATTCATCAGACTAGGTCTTTGTTATCTTAGGAGAAAGATTCATCAGACTAAGATTTTGATCCTAGGAGAAAGATTCATCAGACTAAGATTTTGATCCTAGGAGAAAGATTCATCAGACTAAGATTTTGATCCTAGGAGAAAGTTCATCAGACTAGGTTTTCTATCTTAGGAGAAAGATTCATTAGACTAAGATTTAGATCCTAGGAGAAAATTCATCAGACTAGGGTTTCTATCTTAGGAGAAAAATTCATCAGACTAAGATTTAGATCCTAGGAGAAAGTTCATCAGACTAGGTTTTCTATCTTAGGAGAACAATTCATCAGACTAAGATTTAGATCCTAGGAGAAGGTTCGTCAGACTAGGTCTCTTATCTTAGGAGAGCAATGCATCAGACCAAGATTTTGATCCTAGGAGAAAATTCATCAGACTAGGTTATCTATGAGGGTCTTTAAATTTAACTAGGTCCCATTATCCAGGAGGGTCCTGAGAATTTCAATTAAACCTCATTATCCAGGAGGGTCCTGAAAACTCTTTGGAAATTAAATCCCATTATCTAGGAGGGGCCTGAAAGCTTTTAAATTAAATCCCATTATCCAGGAGGGTCCTGAAAATTAAATCCCATTATCCAGGAGGGTCCTGAAAAATTAAAACTAAATACCATTATCCAGGAGGGGCCTGAGAACTTTTTTAAAATTTAAATCCCATTATCCAGGAGGGTCCTGAGCACTTGAAAACTACATTCCATTATCCAAGAGGGTCCTGAACACTTGAAAGCTAAGTCCTATTATCTAGGGAGGTCCTGACAACTCCTAACAATTACGAACCTAAGTTATATCTCTAAAGGTATTACCCATACTACATTTGTTATCTAATAGGTCTTAACTACTCCCCATTATCCAGGAGGGCCCTGACAACTTCTAGTTTAAAAAAAAACAGTTTTAACCTAAGCAGACCTTGTTATCTATATCTTGTTATCTAAGCAGACCTTAAAACTACGTCCCATTATCCATGAGGGTCCTGAAAATCAAAATTCAAGTCTTATCTTATGAGTGACAATTATACGGCTGAATTATACTATCCTACAACAGTATCTTGCTATCTAAGGGAGATCTTAAAACTGTGTCCCATTATTCAGGAGGGTCCTGACAACTCCTAATTGAATCCTATCTTAAACAGGCAACTTTGAAACCAACTTATGTTCCTTGGCGTACATTTATGCTAAATTATGCTACTCATGATTGTTTTGAGATTTAAACTAAGTCCCATTTTCCAGGAGGGTCCTGAGAACTCCTAATTGGATCCTACTTCAAACATGCGACTTTGAAACCACTTATATTCCCTGAGGTATCTTTATGTTAAATTATGCTACTCATGATTGTTTTTAAAAAAAACTGGGTCCTATTTTCCAGGAGGGTCCTGAAAGTTTACGGTCAAACCTGTTTGGTGCTTGCCCTTCCCCTACGGAGAGTTCCTCCGAAACAAACGAAATTTCCTGCCCCTGTTTCAATCAAAGAAAAATCGTGTCAGTTTAAAATGTGGTGGTTGGTTTGTGGCCTTGACTTTGAGAGCGATTGCTCCTTCGCTTCCCATGATGACTGACTTCCACTCGAGGACCTTGCTTGTTTATGGACTAACCCTTTTCTCTGTCGTCCCATCACATAAAATTCCTTTTCTCCGTTCGGACCCAATATCTTCTATTTGTTGCGTTGCTCATGAACTGACATTTACCAAACCTTTGCATCTCATATGAACCCCAAAGCACGTCTATTGCCCCCCACTCCGTGTATATGATGTCCTTTCTTGACTTAACCGTTGACCTTGGCCCTAGGGTCTATTGCTCCTTCACTTGTCATGACAACTAATTTCCATTCGAAGACCCTGCTTGTTCCGGGACTAACCATTTCCTTTGTAGACCTTTAATCAGAAAATACCTCTTCTCGTTCAGACCTAATACCCTTTATCTGTTGCATTGCTCATGAACTGACATTTACCAAACCTTTGCATTTCACATGAATCCCAAAGCACGTCAATTGCCGCCCACTCAGTGCGTATGTTTTTCTTTCTTGACTTAAACCACTGGCCTTGGCCTTGAGGTCTAATGCTCCTTCACTTGCCATGATAACTTTGCTTTCCGCTTGGAAGACCTTGCTTGTCACTGGTTAACCAACTTTTGTCAATCTTGCCACAGAAAATGCCTTTGATCCACTCACCTAACACCCTTCATCTGTTGCATTGTTCATGAATTGATATGTACCAAGCCTTTGTATTTTGCACGAATCTCAAAGCATGTTGATTGTTACCAACTCAGTGCGCTTGTTGTTCTTTCTTGACTTATGACACTTTGATGTACTAGCCAGATCCCGTTTTGTGCAATTGGAAAGCTGGTGGCAAATTTTGAAATCATTTCTCACTTGTTATGACCGGATTGACTCGGGAAGAGGAAGTAAACAAGACAAAAGGAACAGAGTAGAGGACAATGGAAAGAGATGATTCCTAACAAGAAAACTACAAAGTAGAAACCTATCGGATGTGGATACCGACTCTGATGACCTTGACATGCATCTGTAGCCTATTCTGTTAAGCAAATCTGATGTTCAACTCTTGTTGTACCTTTTCGCCATGAAACTGGGCTTCAATGCTCCGCTTGCCCGATTTGAATCACAATCCTTTATCGACTTGTGGTGCCCGAAGGGTTTTCACCATCAAGCCTCTCTCATTTCGTTCTTTCCCTTAACTTACGGTCGCCTCAAGGTGCCCGTGAAGGTTTTCACCAATAAGACTCTCTCATTTTTGATTTCTCTCAACTCACTTTGCCTTATGGTGCCCGTGAGGGCATTTATCATCAAGGCTCTCTCATTCTTCATTTCCCTTGTTTGGACCGGAGTGTTGTCCCTGATATGATTCACCTCTACTCGCTTGACTTGGCATCTCTCGAAGACTGATCAGAAGGTCTTCCTTTGGACCGTAATGTGGGCTTTTGGATAGGGTTAGAAAGAAAGGGTATTAAAGGCTCAAAACAGTTTCATCATGGGTTCCAAATTACATCTTTCGGAATCAGATTTCCCACAACAACCACAACTTCTGCCCCAGTTTCTTTCTTGGGGACTCTTGGATATTTATTCGGTGTGACTGAACCTCAGAGAGAGGCTGCCTACGTACTCTTTCGAGATCAAGTCAAACGTAGTTCAGGTCATAGGAATTCCTTTGTTGTTGCAATCTTTCCTTTTCTTCCACTTTTCTTTCCTTTCTTTTCATTTCTTTTCTTTTCCTTTTTTTTTCTTTTCTTTTCTTTTGCTTTTCTCTTCTTTTTTCTGTTTTTATTTTCTATGCTTTTTTTCTTTGTTTTTTTCTTCTTCTTTTCCCCTTCTTTTTCCTTTTCTCTTCCTTTCTCTTCTTTTTTCTTTTCTTTTCTTTTCTTTTCTTTTTCCTTTTTCACTGTTTTTCTCTTGTTTCTCCACTTTCTTTCCCCGCTCGGGCTTACGAGTTTTATTATTGATTCCGAAAGAGGGGTATGCAAGAAAATAACCGAGGCTCAAAGGGGTAACAAAGGATAAAGTGTTTGGATAGCAGAACAAAATGCCTACGTCATTTCAATCTCCAAAACATGCCAAGTACAAACTACACAATTAAACAAGCTGAGGAAAACACACGTAACATTTTGATTGCACCAGAATTACTAACCATATCCACACATTTGCCTCCTACATCTGTTGAATACAAAGAACCATTGGACAACACTCTCACTTTCCTTACCATGAACGGCCCCTGACAATTGGGCAAACTTGCCTTTGGCTTCAACCTGATGCGGCATGATGCATTTCAATAGGGTTTCTCTATGTTCTATCTACCCCAGTTTCACATGGTTCGGGCTTCAAATGATCTCAAAATGTCCAAATTTGTTCTTATTTCCCTCAAGTGTCCCTATCATCTTCAAAATTGTTTCAATGCTTCATGACTAAACTAACTTTCGAGCTCAGGCTGAGAATTATGCATGCATGTCATGTCACTAGAGCCAGCAGGAAAAGAACTGTGGAAAGAAAAGAGAACTAAGCAAAAGAAAATGACTAGAAATAATAGAAAAAAGGAAATTGTATTAGACAGACGATGAAACAGTTCGAACAAGAAGACAGGCAAACTAGACTAGGGTTACAACCCTGGAACAAACCTAGACAGCACTAAACGAGCTACTACGACTAAAGAAACCAAGAAAAATTAAAGGATAGAAGGGTTTGAGTCACAAGACAATATCCGGATTACAACCCTGAAATAACCCGGACAACAGAAATGACAACAAAATAAACCACCAAAATTCCACTCCGGCTGACCAAGAAATGGAGCGTCTTCCCAATTACCAAGCATGGCATCTTAGCCACTGAGTTTCACATCAATACTGCCAAGACCATTATCAACTTTAATCAACAAGTTCCCAAGAGGATTCGCATGCTCCCTGTCACTGTCATTGACCACAACTACCCCTTCTTGAATCATTATTTCTATTTCCCTTTTCAAAGAGCGACAATCTTCAATGCTATGTCTCCGGATTTTAGAGTGGTACACGCATCGAACAGTAGGATCAAAGCCTTTCGCATATGGGTCTGAAAAATTGCTTTTGGGCACCCGTATCAACCAACCCCACTCTGTTGTTGTCTGCCATTGCCTTTTGACTCTGTGTTGTGAAGTAGAGTTACCACTTTCAAACCACAAACCAACTACCTTTTCTGGAATGACATGACAAAATGAAACCATCACGTTAGAGTTAGGGCATTTAACATATTGGTACCCGCACATTTGGGGAGTGAATGCACCTAGGCAGTTAACAGTTCCTATTATGCTTTTGATCAGTCGCATGCGTCATCCCGGCCTTTTCATTTTTCTTTATTTGCCATGCCTTTCCTCTCATTCTTCCCTCGTGTTTTCCATTGTTTATTTCTTGCCTTTCCCTCTTTTCTTTGCTTTCCTCTCATTTTTCTCTCTTTTCTTTTCCTTCTTTTCTTTTGCCTTGGTTTTTCTTGTTCCTATTCTCTCCCTGTCTCAAAATTATTTTTCTGCTCTTTTCTTTCTTTTTCTCTTGCTCTCTTTTTATTTTCTCTTATTTGGTTTCTTATTTTCTTTTTCCTCTTTTGTTTTTCTTTCCTTTCTTGTTTTTCACGATCCCGCGTGAATCAGACCGAGCGTAGTTCGTGCAAATAAATGCAAAAATAAGGAAACAATTTTTGGGGAATTTTTCTCAATTTTTCATTAATAACAACTGTGATTACAAAAGCTACTAGACTATTTGTTTTTCTTTTTCTCAAAAAGGGAAGTTACAAAAAACAGACTCAAAAATAAAAATACAGACTCGATTGACTAGGAATACATCAAAGCTTCAAACCCTGGGGCCCGCGGGGCATCACTCGGCATCGCCACGGGCCTGCGCAAGAGTGAGAAGGTTTCAATGTCAACTGGGTCATCCTGGACAAGGAGTTCTAAGGAAAAGTGTGACTATTTAAAGAAAGCTGACTTATTGTGACTTAAAAGAAAAGTGGCTATTTTTTCAAAAATTTTATTTAAGAAAGCAAAGACTTGGTTTTGCAAATACGGCCTCTCAGGGTGGCTGTTCTTGCAGAAAATAGCCTTCCGGCGTCCTTTTAGGGACATTCGGCTTATTTTAGACAAGAATAGCCTCACCCGACTTATTTATGACAAAAATTAAAATTTTGACATTTTTTGGCTATTTTAGCAAAAGGGAGGTTGGACCCGATGAGGGTTGCCTACGTATCTCACATCCGGTGAGAATCAAACCGGCGTAGTTCGGGCAAATAAACCTAACTATTTTTGAAAATAGGACTCTTTTGTTTTTGTTGGCAAATACACTATTTCTAAAAGCAAAATTCATTTTTTATGTTTTCTTGTTCAGTGGCAAATAAACAAACTAATTTGAAAATAAAACCCTCTTTTTTCGTTTTTCTTTTCCATTGGTAAACAAAACAAACTAAAGAAAACTACTTTCCTTCTTTTCTTTCCTTTTTTCAAAAATCCGGCAGCATTTCGACACTACTTGGACACTGGTTTTTCAAAACTAGCGGTTACCCTCACTTAGTCCGAACACTGCTTATTTTCATAATTCACTCATTTAGACAAGCCGGTCAACATACAAAGCCCAGCAAATAAATGCGCAAGTAGCACGTAAGATGCATCAGGATGGTCAACTTATTTCAGGTCACCTGTCCTAGACGGACCCAACCCCTGTGTTGAGTCCCCTAAGTCAAATGCACATGATGCAAACAATCGTCCTACTAGGGATCCGACATGAGGTTTTGTTCTTCTAGGTTTAACCCTAGGTTTATTGGTCTAGACCTGGCTTACCCGAGCGGACAACTCGGGCCGAGGGGGAGGCAGCGTACCGGGGATACAGAAGCTCCGCCGGCTTAGCAACTTATCCAAACCTCGTTCTAAATGAGAAAAGACTCTAAACAGAAGAGAAGCTACACGAAGTGCACCCTTCTCCATGATGTAGAGACTCAGAGAGAGGAAGGGATTCGCAACAGTTTATATATACAATTCAATCAAATATCAAAGCGGTAAAACAATTAGCACACAATGCATGAAACATGTAGGAAAATCAGATAAAGCCAAATATAACAATTTAACTGAGCTCGAATTCTTGAACCCTGAACCGAAATTCTGGGTTCTTGGTCCCCAGCAGAGTTGCCAGAGCTGTCACACCTCCTTTTTTACTACACCCCCGGAAGGGTATAATAAAGGGAGTTTTTCCAATTAAAGGACAATCGAAACGGAATTATTTTATTAAAAGATTCAGAGTCGCCACCTGGGAGATTTATGGTGTCCCAAGTCACCGGTTTCAAATCCCGAATCGAGGAAAGGGTTGACTCTGTATTACAGTCCGCGAACCAGAAATCCGGGTAAGGAATTCTGTTAACCCCGGAGAAGGTGTTAGGCGTTCCCGAGTACCGTGGTTCTAGCACGGTCGCTCAACTGTTAAAAATGGCTTTTTATCTGACTTTAAAACAATTTGGACCTATGTGTATTTTTAGTTTTAGCCGCTTTTGTTCATTTTTAAAGAAGATTTAACGTCGTCTAAAATATGTCTTTGGACCGCGTCATATGAAATGCACCCGCAATCCGAAACACATTTTATTCAACGTTATAAGGATTTGGATTTGGGTCACATGAAATGCACACCCGAGTTTAGGAAGGTAATATTATTAAATATACGCGCCTAAAGCAACTACGCGTTTTGACTTTGCGAGGGCCATGGAAAATTCAACTAAATGGCATGCCTCGATTTCTAAGGATTTAGATATTCAAGATCAATGACCTGAAGGCCGTGCATTTTGAGATTTTATTCGGCACGGCACACCTCGATTCCTTCTAACCAAATGGTTTCAAAACTAACTTACGAGGGCCATAGATTATTTGTATCAATTGTGTGAATGGCGCACCTCAATTTCTTTAAAGCAGAGATTTGTATTCAACTATAACAATCGAACACAATCGAATTCCACAAATACTAATGTGCTAACTGCTTAACAGTAAATTGAACCAAACTGTGTTTTTACACTAGTATCGCATTCCATGTATAAGGATGATGATTTAATNCTAGAATGAAGCAAGAAAACTTCTTATTTAGTCAACCCAAGAGATAGCAAAATCCAGATTTTTCATAATCCCCCCCCCCCCCCTAAAAAAAACCAAAAAAAAAAGTTGTCACATAGAGCTTAACAATTTCCAGCACTTATAAACTCCTAGGAAAATCTGATTGTTAAAATCTTCCGAGCAAAGTACAATAGCTTCCACACTTTCTAGAGTATAATACTTCCCATCAACATATCTCCACTTCCTAAGGAATTCCTCTATTATTTTCTGAGCTTACAACAATAACAACCTATTAATAATTAAACTTGCACTTTAATAAAGCTCAAAGCCAAAGCCACACTCAACAGATAAGGCATTAATTTGACAAAATGTATTTGAATCGTCTACACCAACATATTTATTCGGCCAACTTCCAAATTTCATGAGCCAACATAGAATGAATAATCAATAGTCTACCGATACTCACTCAAATCAAATAAAACAAAACCCAAAACAATGAATCATTGAAGGTAGATAACCAAAATATGATATACAGTTCAAAAGGAAACATGATAAAGGAAAAGCAATGGAAACAGTGGTTAAGAAAAGAAACCTTTTATAGATGAAGCTCTTCTTCAACACATGAGCAAATAAAATCGCGAATTCTCGCACCAAATGGACAACAAATCGAAACCGGCACCAGAAAACTCGAACCCGACTCCAAATTCAAACCAAAACGGGAGCTTTGGTGGCTTTGGACTGCTGTGTTTTAGCAATTTTTGGGTGGGATTTGGAGACGATTTTGTGGCTGTTAATGGGTGATTTGGCACTGGTTCAAAGACTGTCCTAAAGCTCCATAGTTGTTGGGTTTTTCTTTTGAAGAAAAGAGTCACAGTCGGAAATGGGGAAGAGCTCTTTCAGATTCCCCAGGTGGGTGGCTGCTCGTTCTTAGAATCAGGAATGTTGGTTAGCTCTAGGTCTAGGAATTGAAAACTTGGGGTAGGGTTTCTATAATTGGGTATTTTATATGGAAGTGGGAAGGGATGATGGCCATTGGATTAGAAGGAAAATAGATGGCTAGGATTAAATCTTGCACTTAAATGGGCTAATGGGTTGGGAAGAATGGGCTAAGGGTAATTGGGTTGGACCATGTCTTTTTGTGTCTCAATTTTGGGCTAAGAAGACTCCAAAAATTATTATTCAAAACCATAGCTAAATTCCTTTAATATAAGATAAATATACTACATGATGCAAACACAAGTTCTAATTAATTAAACTAAACTATATTAAAACATGAAACTATTATACATATATTTTTTGTATTTTCTAAGATTATATAAAGGTAAAAATAAGGTACTATTTTTGTATATTTTTTACTTTATGAAAGGTGCATAAAATAAAATATTTTTTTTTTTGTAATTTTCATTTTCTTGTATTAAAATAACGTAAAAGAGTAAAAATTAGTTGAAATAGCTATATTAGGCCTAGATTAAATATTTACATGCTAAAATATAAAAAATATTGGGGAGGATCAAAAATCGCATGTCTACACCTTTTACCACTTTTTTGCACTCCTCGTCTCTCCCCCCAAACTTATGCTTTTGCCATATGCTAAGGAAAGATTGGGTGCCAAGAGAGAGTCTTTTTTTAGAACGGGTAAAGGCTTGTAACATGGTTTTTTTGAAAGAAAAAGGGCTATGGCTCAAAGGGGTTGACTAGGGATGTTATCATTGGTAGGCTATGGGTGTTTTCAAGATACCATTCGGATCAAGGAGAGTCTATAATCACTTCTCAAGTTAAGCTACACTTAGGATTTCGCCTAGACAAACTTTCAGGGCAAGTCTAGACTTAATGGCACGGGACTTGGACTTGCAATTCAAATTCTCACCACACAAGCTATAAGGTTGCTAAAGAGACAGAGTCGAGGGCCCACAACGACCTTAGCTAAGATTTGAGCAACACAAATGGTCCCGAAAAACCACCTGATGATTGTCGGCCAACACAAGAGTCTCAAGGTCACAACTATCACCATCCTATACACACTAATTTGTTTTTGACCATCAGATCAAAGGCATATGTGTTAGGCCCAAGTGAAGCTTTTCCTGAGGCACTATTACTCACTAGCTACTATTTACACAAAAACAAAAAGAAAATAGATTCAAACCCTTAAGAAGGTTGTCATGCCATCCATCATCGGGAAGAGCCACCCGGTTCACACAAATTCCACCTTTGGAAAGAACCGTGGCATTAAGAAAACCAAAGGCTTATTGAACGCAAAACTCATAATAAGAAGCTATGAAAGAAAATGCGGAAAGTAAATTGAATATGTACAATAGGGGATTTAAACGAATATATATAGGAAGGAATGAATATATACATCAGAAAGTAACTTTATATACAGACCAAGGTTGCAAAATACGAAAAGTGAAATAAACTAGTTAAATTATATACATACCAAAAGTGAAAAAGCATAATAAAAACGAAAATAGTATCATATTTACAATCCAATATCATCAAAATAGGGCTACCCCCTCAAATGAAAGCTAGCATTGTCCTCAATGGTAACTAGCCAAAATAAGCTCAACAAAACAAAAGAAGATAGAGAGTAAAGAAAACTCCCTATTGGTCCTCCGTCTGCATGGGATCATGAGCCTGGGTCCCTGGATCCTCTGAATGCTCGGGTACCTGTGGCTGGATCCCTGTAACCTGTGCCTGCACTAGGACCTGAGGCTGCTCTGAAACCTGGGGCTGACTCGAAGAACCTCCCTGCGGGTCCTCCAACTCAATGACTCCATCATCTGCTCGGGGGATCACTCTCCTCCTCTTTGGTGCCCTCTCCAATTCCTGTACCGGCTCAGTCTGAGCTGCTGGAAGTGGGTCATGCAATAGAAGCTCCAATGGTAAGTGATCAGCAGCCTTCATCTTCTCCACTTCTATCCTCAACTCCTTCACAGACTCCTTTGAAGCTCTAGTCTTCCTTAGTTTCTTTGTCTCCTTTGTCAGCTCCATTAATGCCTTTCCATGAGCACCTACAGCCTCCAATATCAACTGCTGGTTGTCCAGGAGCTTCTTCTGGTTGTCCAGAAGCTCCTTGAGAGTCTCCTCCACTGAAGTTAGAACCAGTGGCTGTGGGGGTACGGACTGGGCTGCCACCGAGCTAGAAAGCATAGACAGCTTAGAAGTAGCTGCCTGCATCCAGTTGTTGATACTGGCAAGTGTTTGGCTCAATCGGTAGGCACTCAATGGGTAGGCTGTGGATGAGGAAATATCTGGAGCTGGGGAAGTTGAGGGTCTTAGGGCAATATCTGGTGTAGCTGTGGGAGGCTGAGCAGAAGGGACTAGTACTACTGGCTCTTAAGACTGGCCAGTAGAAGTAGTGGCTTTTTCTTTAGGATCTTTGGTTTTGGGGTTGTCATCACCCTTTAGGTTGTACCAGGAAAAAGGCATCTTTGGTTTCACCTTCACATCAAACTTCCTTTTCTCCACCTCTTGGTCCTCAAAGTACATTGTCAGGAAATTTGGGAAGGGGTATGATCTATCACCTTCATTGACCACCCGTGTGATCACCCTAGACATAACATTCCCGATGTTGATCGGGTAACCCGCCATGATAGAAGCCACCAATATCGCCCGGGAGACAGGCAGAGAGTTCTCATGAGTAGTTGGGTCCAGCCTGCTGCATACGAATGTCTCCCACCCCTTTGCCTCGAATTTAAGGTTTTCCTCAGAATTTGAACCCTGATGTCAACCAAGCTGGGGTGGTGCCCGGGAGTGCTAGGTATTCGGCCAATCATGGACGGGCTGCCTCATCCAATGCTACCTTCTCTAAGTATGGGGATTCATCTTCCTCCATAAAGCCCAGGTAGTCATTGATTGTCTTCCCATCGAACTGCACTTTCAAATTTCGCACCTTAGTCACTTTAGTGCCCTTTTTGAAGTGGGCAACATTGGCGTAAAACTCTTTGAATAGGTGCTCGTTTGCCTCTGGTAACCTGCCGGTGAAGTCCTCCCACCCCACTCATTCTCTGAATTGCCTCTTGACATTGGGGTTGTGAGGCAGGAGATCCCTCTCTACGAACTGGCGCTCAATAATCAATTTCCTCTAGGGCCACCACTCTCGAAACTTGTGGTAAGCAATCTCACTTAAAAATCTTCTTCTCCACACCTCGGGGTTTCTAGTTCTCTCCACACCCCCCGGTTGGGGCACACCCCCTCCCTCTTCATCCGGAACCTCATCGTCGACTGGGATCCTCTCCAGGTTATGAAGTAGTAGGTGAAGTAGAGGCTGCACTATCACTACTCTCAGCTGAGCCCTCAGATGACTCAGAAGAAATTGGAATTGAAGCTTGAGCAGTAGGAGAGCCTGGAAGGTAGGTTCATTTCTCAATCTTAATCTCTTCGGGAAGTCAGGTACGTACTACGGCACTGAATCAAACTCAAATGCCTCCCGGGAGGGTACATACTTCCCTCTGAATGGGAAGCAGCTCTATCTGCAACCTTGATTTGTTTTCATGTATCTCCAATTGCCTTCCGAACTTGTGGGGTCAATTTTATCATTCCTCGTCCCCTACCCCGGGAGGACTCTCTTTTTCCTTTATGTTTGTCACCACCGCCTCGTAATTTAACCATTGTCTACAAGGAGAATTCATTTAGTGCTTGTTAGTATCACAGTACCAGAACAATCAGTGAAAAATATGAAGAAATTAGCTGACCGCGGACCGCATAGAAAGCATTGCGGCCGCAAAGGTACCACTGTGGACCGCGTAAAATCGCACCGCGGACCGCAGTGGAGTGGGGTTCAGAATACCCAGTCTGATTCAGGGCACCGCGGACCGCAAGAAATGATGTGCGGCTGCGGTAAGGCACCATGGAGCGCGAAAAATTGACCGCGGCCGCGGTCCTTAAATTTGATCCCTCTGAAGTTTACCACCGTGGACCGCGGAAAAACCTTCGCAGCCACGGTCCTTAAATTTGAACCTTCTGAAGTTTACCACCGCGGACCACGGAAAAACCTTCGCGGCCGCGGGAGGAATACTCAGCAACACCAACCTAGGGTTTCAAAATTTTTCTCATTTTTAGCCTTAATCCACATATTCTCAACCCACTAAGTAGTCAATCATTATATTTAACTAATTAATTCTAATCTAAACAACATTGTGAACCCTAAGTTAAAGAACAGAAGGAAAAGGGAAGAAGGAAAACTACAAACTAACAAATTAAAACAAAATTAAAGACTAGGGAAAAATTTGAAGTACCAGAGATGAGATGCAATGCAGATGATTGAGAATTAGTGTTTGTATTTGTGCACTTAGGGCGTGATGAACAGTACTTTTTTCTATTTAGAGAGCAAATGAGCGAAAAGTGTAAATGAGGGCCTGAGGTCCTATTCATAGAGGAAGGACCTGGTACCCACGCTACTTACCCACTGCGGTCCGCATAAAATGCACCGCGGACCGCGGTACTTAACCACAAGAAAAACTGGCAAAGAGTTCACCGCGGACCGCAGAAAATGCTCCCCGGCCGCGGTCGAGCACCGCGGACCGCACAAAATGCATTGCGACCGTGGTGACAACTTCAGAGAACCTCCACTTTTGACCATTCAACACTACAGACCACAATGAAATTTTACCCCCGCAATAAGGCCATTGTGGCCGCGAAAAATGCAATGCGGCAGCAGTCCTAAACTTCAGAGAGTGCTCCATTTTTTTCAAATTTGGTCCTGCACTACATCAAAACAACCCTACATACATCTCACAACCAGTTAGTCCAAAAGCTAATCCCACACTAAAATAAAAATCAAAGAAAAACAAAAAGAAAGACACATGGGTTGCCTCCCAAGAAGCGCCTGATTTAACGTCGCGGCAAGACGCAGGTTACCATCAAATCACTTTAGATGGATCATTGCCACCACATGGCTGTCATCAATCTGCCAAGATAGTGCTTGACTCTGTGCCTGTTAACTCTGAAGATCTCTCCATATTTGTTATTCAAGTCAAGTGCACCAAACGGAGTCACAAGCACCACTTCAAAAGGTCCACTCCATTTTGACTTAAGCTTTCCCGGAAACAGACGTAACCGAGAATTGAACAAGAGAACCAAATCACCCACTTTGAACTCCTTGCGACGAGCATACTTATCATGAAGGTACTTCATCTTGTCCCTATACAAGGACGAACTGGAGTAGTCATGAAATCGAAATTCATCAAGTTCATTAAGCTGCTCCGCACGAAGATTTGCTGCCACATCCCATTCAAGATTCAGCTTCCTCAAAGCCCACATGGTCTTGTGCTCTAACTCAACCAGTAGATGGCAAGCTTTTCCAAACACCAACTGGTACGGAGACATACCAATCGGAGTCTTGTACGCAGTCCTATAAGCCCATAGAGCATCATCCAATTTCCTTGACCAGTCGGTCCTATTTTCATTGACCGTCTTTGACATATACTCTTGATTTCCCTGTTTGATACTTCAACTTGACCACTCGATTGAGGATGATAGGGAGTAGACACTTTGTGATTGACACCATACATTGCAAGCAAAGTGTCAAAAGCTCTATTGCAAAAATGAGACCCCCCATCACTTATGATTGCTCGCGGAGTGCCAAACCTAGTAAAAATACTCTTCTTGAGAAACGCAACAACACTCCGGGCCTCATTATTGGGTAAAGCCACGGCCTCAAACCACTTTGAAACATAGTCAACTGCCACTAGAATGTATGTGTTGCCACATGAACTAACAAACGGGCCCATGAAATCAATGCCCCACACATCAAAAATATCAACTTCGAGAATAGTGTTGAGAGGCATCTCATCCTTCTT
>NC_031989.1:106120670-106153757 GCF_001879085.1 Nicotiana attenuata | reverse complement strand
CTGGTTCATTGTGTTGTCAGTTCTGCAATTGCCTGCCCATGATCATGGAGCTCTTTGTGCAAGTGAATGACCGTGGGGCCACCCTGTGGCACATTTGCTCTACTTTGCCAAGCGGAAGAAGTGTCCACCATCTCATCCAATATCTCACAAGCTTGATCATACGGTGTGTTCATGAAATTGCCCCCAGCTAATTGGTTCACTATGCACTGATTTGTTGTGTTAATGCCTCGGTAGAATGTCTGTTGTATCATTGCCTCATTCATATCATTGTTTGGGCATTCCTTCACCATAGTCCGATATCGCTCCCATATCTCATGTAGTGGTTCGTTGGGCTCCTATTTGAAAGCTAAGATTTCATCCCTCAAGGTTGCCATGTGACCCGGCGAGAAAAATTTTGCAATGAATTTATCCGCCAACTCATCCCATGTATGGATAGATTGGTTGGGGAGTCTCTCCAGCCAATCCAGCGCCTTCCCTCGAAGAGAGAAAGGGAATAATCTCAACCGCAAGGCATCCTCGGACATGTTCGTTTGCTTGCTCCCCCAATATGTATCAACAAATCCTTTAAGGTGCTTGTAAGCATTTTGATGGACCCGTGAAATACCCTCGCTGCTCCAACAATGTCAGCATCACGTTGGTAATGTGAAAATTGCCCGCCTGGATCTGGGGTGGGACAATTGCACGAGCATAACCTTGGTTGGGAAGAGCTCGAGGTAAAGCTCTGGGAGGTGGCAGGGGAGGGTTTGGAATATTATTATCATTAGCCTGTCGGCCTCTCCTTTGTCCTTGAAGTACAAGAGGCACCTCATCTTCACCGTTATCATCAACCTCTTACCCCGGAACCACGTTTCCAAGAGGGTCATTGTTGTTGTTTGCCGCCATTTTGTACCTGAATTGGCGTCACACACAAATTAGTATCACAGAAGGAAAGAAAAACAATACGCAAAACTATTTAGATAGATAGCCGAAACCGTTAGCTCCCCGGCAACGGCGCCAAAAAGTGATCGGGTCAAACCCTACACCACTATAAAGTGGCAAGAGCGGTCGATGCAGCTTTTACCCGAGAAGGTCGGGATCGAATCCACAGGGAGCTACAACAATGTTTGGAGTTGGATTTCTATCTAATCTAGTAGTGCGTAGTGCTCTTGATTACACTTCCAGCATATTTGTTTGTTTGTTACTTCTAATTTTATGCTAATGATATGCAAAATTAAGCTAAATAGGAATGATTATAAGGTTTTCTAAATGGTTAACGAGGCACTAGGGAAGTGACTTTCTCCTAGGTGAATACTTGACGGGTTCTAAAGCCTAAGGTAAAGCTGTTATGTTTGGGATCGCGATATAGCCAATACACGACACTACTCACTCTATACCTCTCGGTAGCTTTAGTGACTTTGCCCTAATTGACTTTCTCAAGACCAGTTGGGTGTCAAAATTATGCAAGCAATGTAGGCTCAAGTCGGGTATTACTATCTCTAGATTTAACCCTTTAATTGCGGCTATCAATCTCTTGAATACGCCCTAATTCCTTGTTGAACTGATTTTTCATACTCAAGCTCTCTTTCTCAAGAATAGCCCAAGTCAAATAGGCACAAATTAGTGTTTGCAACCACTAATTCAACATGGAAAACACAAATCAGTCCAAATATCAACCACCCATAAAAATCTAAGCCTTAGAACAAAAGACCCATCAAATACCCACACTAGGGTTGAGCCACAACCCTTGCTAATGGGTATAGCTACTCATAATAATGGAAGAAATCAGATATTTAGATGAAGAACAACCCATAAAATATAATTACAAGCTAAGATTTGAAGATTCAATGTTAAACCAGCTACAAAATTACTCAAAATAGACTAAACCGCTGTTCACATGCTCAACTAAGATAAAGATACCCTAAAAATCTGAAAAACAAGTATTTATACAAGGCCAAATTATTTGGACAAAAATACCCCTGACTGAGGTACCGCGGACCGCAGAAAATGCACCGCGGCGGCGGTGAGGCTTTTAGCTTGACTTTTCATTCTCTGAATCTGGCCACCGCGGACCGCATAAAATGTACCGCGGCCGCGGTGGCTTCACCGCGGACCGCATAAAATGGACTGCGGTCGCGGTGTCTTGAAACTTCAAAAGTCCTGAGCTCTCTGAATCTCCTCTCTGCGGACCGCAACAAATGGTCTGCGGCCGCGGTGAGGCTACTACGGCCGCAAAGAATCTTCCGCGGACCGCACTGCTTAAAACCCCCAGGATTGCACCTCTCCGAACTTCTCCACCGAGGACCGCACTAAATGGACCGCGTCCGCGGTGGGTCTGTTGCAGCTGCAGTGGATTTTATGCTGCAGTAGTGCTTTCACTTGTTCTTGGTACTTGTGCAGGTTTTACTCCTTTTTGAGCTGGTTTTGACTTCTTGACCAAACCCTGCAAACAAGTACAACATGTAAGCCTTTGGGACTATTTGTAGACATTTTTAATCCAAACTCAAGTAAAAAGGTGTATAAAATGAACTAGAATCCCTAGTTATCAACTCCCCCAAACTTAAGCTTTTGCTTGTCCTCAAGCAAACAAAAAAAGTCCCACCTCCTTAAGAAATAATCCAAGAAAATTCAGCTGACCTAAAGTGACCTCATCTAGCATCAATTGCGACTAACAATTGCCCTCAATTCAACTGAATCATTAACAACATTCAACCTTTTAAACACCATGGTTTTAGTGCGACACAAAAGCATCAAGAATTGACTCAACTCATCAAGGAAACTCTTTCTACCACTTTGGTCATTGTGGAACCCAAACTCAAGCTCCTCACTCTCCCTTAAGCAAAACCTCACTTTTAGATTGTAGCACTCAGAACGAGGATTGTGGAAACACACTCATCTCTCTCAAAGAAAGGTCACAAGTCCGGCTCTAAGTACCATAAGCTTGCCCCTTATGTGAGTCACCACTAATGTAAGCTTCATTCAACTCAAGATCATATAGGTGTTTTGTGGGGATACAATTGAAGGCTTTTGGTTTAGGGTAGGATATATTTGGTCTAAGTAGGTTTCATCTTCCCTTAAGCACTTTATTTGCTTCATTTTGGCACACATTCTCTTGACTTTTTGAGTCATTTATTTCTTTCTTAGGGTTAGAGAGATGCACTGTCACTCTTTCTTGTTCATTTCAAACCTCTTTCTCCTTTGTAAACTTTCCACACCTTTCATCTCTTTACTTTTATTGGATCCCTTCATTTCTTTTACATTGTTCATTCTTTTTGACTTTTTTTTCTCCTTTTTTTCTCTGCCTTTCCTTTTCTTCATTTTTATACCTTTTACCACTTTTTTGCACTCCTCATCTCTCCCCCCAAACTTATGCTTTTGCCATGTGCTAAGCAAAGATTGGGTGCCAAGAGAGAGTCTTTTTATAGAACGGGTAAAGGCTTGTAACATGGTTTTTTGAAAGAAAAAGGGCTATGGCTCAAAGGGGTTGACTAGGGATATTATCATTGGTAGGCTATGGGTGTTTTCAAGATACCATCCGGACCAAGGAAAGCCTATAATCACTTCTCAAGTCAAACTACACTTAGGATTTCGCCTAGTCAAACATTCAGGGCAAGTTCTAGACTTAATGGCACGAGACTTGGACTTGCAATTTGAAATTCTCACCACACAAGCTATTGGGTTGCTAAAGAGACAGATTCGAGGGCCCACAACGACCTTAGCTCAGATTTGAGCAACACAAATGGTCCCGAAAAACCACCTGATGATTGTCGGCCAACACAAGAGTCTCAAGGTCACAACTATCACCATCCTATACACCCCAATTTGTTTTTGACCATAAGATCAAAGGCAAATGTGTTAGGCCCAAGTGAAGCTTTGCCTGAGGCACTATTACTCACTAGCTACTGTTTACACAAAAACAAAAAGAAAACAGGTTCAAACCCTTAAGAAGGTTGTCATGCCATCCATCATCGGGAAGAGCCACCCGGTTCACACAAATTCCACCTTTGGAAAGAACCGTGGCATTAAGAAAACCAAAGGCTTATTGAACGCAAAACTCAAAATAAGAAGCTATGAAAGAAAATGCGGAAAGTAAACTGAATATGCACAATAGGGGATTTAAACGATTATACATAGGAGGGAATGAATATATACATCAGAAGGTAACTTTATATACAGACCAAGGTTGCAAAATACGAAAAGTGAAATAAACTCGTAAAATTATATACATACCAAAAGTGAAAAACCATAATAAAAACGAAAATAGTATCATATTTACAATCCAACATCATCAAAATAGGGCTACCCCCTCAAATGAAAGCTAGCATTGTCCTCAATGCTAACTAGCCAAAATAAGCTCAACAAAACAAAAGAAGAAAGAGAGTAAAGAAAACTCCCTATTGGTCCTCTGTCTGCATTGGATCATGAGCCTGGGTCCCTGGGTCCTCTGAATGGTCGGGAACCTGTGACTGGATCCCTGTAACCTGTGCCTGCACTGGGACCTGAGGCTGCTCTGAAACCTGGGGCTTGCTCGAAGAACCTCCCTGCAGGTCCTCCAACTCAATGACTGCATCATCTGCTCGGGGGATCACTCTCCTCCTCTTTGGTGCCCTCTCCAACTCCTGTACCGGCTCAGTCTGAGCTGCTGGAAGTGGGTCATGCAATAGAAGCTCCAATGGCAAGTGATCAGCAGCCTTCATCTTCTCCACTTCTACCCTCAGCTCCTTCACAGACTCCTTTGAAGCTCTAGTCTTTCTCAGTTTCTTTGTCTCCTTTGTCAGCTCCTTTAATGCCTTTCCATGAGCACCTACAGCCTCCAATATCAACTGCTAGTTGTCCAGGAGCTTCTTCTGGTTGTCCAGAAGCTCCTTGAAAGTCTCCTCCACTGAAGTTAGAACCTGTGGCTGTGGGGGTACGGACTGGGCTGCCACCGAGATAGAAAGCACAGACAGCTAAGAAGTAGCTGCCTGCATCCAGTTGTTGATACTGGCAAGTGTTTGGCTCAAACGGTGGGCAGTCAATGGGTAGGCTGTGGATGAGGGAATATCTGGAGCTGTGGAAGTAGAGGGTCCTAGGGCAATATTTGGTATAGCTGTGGGAGGGTGAGCAGAAGGGACTACTACTACTGGCTCTTAAGACTGGCAAGTAGAAGTAGTGGCTTTTCCTTTAGGATCTTTGGTTTTTGGGTTGTCATCACCCTTTAGGCTGTACCAGGAAAAAGGCATCTTTGGTTTTACCTTCACATCAAACTTCCTTTTCTCCACCTCTTGGTCCTCAAAGTACATTGTCAGGAAATTTGGGAAGGGGTATGATCTATCACCTTCATTGACCACCCGTGTGATCACCCTAGACATAACATTCCCGATGTTGATCGGGTACCCCGCCATGATAGAATCCACCAATATCGCCCGGGAGACAGGTAGAGAGTTCTTATGAGTAGTGGGGTCCAGCCTGCTGCATACGAATGTCTCCCACCCCTTTGCCTCGAAGTTTAAGGTTTTCCTCAGAATTTGAACCCCTGATGTCAACCAAGCTGGGGTGGTGCCCGGGAGTGCCAGGTATTCGGCCAACCACGGACGGGCTGCCTCATCCAATGCTACCTTCTCTAAGTATAGGGATTCATCTTCCTCCGTAAATCCCATGTAGTCATTGATTATCTTCTCATCGAACTGCACTTTCAAATTTTGCACCTTAGTCACTTTAGTGCCCTTTTGGATGTGGGCAACATTGGCGTAAAACTCTTTGGCTAGGTGCTCGTTTGCCTCTAGTACCCTGCTGGTGAAGTAATCCCACCCCCACTCGTTCTTTGAATTGCCTCTTGACATTGGGGCTGTGAGGCAGGAGATCCCTCTCTATGAACTGGCGCTCAATAATCAATTTCCTCTAGGGCCACCACTCTCGGAACTTGTGGTAAGCAATCTCACTTACGAATCTTCTTCTCCACACCTCGGGGTTTCTAGTTCTCTCCACACCCCCGGGGTTGGGGGCCACACCCCCTCCCTCTTCATCCGGAACCTCATCGTCGACGGGATCCTCTCCAAGTTATCAAGCAGTAGGTGAAGTAGAGGCTGCACTATCACTGCTCTCAGCTGAGCCCTCAGATGACTCTGAAGAAATTGGAATTGAAGCTTGAGCAATAGGAGAGCCTGGAGGGGTAGGTTCATTTTTCAATCTTAATCTCTCCGGTAGGTCAGGTACGTACTCCGGCACTGAATCAAACTTAGATGCCTCCCAGGAGGGTACATACTCACTTCCCTCTGAATGGGAAGCAGCTCTATCTGCAACCTTGATTTGTTTTCTTGTATCTCCAATTGCCTTCCGAACTTGTGGGGTCAATTTTATCATTCCTCGACCCCTACCCCGGGAGGACTCTCCTTTTCCTTTATGTTTGTCACCACCGCCTCGTGATTTAACCATTGTCTACAAGGAGAATTCATTTAGTGCTTGTTAGTATCATAGTACCAGAACAATCAGTGAAAAATATGAACAAAATAGCTGACCGCGGACCGCATAAAAAGCATTGCAGCCGCAAAGTTACCACTATCGCACCGCGGACCGCAGTGGTGTGGGGTTCAGAATACCCACTCTCTGATTCAGGGCACCGCGGACCGCAAGAAATGATGTGCGGCCGCGGTAAGGCACCGCGGACCACGAGCGGTCGTCAAATTTGACCCCTCTGAAGTTCACCACCGCGGACCGCGGAAAAACCTTCGTGGCAGCGGAGAGGCATACTCAGCAACACCAACCTAGGGTTTCAAAAATTTTCTCATTTTTAGCCTTAATCCACATATTCTCAACCCACTAAGTAGTCAATCATTATATTTAACTAATTAATTCTAATCTAAACAACATTATGAACCCTAAGTTAAAAACAGAAGGAAAAGGGAAGAAGAAAAACTACAAACTAACAAATTAAAACAAAATTAAAGACTAGGGAAAAATTTCAAGTACCAGAGATGAGATGCAATGCAGATGATTGAGAATCAGTGTTTGAATTTGTGCACTTAGGGCGTGATGGACAGTACTTTTTTCTATTTAGAGAGCAAATGAGCGAAAAGTGTAAATGTGGGCCCGAGGTCCTATTTATAGAGGAAGGACCTGGGACCCATGCTACTTACCCACCGCGGTCCGCATAAAATGCATCGCGGACCACGATACTTAACCACAAGAAAAACAGGAAAAGAGTTCACCGCGGACCGCAGAAAATGCTCCGCGGCCGCGGTCGAGCACCGCGGACCGCATAAAATGCATTGCGGCCGCGGTGAAAACTCCAGAGAACCTCCACTTTTGACCATTCAACACTGCGGACCACAATGAAATTTACCCCCCGCAATAAGGCCATTGCGGCCGCGAAAAATGCAATGCGGCAGCTGTCCTAAACTTCTGAGAGTGCTCCATTTTTTTCAAATTTGGTCCTGCACTGCATCAAAACAACCCTACATACATCTCACAACCAGTTAGTCCAAAAGCTAATACTACACTAAAAAGAAAATCAAAGAAAAACAAAAAGAAAGACACATGGGTTGCCTCCCAAGAAGCGCCTGATTTAACATCGCGGCACGACGCAGGTTACCATCAAATCACTTTAGATGGATCATTGCCACCACGTGGTTGTCATCAATCTTGCCAAGATAGTGCTTGACTCTGTGCCAGTTAACTCGGAAGATCTCTCCATTTTTGTTTTTCAAGTCAAGTGCACCAAACGGAGTCACAAGCACCACTTCAAAAGGTCCACTCCATTTCGACTTAAGCTTTCCCGGAAAAAGAAGTAATCGAGAATTGAACAAGAGAACCAAATCACCCACTTTGAACTCCTTGCAACGAGCATACTTATCATGAAGGTACTTCATCTTGTCCCTATACA
Organism: Nicotiana attenuata; assembly: GCF_001879085.1. Classification (NCBI taxonomy): domain Eukaryota; kingdom Viridiplantae; phylum Streptophyta; class Magnoliopsida; order Solanales; family Solanaceae; genus Nicotiana; species Nicotiana attenuata. The sequence continues at coordinate 106,145,920 of NC_031989.1, read as the reverse complement.
AGGAAGAACTGGAGTAGTCATGAAATCGGAATTCATCAAGTTCATTAAGCTGCTCCACACGAAGATTTGCTGCCACATCCCATTCAAGATTCAGCTTCCTCAAAGCCCACATGGCCTTGTGCTCTAACTCAACCGGTAGATGGTAAGCTTTCTCAAACACCAACCGGTACGGAGACATACCAATCGGAGTCTTGTACGCAGTCCTATAAGCCCATAGAGCATCATCCAATTTCTTTGACAGTCGGTCCTATTTGCATTGACCGTCTTTGACATATACTCTTAATTTCCCTGTTTGATACTTCAACTTGACCACTCGATTGAGGATGATAGGGAGTAGACACTTTGTGATTGACACAATACTTTGCAAGCAAAGTGTCAAAAGCTCTATTGCAAAAATGAGACCTTCCATCACTTATGATTACTCGCAGAGTGCCAAACCTAGTAAAAATACTCTTTTTGAGAAACGCAACAACACCGGGCCTCATTATTGGGTAAAGCCACGGCCTCAACCCACTTTGAAACATAGTCAACTGCCACTAGAATGTATGTGTTGCCACATGAACTAACAAACGGGGCCAAGTGGTCCGCCACTTGGTTTTTACACCCTTTCCGGTCGACAATCTCCAAATCAAACTCTTAAAGTAACAAGACCCATCGCATCAGCCTAGCTTTGTAATCCTTCTTCATCATCAAGTATCGGAGTGCGGCATGATCGGTATGAACTATAACCTTGGCTCCCATGAGATACGGTCGGAATTTCTCCATTGTGAACACAATAGCCAACAACACTTTTTCAGTCACCGTGTAATGCACTTGAGCATCATTCATTGTCTTGCTCGCATAATACACCAGGTGAAACATTTTATTCACTCGCGTCACACATGAGCTCAAAAGGCAAGCTCCAATTGGATGCGGTAATAACAGGATTGGTGGTCAACTTGTACTTGAGGAGTTCAAAAGCTATCATGCATTCCACATTGATCACGAACTTCGCATCCTTTTCCAAAAGTTTGCACAAAGGATTCACCTTCGAAAAGTCTTTGATAAATCTCCGTAGAACCCCGCATGCCCAAGAAAACTTCTAACCCCCTTGACAGAAATAGGGGGAGGGAGCGTTGAAACCACCTCAATTTTAGCCTTGTCCACCTCTATACCGTGCTTTGAGATTATATGGCCAAGGATTATGCCCCCCTCAACCATGAAGTGGCATTTTTCCCAGTTGAGCACAAGATTGGTTTCTTCACACCGGGCCAATACCCTATCAAGATTCTTCAAACATTCATCAAACGAGTCGCCCACAACACTGAAGTCGTCCATGAACACCTCCTAAATATCTTCCACCATGTTGGTAAATATGGCCATCATACACCGCTGGAATGTAGCCGGTGCATTAAACAACCCGAATGGCATCCTAGAAAAGGCAAAGGTACCATATGGGAAAGGGAAGGTGGTCTTCTCCTGATCTTCCGGAGCAATCAAAATTTGGTTGTACCCAGAATACCCATCTAAGAAACAGTAAAAGGCACGCCCAACAAGTCTATCTAGCATCTGGTCAAGAAAAGGCAATGGAAAGTGATCCTTGCGGGTCACTTTGTTCAACTTGCGGCAATCCATGCACACCCTCCATTCGGTGACAGTCCTGGTAGGAATCAACTCATTTTGCGCATTGGTAACCACGATCATACCATCCTTCTTAGGCACACATTGCACCAGCAAAGTCCAAGAACTATCAGAGATGGGTTACAGAACCCCGACATCCAACCACTTGATCACCTCCTTTTTCACAACTTCTTCCATTGCCTCGTTCAACCTCCTTTGATGTTCCAAGGAGGGATTTGCATCATCTTCAAGAATAATCTTGTGTATACAAAAGGCGGGGCTTATCCCTCGAATATCAGCTAAAGTCCATCCAATTGCCTTCTTCTATTTTTGGAGCACCGCCAATGTGGCATCTACCTGCATGTTAGTAAGACAAGAGGAAATTATAACTGGCAAAGTTGAACTAGGGCCTAAGAATTCATACCTGAGGTGTAGAGGCAACGGCTTCAACTCCAACACGGGAGGTTCCTCGACTGAGGGCTTTGTTGGTGGAGTCTTCCTATTCTCAAGATCCAAAGAGAGCTTCCGAGGCTCATAAGAGTAAGAGCCCATTCCATGTAAAGCATTAACACACTCCACCCGGCCTTCATCCTCATTTACATCAAGATTCAACAATACCGCCTCTAGAGGGTCCTCCACATTGATCATTGCACTAGTATCATCAATTATCACTGCCGTGACAAGATCCACGAACGAGCACACTTCCGTAAAGTTGGGCTGCTTCATTGACTTACACACATGAAAGACCACTTTTTCATCACCCACCCGAAAGGTGAGTTCCCCTGCTTCCACATCAACTAAGGCCTTCCCAGTTGCAAGGAAAGGTCTTCCCAATATTATAGGCACCTCAAAATTGACCTCGCAGTCGAGAATCATAAAATCAGCCGGCAAGATAAATTTGTCCACCCAGACAAAGACATCATCAATTATACCCAAGGGCCTCTTCATTGATCTATCCGCCATTTGCAATCTCATGGAAGTCGGACTCGGTTGTCCAATACCTAAAGTCTTAAAAACTGAGTTGGGCATCAAGTTGATACTTGCCCCCAAATCACATAGAGCTTTTGCAAAGTCTGCACTCCCAATGGTGCAAGGAATGGTTAAAGCACCGGGACTTTAAAGGGGTGGGAAAGGGTAGATATGGATATGATGACCACGCGATAACATCACGTGTAAGAGTGATTACCGGATGTTGTGTGGGGTGATCCATATTATTAATAAACCTAGGACCCCCTTCCCTTTGTTTCTTTGTTTCTTTTAAATCCTTTAAATGTTTCTTCAAAATCAACTCTCTTTAATGCTTTCCGACTTTGTTTATTTCTAGCCTTTATGTGATAAGTCCCCTCTTATTTGAAGTCTTACTTGCCTATGTGTTACTTGTACCTTAAGTCACAACAATAGCTTGGCCGGGAACCACACTAGTGGATTCTGAGGGGTGCCTAACACCTTCCCCTTGGAATAATTTCAAGCCCTTACTCTATCTCTGGCTATCCAAAATGAAGCTCTTCTAAAAGTGTCCTAATGCACTTAAATCATTAGGTGGCGACTCTTCAATTCCATTAAACCCAATTCCCAAAAGGGAACGAGTTGTCTTCCCAAATGTCATAAACCTTATTTCGCAAGAAAAAGGGGGTGCGACACCTTGGGGTGCTCCTGCCTTGTTTGTGAAGAAAAAGGATGTATTTATGCATATGTGCATTGATTATCGCCAGTTGAACAAAGTTACAGTGAAGAACCGAGTACCGATATACTTTGCCTCGTATTGATGACCTGTTTGATTAGTTACAGGGTGCTCGAGTGTTTTCTAAGATTGACTTGTATTCAGGCTATCATCGGTTGAAGATTCGGGAGCCAGATATCCCAAAGTCTGCTTTCAGGACTCGGTATGGTCATTATGAGTTCCTTGTTATGTCATTTGGGCTGACCAATGCCCCAGCAACATTTATACATTTGATGCACAGTGTATTCCGGCCATATCTTGACTCGTTCATCATTGTCTTCATTGATGACATTCTGGTATACTCCTGGAGTTGGGAAGATCATGAGCAGCACCTGAGGACAGTGCTTCAGACTTTGAGAGAAAAGAAGTTATACTCGAAGTTCTCGAAATGTGAATTCTGGTTGGATTCTGTGGCATTCTTGGGTCACGTGGTATCGAGTGAAGGGATCAAGGTGATCCAAAGAAAGTGGAAGCAGTGTAGAGTTGGCCTAGACCATCTTCAGCTACAGAGATCCGTAATTTTCTTGGCTTGGCGGGTTATTACCGTCGATTTGTTGAGGGATTTTCATCTATTGCAGCACCTATAACCAGGCTGACCCAGAAGGGTGCTCCGTTCAGGTGGACGGAGGAGTGTGAGGAGAGCTTTTAGAAGCTCAAGACAGCTTGACTACAGCCCTAGTATTGATATTGCCTACAGGTTTGGGGTCTTATACAGTCTATTGTGATGCCTCGAGGATTGGCCTTGGAGCAGTATTGATGTAGGACGGTAGAGTGATTGCCTACACGTCCAGACAGCTGAAGGTGCATGAGAAGAACTATCTTGTCCATGATCTCGAGTTAGCTGCTATTGTTCACGCCTTGAAGATCTGGCGTCATTATTTGTATGGTGTTCCTTGTGAGATCTATACTGATCACCGGAGTTTGTAGCATCTATTCAAGTAGAAGGACCTTAATTTGTGCAAGAGGAGGTGGTTGGAGATACTGAAGGACTATGATATCACTATGTTGTATCACCCGGGCAAGGCCAATGTGGTGGCCGATACTTTGAGTCGCCGGGTGGAGAGTTTGGGGAGTTTGGCTTATCTACCAGCAGTAGAGAGGCCCATGGCGATAGATGTTCAAGCCTTAGCCAGCCAGTTTGTGAGATTGGATCTTTCGGAGCCTAGTCGGGTCCTTGCTTGTGTGGTTTCTCGGTCTTCCTTGTTTAATCGTATCTGGGAGCGTCAGTATGATGACCCTCATTTGCTTGTCCTCAAGGACAAGGTTCTGTATGGTGATGCTAGAGATGTGACCATTGGTTATGACGGGTAATTGAGGATGCGGGGTCGGATTTGTGTACCCAATGTTGATGGGCTTCGGGAGTTGATTCTAGAGGAGGCCCGCAGTTTGCGGTATTCTATCCATCCGGGTGCCGCGAAGATGTACCATGATTTGAGGCAGCACTATTGGTGGAGGCGGATGAAGAAAGATATAGTTGGGTTTGTAGCTCGGTGCCTCAATTGTCAGCAGGTGAAGTATGAACACCAGAGACCGGGTGGCTTGCTTCAGCAGATAGAGATTCCGGAGTGGAAGTGGGAGCGGATCACCATGGACTTTGTAGCTGGACTCCCACGGACTTTGAGGAAGTTCGATGCCATTTGGGTGAAATAGATCGGCTGACCAAGTCCGCACACTGCATTCCTGTGTTTACTACCTATTCTTCTGAGCAATTGGCTGAGATTTACATCCGGGAGATTGTTCGTCTTCATGGTATTCCAGTTTCCATCATTTCAGATAGAGGCACTCAGTTCACATCACGGTTCTGGAGGGCCGTACAACATGAGTTGGGTACTCGGGTGGAGTTGAGCACAGCATTCCATCCCCAGACAGACGGACAGTACGAGTGCACTATTCAGATTTTTGAGGATATGCTCTGTGTGTGATGGAGTTTGGAGGTTCTTGGGATCAGTTCTTGCTACTGGCGGAGTTTTCCTACAACAACAGTTTTCAGTCCAGCATTCAGATAGAACCGTATGAGGCCTTGTATGGTAGGCGGTGTAGATCCCCGGTGGGTTGGTTCAAGCCGGGCGAGGCTAGATTATTGGGCACAGACTTGGTTCAGGATGCTTTGGTGAAGGTTAAGGTGATTCAGGATAGACTTTGCACAGCCCAGTCCAGACAGAAGAGTTATGCGGACCGGAAGGTTCGCGACATTTCATTTATTGTTGGAGAGCGGGTATTACTTTGGGTTTTGCCTATGAAGGGCGTTATGAGTTTGGAAAGAAGGGGAAATGGAGTCCGAGTTTTATTGGTCCTTTTAAGGTATTGCGACGTGTTGGGGAGGTTGCTTATGAGCTTGCCTTACCTCCTAGTTTGGCAGGGGTCCATCCGGTATTTCATGTTTCGATGCTCCGGAGGTATCACGGTGATCTGTCGCACGTGTTGGATTTTTGTTCAGTCCAGTTGGACAAGGATCTATCTTATGTTGAGGAGCCTGTGGCTATATTGGACAGGCAGGTTTTAAAGCTGAGGTCAAAGAGCATTGCATCAGTAAAGGTTTAGTGGCGGGGTCAGCCGGCCGAGGAGGCGACTTGGGAGACCGAGCAGGATATGCGCTGCCGTTACCCTCATCTTTTCAGCACTTCAGGTATGTCTCTATGCTCGTTCGAGGACGAACGAATGTTTTAAGAGGGGAGGATGTAACGACCCGGCCGGTCGTTTTGAGAATTAATGCCCCGATCCCCTATTAACTGCTTTCCCCATGTTTATTTCTACTATTTTGGTTTGCCGAGAAGATCCGTATTGAGTTTCAGAGTGTTTTGGGACACTTAGTCCCCAAATGAGAGTTTAAGCTTTAAAATTTGGACCGTAGTCGAAGCAGTGTGAAGATGGTTCCCGAATGGAATTCCATCGACTCCATTAGCTCCGGTGGGTGATTTCGGGCTTCGGGGCGTGTTCGGATTGTGTTTTGGAGGTCCGTAGCTTATTTAGGCTTGAAATGCCGAAAGTTGAGTTTTTGGAGTTTTCGGGCCGATAGTGAGATTTTTGATATCGGGGTCGGAATCCAATTCCTAAAGTTGGAACAGTTCCACAGTGTTGAATGTGAGTTGTGTGCAAAATTTGGGGTCAATCGGATATGGTTTTGTGGGTTTCAACATCGGTTGTAGGATTTTGAAATCTTAAGTTCATTAAGTTTGGATTGGAGGGTGATTCGTGATTTTAGCGGTGTTTGATGTGATCTAAGGGCTCGACTAAGTTCGTATGGTGGTATAGGATTGATTGGTATGTTTGGTTGAGGTCCCGGGGGCCTCAGGGATATTTCAGATGCTCAACGAGTCATTTTTGGACTTAGAGAAGTTGTAGATTTTTCTGGTGTTTTGTTGCAGAAAAATCCTTCTTCGCGTTCGCGAGAGGGGTCTCGCGTTAGCGAAGAGCATCTAGGAAAGGCAGCTGAGTTGTGCTTCGCGTTCGCGATGATGCTCCCACGTTCGCGAAGGTGTGGACCACTTAGCCTACGCGTTCGCGACAAGGACCTCGCGTTCGTGAAGGGCCCACCAGTGCAAGCTACGCGTTCACGAGTGGACCCTCGCGTTCGCGAAAGGAAAATTTGGCCAGTGGGATTTTTGTTCATCGTTTTCACGATAGTGGCCTCGCATTCGCGAAGAAGAACGCACCTGGGCAGAATTTAAATTCCAAAATCGAGGGTTTGAGTTCATAACTCAAAAATTGGATTGAGAGCTCGGTAGGAGGCGAAATTTGGAGAGATTTCGGAGGAAGTTTGTGGGTAATGATTCCCCACTCTTTTTTGATTATATCCCATTAATCTAAACATGAATTCATCATCTAATTTCAGATTTGGGGTGAAAAATTGGGAAAATTTTAGAAAAGTTCTTAGGCCTATTTTTGGGGGTTTGATCGAGATTTTGGTGTCGGATTTGAGTGAATTTGGTATGGTTAGACTCGTTAGTGAACGGGTGTTCTTAATCCATAATTTTTACCCGATTCCGAGACGTGGGCCCGGGGAGGATTTTTGGGCATTTTTCTAATTTCTCGCCATAGCTTTAAATTCATTAGTTAAATTAGTTGCTTGTAGTTTTATTTACGTTATGTAATTGATTTGATTAGATTTGGGCCACTCGGAGTTGGATACTCGTGGCAAGAGCGTTGATATCGGATTGATTTTGAGCTGGTTTGAGGTAAGTGGCTTGCCTAACCTTGTGTGGGGGAGCTACCCTTAGGATTTTGGTACTGTTGTTATATGAATGCCGTGTACGTGAGGTGACGAGTGCGTACACGTGCTAATTGTTGAAAAACCCCATTTTTGTTAAGTAAATATCCGTGTTTTCTTTTAATTGAGCAATACATGTACTTGTAGTTTCCTGTTTAGCTTAGGAAAGCATGACTATGTGACTTAACTGCCGTATTTGCTTTAACTGCTTACTTGGATTCTGTGTAGCATGTTTAGAGTAGAAATTCCTGCTTATTCTTGAATAGAACTGTAGATTTGTTTCTTGAGACTGTTGTGTGTTTACTTTGGGACTACGGACGGTTTTCCAGAAGATCCCCCTTGTTTGTTTACTTTGGGACTACAAATCGGTATTCCGGGAGATCCCCCTCCACATTTATAATTGGGACTACAGGACGATATCCCGGGAGATCCCCCTGTACTAGATATTTATGTTTGGGACTACGGATGGGTATTCCGGGAGATCCCCCCTTTCCGTACATTTACGATTTGGACTACGGGATGATATCCCGGAGATCCTCTGCACATTTACTTCTGGGAGATGCCCTATTGTTATCTCTATGTTTTGAGATGTTACTTCCTCCGATTTCATCCTTATTGACTGTTAGCATCTTTAATTATACTGTCTCACCTTATGTTATTTTACCTTGCTATATATATAACCAGTAGGGCCCTGACCTTCCTCGTCACTACTCGACCGAGGTTAGGCTTGGCACTTACTGGGTACCGTTGTGGTGTACTCATGCCCTTTCCTGCACATGTTTTTCGTGTGCGGGTACAGGTTCTTCTGCTCAGCCGTTCTATCAGTGAGGCAGGCGATTACAGAGACTTCGAGGAATATCTGCCGCGTTCGCAGACCTAGAAGTCCCTCTCTATTCTCCCCTTTAGCTTTAGACTGCCTGTATTTGCTTTTTTTAGACATTCTGGAGTTAGAACACTATGTAATTTTCCCTAGCTTGTGATTTCATGAGATACCGGGTTTTGAGAGCGTCTTTGTTCAGTTTTGAGAGAGTGGTATTGTATATGCCGAGCGGCATGTCAAACCTTTTTATTATGTTATCCGTAAATTGCTAGTTTCGTATTTTATCTTCCCCTTTCTGCAAATTGTTAGACTTACCTAGTCGTAGAGACTAGGTGCCATCACGACAGTTCACGGAGGGAGAACTTGGGTCGTGATAGGCAACCAACTCCAAATCATGAACATGGTAGTTCTTCTCATGGGGCTTCAACTGGCGCGATGCATAAGCAATCGCTCTACCCTCCTGTATCAGGGCACACCTAATACCAATTCGAGAAGAATCACAATATACTGTATAAAAATCATAAGCTGATGGTAGATCTAGAACTGTAGTTGTGGTCAAGGCAGTCTTGAGCCTATGAAAGCTCTCCTCACACTCATCCAACCACCTGAAATGAGCACCCTTTTGGATCAATGTTACACCCATAGTTTCATATGTGAGAGTACTTCGCAAGTCAATTGATGGAAACTCTGAAATGAGATCATCTTTGAAAGTACTTAAAGTAAGTTAATCATGTTAACTTGGAGGTTACAAATAATTAAGATCATGGAATGCAAGTACCAAGAGGTTTGGAAGGCTTAGAAGCTAAACCAATTGAAGAAAATAAGTTTCGACGAAAGTCGACAAGTTGGGAATGATATAACATGTACTTTTGGGGTGAGACTAGGGTTCTCAAAATATAAGTAGGTTATGTTATGAGTTATTTTTGTCGTCTGATAGTCGTGTGTTATGTTTTGAAGTAAAGCGAGCTGTGGAACAAAAGTTGGCAAAGATCATCACAAGTTACATTCATAAATATGCTGAAAATTTGGTCAGATGTAGCTGAGAATTTCTGCCAATATACTTGAAATTTGGGGATGATATACCTACCAAATTGAAGATATATGAGTCTATTTTCTAACTCATTAAACCGTTCATCGATACGACATAGGAGAAGAGAGATATTTGCAGTTTTGTGAGACTGCACAGACTGCATAAGTGACAAGTAGGTGTGTCACTAAAGCTATTTGAGAAATACATTTCGTATGCTATATAAGGTCTTTTTGGGACATATTATATACCAAAATGAAGGTCTTGGAATGTAATTTCTAACTCTCTTAACCGTTCATTCATACGACATCCGGATAAAAACAAATAAGCGCCTGAAGAAGAGTCAATAATAGGGTGCCAAGCTAGAACCTCTTGGACTTTTCAAAAATGGATATATATAGGCCTTATGTCGTCTATTTCTTCACTTTTCCACATACCACGAAAATAATAAGACCCCTGAACTTATCCTCAAGCCATCCACAAGGGTTTCGAAGAATATAAACATCCCGGGTACGAAATTAAAACGATAACACTAGAACGATCGCTACGACATAAGTATCGCTACATCACCTCTCTTTTTCTTTGTACTTTGAGTTTTGGAAGGTACTTCATGGTTATGAAAACGTCTACTTTCTGTATTTAATCTTAAAATATCAAGGAAGGTTGATAAATTCGTTTCCTAATAGTTAGAACTCAGGGGACGGTGTTCGGAAGCCGTGAGTTCGAGTTATTCGACTTGTAGTGGACTGTTTTGTGGGATGTTTCGTGTTGCTTTTGGGCTGTCTATTTTGCTGATGTTTTATGGAGTTTTGGAGGATATAAGGTGTGTAGAAACACCACATAATTATGGAATGGTGGGATGGTCATTGGTCATTACATTTTTTAGGTTGTTTGACAGTACTTTTGTTGTCTTTTTATGTATGAAGTGATTAGGGTGTGTGGGCTGTTTTGTGATATATTGTGATGGAGATAACATTGGAAAATGATTCATACATGTTGTTATTGTTGTGTTCTTGGTGTTGTTGGTATATGGTATTGGAGGAGGGCCTTGTTACAGGGGAGATGCTGCCCAAATTCACGTAAACGAGCAATTTGTTTAAGTTGAGAACTTAGCCTTTACTCAACACTGATTTTGAATCTCCTTATGTTGTGGTAGATTGAGTTGAGTTGATTGAAGAATTTCTTGGAAGATATTACGGACTCAATAGACTTAAGGTATGTTAAGGCTAAACATTTCCTTCATTTTGGCATGATCTAGTAACTACATGTGTTTGATAACGAGCCATAAAGAGAAGTTCATATTCCTGAATTTATGTACATTTTCCTAGTCTCATAAGTTACAGCATTCTCCCTTATCGGGACTTCATATTCAGTTTAGTTTTGTCTTCTTTCAGCCAAGAGAGTAGAGAGTCTATGGACAGGCCCCTATTGGGAAACCTCTGATTAGATGGTGAGTTATATACCGAGCCTACTATGGCCGAGCGCCTATGAACAAGCCCAGAATGGCCGAGATACAGAGCCTAGTATGGCCGAGCGCCTATGAGCGAGCCTACTACGGCAGAGCAGTTACACATACTGAGCCTTATAAGGCTGGACAACTATTTTACTTACTATATTGAGAGAGTTGAGTCAGTATCAACTGGTAAGCATATCTTCATATTATATTTGACTCCCCATTACTTTTAATTATTATATTATCAGTTCAGTTTCAACTTTCAGTTATTCTGTTGCATTGCATACTTGGTACATTATTTCGTACTAACGTCCCCTTTGTCGGGGACGCTGCATTTCATGCCTGCAGGTCCTCATTGACAGTTGGACAGACCCTCCCAGCAGACAGAGCCAAACATCAGCTTGGTTGGTAAGCTCCACTTCCTCGGAGTTACCAGGTCTAGACCTTGGAGTCCATTTTATATACACAGATTTGATGGATAAGTCGAGGCCCTGTCCCGATCATGGTACAGTTCAGTTATCTCTAGAGGCTAGTAGACGAGTCCTATATATTTTGTATATCAGTTGATATTCATAGCGGCCTAATCAACCTGCACAGTTTATATATATATATATATATATNACACACACACACACATATATATATATATATATATATATATATATATATATATATATATATATATATATATATATATATATTGAGTATGTTTTCCCCTCAAATGAGAGAGACATTATTCTCAGATGATTCAGAATATGGCCTCGTCGGCCTAGGTTAAGGTTTACCCCTCCTGAGTTCACAATTACAGAGTGGTACGCTGGGGCCGAGTATAGCACCGGGTGCCGGACACGCCTTTTCAGGTTGGGGCGTGAAAAACTTGGTATTAGAGCAGTTCTATCCTAGGGAGTCTACAAGCCGTGTCTAGTAGAGCCTTGTTCATAGATGCGTTGTGCACCACATTATATAAACAGGAAGCTATAAGGCATTTAGGAGTCTTTTACCCTTCTTTCAAATCCAAATTGTGCTATAGAGCTGAGTCATAAGATATTCAAGTTTTCAGTGGTTGATTATAGATCAACATTAAGGTGAATCAACAATAGTTGTAACAACAGTTGGATAAAAGTTCAAAAGTACGAGATGAGATTTGTTTTGTCATTCTTAAGATGTACAGTAATGAGAAAGAATTAAAGTACTTAGATTTATATATATAGGACAAGCAGCGAGAGAGTAACTTGGAGTTTTGGAGCAGACCTCGGAAAATAATAAATCAAAGCATGCGTTATGGTATAGTATGACCTACCTAGACGCAATAAAGCCATAAGGATGGATATCCGAGGCTATGAACAAGATATAGAAATAGTCGTAAGTTCGACAAAGTACCAAGCGAAGGACTTCGGTACACTTATAGATGACTAGAGGGACAACTTGCCATAGTTCTGTATGTGTTCCCAAAGTGAGGCCTAAATATTGGCTAAAAGCTGGAGGAAAAGGGACAGAAGAGTCGCATAGGCCCACATACAAGGACAAAGTCATACAGGCTGCATGACAGAAGGTTGCAACAGTTACTAGATTGGAAAAATTCTGACAACAAGTCATGGTGTGAGAAAGAGGCCTAAAGGGGGGAATGCCCTGGCCTTCGGATTTATTCTACAAAATAGTTGCCTAGATGTCAAGGAAAGTACTAAATTATTCGTAAGAGCTACAGGTTATGAGTCTGATAAGCGCATCGGTCAACATTCGAGGACGAATGTTCCAAAGAGGAGAATGATGTTACATCCCATAGTTTCGTATGTGAGAATACGTCGTAAGTCAATTGGTGTAAGCTCTGAAATGAGATCATCTTTGAAAGTACTTAAATTAAGTTAATCATGTTAATTTGGAGGTTATAAATATTTAAGATCATGGACTGCAAGTACCAAGAGGGTTGTAAGGCTTACAAGCTAAACCAATTGAAGAAAATAAGTTTCGTCGAAAGTCGACAAGTTGGAAATGTTATAACATGTACTTTTGGGGTGAGACTAGGGTTCTCAAAATGATAAGGACGTTAAGTTATGAGTTATTTTTGTCTTATGATAGTCGTGTTTTATGTTTTGAAGTCAAACAAGTTGGAACAAAAGTTGGCAAAGATCATCACAAGTTACATTCATAAATATGCTGAATATTAGGTCAAATGTCGTTGAGCATTTCTAACAATATACTTGGAATTTGGGGATGATCTATCTACCAAATTGAATATCTATGAGTCTATTTTATAATTCATTAAACCTTTCATCGATACGACATAGGAGTAGAGAGATATTTGCAGTTTCATGAGACTGCGCAGACTGCATAGGTGACAAGTAGGTGTGTCACTACAACTTTTTGAGCAAAAAATTTCGTGTGCTATATGAGGTCTTTTGGGGACATATTATATACCAAATTGAAGGACTTGGAATGTATCTTCTAACTCTCTTAACCGTTCATTCATACGACATGCGGATAAAAACATATAAGCGCCTAGATAAGAGCCAATAATAGGGTGCGAAGCTAGCACCTCTTGGACTTTTCAAAAATGGATATATATATATAGGCCTTATGTTGTCTCTTTCTTCACTTTTCCACATACCACGATCATAATAATACACCTAAGCTTATCCTCAAGCCATCCACAAGGGTTTACAAGAATATTAACATCCCGGGTATGAAATAAAGAAGTGATAACACTAGAACGATCCCTACGATGTAAGTATCGCTATATCACCTCTCTTTTTCTTTGTAGTTTGAGTTTTGGAAGGTACTTCATAGTTAAGAAAAAGTATACTTTATGTATTTAAGCTTTAAATATCAAGGAAGGTTGATAAATTCGTGTCCTAATAGTTAGAACTCACAGGACGGTGAACGGAAGTCGCGAGTTCGAGTTATTCGACTAGTGGACTGTTTTGTGGGCTGTTTCGTGTTGCTTTTGGGATATCTATTTTGCTAATGTTTTATGGAGTTTTGGAGGATAAAAGGTGTGGAGAAACACCAAATAATTACAGAATGGTGGGATGGTCATTCGTCGTTACATTTTTTTTACGTTGTTTGACAATACTTTTGTTATCGTGTTATGTATGAAGTGATTAGGGTGTGTGGGCTATTTTTTGATATATTATGATGGAGATAACATTGGAAAATGATGCATACATGTTGTTGTTGTTGTGTTATTGGTGTTGTTGGTATATGTTATTGGAGGAGGGCCTTGTTACAGGGGAGATGCTGCCCAAATTTGCATAAACGAGCTACTGGTTTAAGTTACGAACTTAGCCTTTACTCAGCACTGATTTTGAATCTCCTTATGCTGTGGTAAATTGAGTTGAGTTGTTTGAAGAATTGCTTGGAAGGTATTAATGACTCAACGGAGCTAAGGAATGTTAGGGCTAAACCTTTCCTTCTTCTTGGCATGATCCAGTAACTACATGTGTTTGATAACGGACATAAAGAGAAGTTCATATTCCTGAATTTATGTACATTTTCCTACTCTCATAACTTACAGCATTCTCCCTTATCGGGATTTTATATTCAGTATACTTTTGTATTCTTTCAGCCAAGAGAGCAGAGAGTCTATATATATATAATATTACAGTATTTTTACCACCATCAAGCTATAATCAATGGGCAGGCCCCTATTGGGAAACCTCTCATCAGATGGCGAGTTATATACCGATCTTACTATGGCCGAGTGCCTATGAGCGAGCCAAGAATGGCCGAGATATAGAGCCTAATATGGCCGAGTGCCTACGAGCGAGCCTACTATGGCAGAACAGTTACACATACCGAGCTTTATAAGGCCGGACAACTATTTTACTTACTATTTTGAGAGAATTGAGTCAGTATCAGCAGGTAAGAATATCTTTAGATTATCTTTGACTCCCCGTTACTTTCAGTTATTATATTATCAGTTCAGTTTCAACTTTTAGTTATTCTTTTGCTTTACATACTCGGTACATTATTTTGTATTGAAGCCCCTTTTGCCCGGGACGCTGCATTTCATGCCTGCAGGTCCTCATTGATAGTTGGACAGACCCTCCCAGCAGACATAGCCAAACATCAGCTTGTTTGGTAAGCTCCACTTCGTTGGAGTTGCCAGGTCAAGACCTTGGTATCCATTTTATATACACAGTTTTAATGGGTAAGTCGAGGCCCTGTCCCGACCATGGTACAGTTCAGTTATCTCTAGAGGCTTGTAGACGAGTGCTATATATTTTGTATATCAGTAGATATTCATGGCAGCCTCATCAGCCTGCACATATATATATATATATATATATATATATATATATATATATATATATATATGAGCTTTTGGGTATGTTTACCCCTCGGATGAGAGAGACGTTATTCTCAGATGATTCTGAATTTGGCCTCATCCGCCGAAGTTCACAGTTACAGAGTGGTACGCTTGGGCCGAGTATGGAACCGGGTGCCATCCACGCCTCTTCAGTTTTGGGGCGTGACAAACTTGGTATCAGAGCAATTCTATCCTAGGTAGTCTACAAGCCGTGTCTAGTATAGGCTTGTTTATAGATGTGTTGTGCACCACATTATATAAACCGGAAGCTACAAGGCATTTAGGAGTCTGTTGCCCTTCTTTCAAATCCAAATCGTGTTATAGAGCTGAGTCATAAGAGTTTCAAGTTATCAGTGGTAGATTATAGGTCAACATTAAGGTGAATCAACAATAGTTGGATAAAGTTCCAAAGTACGAGATGAGATTTGTTTTGTTATTCTTAAGATGAATAGTAATGAGAAACCATTAAAGGACTTAGATTTATACATATAGGATGAGCAACAAGAGAGTGACTTAGAGTTTAGTAGCAAACCTCGGTAATAATAAATCAAAGCATGTGTTATGGTATAGTATGACCTACCTAGACGCAGTAAAGCCATAAGAATAGATATCCGAGGCTATGAAACAAGATATAGAAATAGTCGTAAGTTCAACAAAGTACCAAGCGAAGGACTTCAGTACATCGATAGATGACTAGAGGGACAACTTGCCATAGTTCTGTATATGTTCCCAAAGTGAGGCCTAAAGATTTGCTAAAAGCTGGAGGAAAAAGGACATAAGAGTCGCATAGGCCCACATACAAGGACAAAGTCGTACATGATGCATGAAAGAAAGTCGCAACAGTTACGAGATTGGAAGAATTCTTACAATAAGTCATGGTGTGCAAAAAAGGCCTAAAGGGGTGAATGCCATGGCCTTCAGATTTATTCACAAAACAGTTGCCTAGTTGTCAAGAAAAATATTAAATTATTCGTAAGAGCTGCAGGTTATGAGACTGATAAGTGCATCAGTCAACATTCGAGGACGAATGATCCAAAGAGAGGAATGATGTTATACCCCATAGTTTCGTATGTGAGAGTACGTCGTAAGTCAATTGATGTAAGCTATGAAATGAGATCATCTTTGAAAGTACTTAAAGTAAGTTAATCATGTTAACTTGGAGGTTATAAATATTTAAGATCATGGACTACAAGTACCAAGAGGGTTGGAAGGCTTAGAAGCTAAACCAATTGAAGAAAATAAGTTTCGTCGAAAGTGGACAAGTTGGGAATGTTATAACATGTACTTTTAGGGTGATACTAGGGTTCTCAAAATGATAAGTAGGTTATGTTATGAGTTATTTTTGTCTTATGATAGTCGTGCGTTATGTTTTTAAGTCAAGCGAGTTGTGGAACAAAAGTTGGCAAAGATCATCACAAGTTACATTCATAAATATGCTAAACATTAGGTCAAATGTAGATGAGCTTTTCTACCAATATACATGGAATTTAGGGATGATACACCTACCAAATTGAATATCTACGAGTCTATTCTCTAACACATTAAACCGTTCATCGATACAACATAGGAGTAGAGAGATATTTGCGATTTCGTGAGACTGCGCAGACTGCATAGGTGACAAGTAGGTGTGTCACTAAAGCTTTTTGAGCAATACATTTCATGTTCTATACGAGGTCTTTGGGACATATTATATACTAAATGTAAAGTCTTGGAATGTAGTTTCTAACGCTCTTAACCGTTCGTTCATGCGACATCCGGATAAAAAGATATAAACGCCTGAAGAAGAGCCAATTATAGGGTGCCAAGCTAGCACCTCTCGGACTTTTCAAAAATGGATATATATAGGCCTTATGTCGTCTCTTTCTTCACTTTTCCTCATACCACGACCATAATAAGACCCCTAAACTTATCCTCAATCCATCCACAAGGGTCTCCAAGAAATTAATATCCCGAGTACGAAATCAAGAAGCGATAACACTAGAACGATCCCCATGACGTAAGTATCGCTATATCACCTCTCTTTTTCTTTGTACTTTGAGTTTTGGAAGATACTTCATAGTTAAGAAAACGTATACTTTCTGTATTTAAACTTTAAAAATCAAGAAAGGTTGATAAATTTATTTCCTAATAGTTAGAACTCAAGGGACGGTGATCGGAAGCCGTGAGTTCGAGTTATTCGACTTGTAGTGGAGTGTTTTGTGGGCTCTTTCGTGTTGCTTTTGGGCTGTCTATTTTTCTGATGTTTTATGGAGTTTTGGAGGATATAAGGTGTGTAGAAACACCACATAATTATGGAATGCTGGGATGGTCATTGGTCGTTACATTTTTTAGGTTGTTTGACGGTACTTTTGTTGTCTTTTTATGTATGAAGTGATTAGGGTGTGTGGGCTGTTTTGTGATATATTGTGATGGAGATAACATTGGAAAATGATACATACATGTTGTTATTGTTGTGTTCTTGGTGTTGTTGGTATATGGTATTGGAGGAGGGCCTTGTTACAGGGGAGATGCTGCCCAAATTCACGTAAACGAGCAATTTGTTTAAGTTGAGAACTTAGCCTTTACTCAACACTGATTTTGAATCTCCTTATGTTGTGGTAGATTGAGTTGAGTTGATTGAAGAATTTCTTGGAAGATATTACGGACTCAATAGACTTAAGGTATGTTAAGGCTAAACATTTCCTTCATTTTGGCATGATCTAGTAACTACATGTGTTTGATAACGAGCCATAAAGAGAAGTTCATATTCCTGAATTTATGTACATTTTCCTAGTCTCATAAGTTACAGCATTCTCCCTTATCGGGACTTCATATTCAGTTTAGTTTTGTCTTCTTTCAGCCAAGAGAGTAGAGAGTCTATGGACAGGCCCCTATTGGGAAACCTCTGATTAGATGGTGAGTTATATACCGAGCCTACTATGGCCGAGCGCCTATGAACAAGCCCAGAATGGCCGAGATACAGAGCCTAGTATGGCCGAGCGCCTATGAGCGAGCCTACTACGGCAGAGCAGTTACACATACTGAGCCTTATAAGGCTGGACAACTATTTTACTTACTATATTGAGAGAGTTGAGTCAGTATCAACTGGTAAGCATATCTTCATATTATATTTGACTCCCCATTACTTTTAATTATTATATTATCAGTTCAGTTTCAACTTTCAGTTATTCTGTTGCATTGCATACTTGGTACATTATTTCGTACTAACGTCCCCTTTGTCGGGGACGCTGCATTTCATGCCTGCAGGTCCTCATTGACAGTTGGACAGACCCTCCCAGCAGACAGAGCCAAACATCAGCTTGGTTGGTAAGCTCCACTTCCTCGGAGTTACCAGGTCTAGACCTTGGAGTCCATTTTATATACACAGATTTGATGGATAAGTCGAGGCCCTGTCCCGATCATGGTACAGTTCAGTTATCTCTAGAGGCTAGTAGACGAGTCCTATATATTTTGTATATCAGTTGATATTCATAGCGGCCTAATCAACCTGCACAGTTTATATATATATATATATATATATATATATATATATATATATATATATATATATATNGTTGATAAATTTATTTCCTAATAGTTAGAACTCAAGGGACGGTGATCGGAAGCCGTGAGTTCGAGTTATTCGACTTGTAGTGGAGTGTTTTGTGGGCTCTTTCGTGTTGCTTTTGGGCTGTCTATTTTTCTGATGTTTTATGGAGTTTTGGAGGATATAAGGTGTGTAGAAACACCACATAATTATGGAATGCTGGGATGGTCATTGGTCGTTACATTTTTTAGGTTGTTTGACGGTACTTTTGTTGTCTTTTTATGTATGAAGTGATTAGGGTGTGTGGGCTGTTTTGTGATATATTGTGATGGAGATAACATTGGAAAATGATACATACATGTTGTTATTGTTGTGTTCTTGGTGTTGTTGGTATATGGTATTGGAGGAGGGCCTTGTTACAGGGGAGATGCTGCCCAAATTCACGTAAACGAGCAATTTGTTTAAGTTGAGAACTTAGCCTTTACTCAACACTGATTTTGAATCTCCTTATGTTGTGGTAGATTGAGTTGAGTTGATTGAAGAATTTCTTGGAAGATATTACGGACTCAATAGACTTAAGGTATGTTAAGGCTAAACCTTTCCTTTATTTTGGCATGATCCAGTAACTACATGTGTTTGAAAACGAGACATAAAGAGAAGTTCATATTCTTGAATTTATGTACATTTTCCTAGTCTCATAAGTTACAGCATTCTCCCTTATCGGGGCTTCATATTCAGTTTCGTTTTGTCTTCTTTCAGCCAAGAGAGCACAGAGTCTATATAACAACAACAACAACAACCTAGTGTGGTCCCACAAGTGTGGTCTGGGGAGGGTAGGATGTACGCAGCCTTACCCCTACCCTGGAAGGGCAGAAAGACTGTTTCCGATAGACCCTCGGCTAATGAAGGTTAGAGAAGCCTTGGTACCAAGTAATAGAAAGACAATAATTAGAAAACTAAATCAAAGATAGAAACAGATAATATGAAAGGGGTACTGATAACAAGTAGTAGCAAGATAACATATTTAGAAAACTAACTCCGAGGCAGCAGACGAGAATATGAACGAAGTACTGCTAGCAAACTGCGGAAATACCAATGGCAAGTAATAACGAAACGAGACATGCGAATATAGCAAACTAAGGAAAAAAGGGTACTGTACTAGCGCTAATATTATCGATCTAGAGAAGACAAAGGGAGAGGAACGACTACCTACTAACCTTCTACCCTAATCTTCAACCTCCACACCCTTCTATCTAGAGTCATGTCCTCGGTTAGCTCAAGTTGCGCCATGTCCCGCCTGATCACCTCTCCCCAAGACTTCTTTGGCCTACCTCTACCCCTCCTCTCACCTCCTAAGGCCAACCTCTCACATCTCCTGACAGGGGCATCTGCGCTTCTCCTCTTAACATGCCCGAACCATCTCAACTTTGCCTCACGCATCTTCGCCTTCACAGGGGCCACTCCCACCTTATCTCGAATAACTTCATTCCTAATTGTATCCAACCTAGTATGCCTACACATCCAACTCAACATCCTCATTTCCACTACCTTCATCTGCTGGATATGGGAGTTTTTGACTGGCCAACACTCTTCCCCATACAACATTGTCGGTCTAACCACTACCTAGTAGAACTTACCCTTAAGTCCTAATGGCACATTCTTATCACACAAGACACCGAAAGCGAGCCTCCACTTCATCCACCTTGCTCCGATACGGTGTGTGACATCCCCATCTATCTCCCTATCCTTCTAAATTATAGATCCTAGATACTTGAAACTCTCTCTCTTGGAAATGACTTGCGTCTCGAGTTTCACATCCCCGTCCACCTCCTGGGTAACACCGCTGAACTTGCACTCCAAGTATTCTGTCTTGGTCCTGCTCAACTTGAAACCCTTAGACTCCAGGGTATGTCTCCAGACCTCCAGCCTCTCGTAAATGCCACCTCGCGTCTCATCAATCAGGACTATGTCATCCGCAAATAACAAGCACCAAGGCACCTCCCCTTGAATGTGACATGTTAAAGAATCCATCGCCAGGGAAAACAAAAACGGGCTAACTGTTGATCCCTGATGCAACCCCATCTCAACCAGAAAGTAATCCGAGTCTCCTCCTGCTGTCCTAACCCATGTCTTAGCTCCATCATACATCTCCTGAATCACTCTAAATACGCTACGAGCACTCCTCTAGCCTCCAAACATCTCCATAGAACCTCTCTGGAGACTTTGTCATAGGCCTTCTCCGGGTCAATGAACACCATGTGTAAATCCTTTTTCACCGCCCTAAACTGCTCCACCAATCTCACAATATGAATGGCCTCAGTGGTCGACCGTCCCGACATGAAACCAAACTGGTTCTCGAAAATGGACACACACCTCCTCAATCTCCCTTCAATCACCCTCTCCCACACTTTCATTGTATGGCTTAACAACTTGATACCCCTATAGTTGTTGCAGTTTTAGACACCCCCTTGTTCTTGTACAACGGGATCATCGTACTCCGCCTCCACTCTTCGGGCATCTTCTTCGTCCCAAAATGACGTCAAATAACCTAGCAAGCCATTCCAAGCCCTCCTTACCCACGCTCTTCCAGAATTCCACCGAGATCTCGTCCGGCCCCGTCGCTCTACCCCTACTCATCCTGCACATAGCCCCTACAACCTCCACCACTCGTATACATCTAGAGTACCCAAAATCTCGCTGCCGCTCTGAGTACTCCAACTCCCCCAGCACAATTCCCCTACCTCCCTCTTCATTCAAGAGCCTATGGAAGTAAGATTGCCATCTCTGCCTAATCTGTGCCCCCTCCAATAAAACTCTTCCCTCCTCATCTTTTATGCATCTCACTTGGTCCAGATCCCCGGCCTTCCGCTCCCTCACCTTCGCTAGCCTGTACAACTTCTTGTCCCCGCCTTTATCCCTAATTTCTTCGTATAGACGACTAAATACGGCGGTCTTAGCTGCAATAACCACCAAATTCGCCTCCTTCCTAGCCTTCTTATACCCCTCCCTGTTAGCACTCTTCTGCCTCTCTTCGTTCCACCACCAGTCCCTTTTATGGCCACCAGAAAACCCTTTGAGACCCCTAACACCTCTCTTGCCGCCTCTCTAATGCAATTTGCTGTCATAGACCACATACAACTCGCATCCCCACTACTCCTCCAGGCCCCCATAGCCAGCAACTTCTCCCCCAACTCCTGGGCCTTGTCCTTAGTCAATGCACCCCACCTGACCCTAGGTATACCAGACATAGCCCTCCTGTTCCTCGTCCACCTGATCTCTAAGTCCATAATCAAAAGCATATGCTGGGTCATAAGATTCTCACTCGGGATGACCTTGCAATCCGTGCATCCAGGCCCCCATAGCCAGCAACTTCTCTCCAACTCCTGGGCCTCGTCCTTAGTAAATGCACCCCACCTGACCCTAGGTATACCAGACATAGCCCTCCTCTTCCTCGTCCACCTGATCTCTAAGTCCATAATCAAAACCATATGCTGGGTCATAAGATTCTCACTCGGGATGACCTTGCAATCCGTGCATAAACCTCTATCACATTTCCGGAGAAGTAGATAATCAATCTGGGTCTTGGCCACCGCACTTCGAAAAGTTATCAGGTGTTCCGCCTTTTTCGGGTAACACGAGTTAGCGATCACCAGCTCAAAGGCTTTAGCGTACTCCAGGAGCGAAGTTCTGTTTCTATCTCAAAAACCAAAGCCACCATGCGCAAATAACAAGCACCAAGGCACCTCCCCTTGAATGTGACGTGTCAAAGAATCCATCGCTAGGGAAAACAAAAACGGGCTAAGTGCTGATCCCTGATGCAACCCCATCTCAACCGGAAAGTAATCCGATTCTCCTCCTGCTGTCCTAACCCTTGTCTTAGCTCCATCATACATGTCCTGAATCACTCTAATATACGCTACAGGCACTCTTCTAGCCTCCAAACATCTCCATAGAACCTCTCTAGGGACTTTGTCATAGGCCTTCTCCATGTCAATGAACACCATGTGCAAATCCTTCTTCACCGCCCTAAACTACTCCACCAATCTCCTCACAATATGAATGGCCTCAGTGGTCGACCGTCCCGGCATGAAACCAAACTGGTTCTCGGAAATGGACACATACCTCCTCAACCTCCCTTCAATCACCCTCTCCCACACTTTCATCGTATGGCTTAGCAACTTGATAACCACCAAATTCGCCTCCTTCCTAGCCTTCTTATACCCCTCCCTATTAGCACTCTTATGCCACTCGTCTATACTCTCTACAAGCTTCAAATATGCCGCTTTCTTGGCTTCCACTTTCCTCTGAACCTCTTCGTTCCACCACCAGTCCCTTTTATGGCCACTAGAAAAACCCTTTGAGACCCCTAACACCTCTCTCGCCGCCTCTCTAATGCAATTTGCTGTCATAGACAACATACAACTCGCATCCCTGCTACTCCTCCAGGCCCTCATAGCCAGCAACTTCTCCCCCAACTCCTGGGCCTTGTCCTTAGTAAATGCACCCCACCTGACCCTAGGTATACCAGACATAGCCCTCCTCTTCCTCGTCCACCTGATCTCTAAGTCCATAATCAAAACCATATGTTGGGTCATAAGATTCTCACTCGGGATGACCTTGCAATCCGTGCATAAACCTCTATCACATTTCCGGAGAAGTAGATAATCAATCTGGGTCTTGGCCACCGCACTTCGAAAAGTTATCAGGTGCTCCACCTTTTTCAGGTAACACGAGTTAGCGATCACCAGCTCAAAAGCTTTAGCGTAATCCAGCAGCGAAGTTCCGTTTCTATCTCCAAAACCGAAGCCACCATGCGCAAATAACAAGCACCAAGGCACCTCCCCTTGAATGTGATGTGTCAAAGAATCCATCGCTAGGGAAAACAAAAACGGGCTAAGTGTTGATCCCTGATGCAACCCCATCTCAACCGGAAAGTAATCCGAGTCTCCTCCTGCTGTCCTAACCCGTGTCTTAGCTCCATCATACATGTCCTGAATCACTCTAATATACGCTACAAGCACTCCTCTAGCCTCCAAACATCTCCATAAAACCTCTCTAGAGACTTTGTCATAGGCCTTCTCCAGGTCAAAGAACACTGTGTGCAATCCTTCTTCACCGCCCTAAACTGCTCCATCAATCTCCTCACAATATGAATGGCCTCAGTGGTCGACCGTCCCGGCATGAAACCAAACTGGTTCTCGAAAATGGACACACACCTCCTCAACCTCCCTTCAATCACCCTCTCTCACACTTCCATCGTATGGCTTAACAACTTGATACCCCTATAGTTGTTGCGGTTTTAGACACCCCCTTGTTCTTGTACAACGGGATCATCGTACTCCGCCTCCACTCTTCGGGCATCTTCTTCGTCCAAAAAATGACGTCAAATAACCTAGCAAGCCATTCCAATCCCTCCTTACCCACGCTCTTCCAGAATTCCACCGAGATCTCATCCGGCCCCTTCGCTCTACCCCTACTCATCCTGCGCATAGCCCCTACAACCTCCCCCACTCGTATACATCTAGAGTACCCAAAATCTTGCTGCCGCTCCGAGTACTACAACTCCCCCAGCACAATGCCCCTATCTCCCTCTTCATTCAAGAGCCATGGAAGTAAGACTGCCATCTCTGCCTAATGTGTGCCCCCTCCAATAGAACTCTTCCCCCCTCATCTTTTATGCATCTCACTTGGTCCAGATCCCGGGCCTTCTGCTCCTCACCTTCGCTAGCCTGTACAACTTCTTGTCCCCACCTTTATCCCCAATTTCTTCGTATAGATGACTAAACACGACGGTCTTAGCCGCAGTAACCGCAAACTTCACCTCCTTCCTAGACTTCTTATACCCCTCCCTGTTAGCACTCTTCTGCCCCTCGTCTATACTTTCTACAAGCTTCAAATATGCCGCTTTCTTAGCTTCCACTTTCCTCTGATCCTCTTCGTTCCACCACCAGTCCCTTTTACGGCCACCAGAAAAACCCTTTGAGACCCCTAACACCTCTCTCGCCGCCTCTCTAATCCAATTTGCTTTCATAGACCACATACAACTCGCATTCCCGCTACTCCTCCAGGCCCCCATAGCCAACAACTTCTCCCCTAACTCTTGGGCCTTGTCCTTAGTCAATGCACCCCACCTGACCCTAGGTATACCAGACATAGCCCTCCTCTTCCTCGTCCACCTGATCTCTAAGTCCATAATCAAAAGCATATGCAGGGTCGTAAGTTTATCACTCGGGATGACCTTGCAATCCGTGCATAAACCTCTATCACATTTCCGGAGAAGTAGATAATCAATCTGGGTCTTGGCCACTGCACTTCAAAAAGTTATCAGGTGCTCCGCCTTCTTCGGGTAACACGAGTTAGCGATCACCAGCTCAATAGCTTTAGCGTACTCCAGCAGCGAAGTACCTCCTCCGTTTTTATATAAAGCCACCATGCACATCGTCATATCCCCCAAAAGAGAGTCTATATATATATATATACATATACATATATATATATATACCCACACATATATATACACACACACACACACACACACACACACATATATATATATATATATATATATATATATATATATATATATATATAT
>NC_031989.1:106103348-106120650 GCF_001879085.1 Nicotiana attenuata | reverse complement strand
GCAGAGGGTCTCTATATATATATATATAATATTATAGTATTTTCACCACCATCGAGCTATAATCGATGGGCAGGCCCCTATTGGGCAACCTCTGATCAGATGGTGAGTTATATACCGAGCCTACTATGGCTGAGTGCCTATGAGCGAGCCCAGAATGGCCGAGATACAAAGCCTAGTATGGCCGCGCGCCTATGAGCGAGCCTACTACGGTAGAGCAGTTAAACATACCGAGCCTTATAAGGTTGAACATCTATTTTATTTACTATATTGAGAGAGTTGAGTCAGTATCAGCAGGTAATCATATCTTCAGATTATCTTTGACTCTCCGTTACTTTCAATTATTATATTATCAGTTCAGTTTCAGCTTTCAGTTATTCTGTTGCCTTACGTACTCGGTACATTATTTCGTACTGACGTCCCTTATGCCGGAGACATATTTCATGCCTGCAGGTCCTCATTGACAGTTGGACAGACCCTCCCAGCAGACAAAGCCAAACATCAACTTGGTTGGTAAGCTCCACTTCCTCGGAGTTACCAGGTCTAGACCTTGGAGTCCATTTTATATACACAAATTTTATGGGTAAGTCGAGGCCCTATCCCGACCATGGTACAGTTTACTTATCTCTAGAGGCTTGTAGACGAGTCCTATATATTTTGTATATCAGTAGATGTTCATGGCGGCCTCATCAGCCTGCATAGTTATATATATATATATATATATATATATATATATGAACTTTTTGGTATGTTTACCCCTCATATGAGAGAGTCGTTATTCTCAGGTGATTCATAACATGGCCTCATCGGCCTAGGTTGAGGGTTACCCCGCCGGAGCTCACAGTTACAGAATGGTACGCTCGGGCCGAGTATGGCACCAGGTGCCGGCCACGCCTCTTCAGGTTTGGGGCGTGATAGTCAATTTGGTCAAGGGCGATACAATAGATGAGAAACCTTGCACGAAGCGGCGGTAATAACCGGCCAACCCAAGAAAGATCCGAATCTCCATAGCTGAGGACGGTTTAGGCCAACTCTGAACCGCCTCTATCTTCTTCGGATCCACCTGAATCCCCTCACTGGACACCATGTGCCCCATGAACGCCGTTGAACTAAGCCAAAACTCACACTTGGAGAACTTGGCTTAAAGCTTCTCCTTTCTTTACCACTGCAACACAATCCTCAAATGCCGGGCATGCTCCTCCTGACTACGAGAGTACACCAGGATATCATAAATGAATACTATGACAAACGAGTCAAGATAAGGCTGAAATACACTGTTCATCAGATGCATGAACGATGCAGGGGAATTGGTCAACCCAAAAGACATCACAAGGAATTCATAATGACCATAACGGGTCATGAATGATGTCTTTAGAATATTTGAGTCCCGAATATTCAACTGGTGGTACCCAGACCTCTAATAAATCTTTGAGAACACCCTCGCTCCCTGAGGCTGGTCAAACAGATCATTAATGTGCGGCAAATGATGCTTGTTCTTGATTGTGACTTTGTTCAACTACCTATAATCAATGCACATTCTCATAGTACCATCCTTCTTCTTCACAAACAGAACCGGTGCATCCCAAGGTGACACACTAGGCCTAATAAACCCCTTATCAAGGAGGTCCTGAAGCTGCTCCTTCAATTCCTTCAACTCAGCTGGTGACATACGGTATGGAGGAATATAAATGGGCTGAGTGCCCGGCATCAAGTCAATACCAAAGTCAATATCCATGTCGGGCGGCATGTCCGGCATGTCTGTAGGAAACACTTCTGGAAAATCTCGTACCACTGGAACAGAATCAATAGTAGGGGTATCTGCACCAACATCCCTCACAAAGACCAAATAGGATAAATAACTGTTCCCAACCATCCGATGGTCCTTTTAGTATGAAATCACTCTGCTGGGAACATAGTCTAGAGAAACCACTCCACTCAATCCTTGTTACAAACGTCACGATCTTAGCGTGACAATCTAGAACAGCATGACATGGAGACAACCAATCCATACCCAATATCACGTCGAAATCAACCATTCTAAGCAATAAGAGATCAACCCTAGTCTCCAAACCCCCAATGGTCACCACACACAAACCGATATATACGGTCCACAACAATAATATCGCCCACTAACGTAGATACAAGAATAGATAAGACTAGGGATTCACGGGGCATATCCAGACAATGAGCAAAATACGATGATGCATACGAATAAGTGGAACCAGGGTCAAATAATACAGAGGCATCCCTGTGGCAAACTAAGACAATACCTGTGATCACTACATTTGAAGCAATAGTATCTAGTCTAGTAGGAATGGCATAGAATCGGGCCTGACCACCACCTGACCGGCCTCCCCTTCTAGGGCCACCTATAGCTGACTGAGCCCCACCCCAAGCTGGCTGAGTGGGTTTAGTAGTAGCTGGTGCAAAAGTCGCAGCCTGACTCCTCTGTTGCACTGGACCTCCCGGACGACGAGAGCACTGCCTCCACAAGTGCCCAAACTCTCTGCACTCAGAGCAACTCCCCGGTGCCGGTGGTAGGGACTGAAGGGAGCCCCGAGCACCGGGATAACTAGTAGAAGGACCTGGCATAGATGAAACCTGAACCGATGGAGCATGGGATGAACTCTAAGCTGGAAGTGCATTGAGAGATGACTGACCCTGATGAGATTCGTAAGAACCCTGGCCAGATGATGCAGCACGGTGATTCGGACGAGCCATCTGAGCATGCCTGTAAGGACGACCCCTGCCGTGGTAGAACTAACCCCCAGAAGGAACACCGCTGAAACCTCCCGATCCACGAGGCCTCTTGGCCTCCCTCTCACCCCGCTCCTGACTGCGGACCATCTCTATTTGCCGAGAAAAACTGACAACCTCGTTAAAAGTATCACCAGATACCATCTCTTTAGTCATAAGCAACCGCAACTGATATGCCAGGCCATCACGAAACCTCCTAATTGTTTCCCTATCAGTGGGAACCAACAAAACTGCATGATGGGTCAACTCAGAAAACCTCATCTCGTACTGCGTCACAGACATACCATCTTAACAAAGCTGCTCAAACTATCTACGCAGCTCCTCTATGCGAGACTGTGCCACGAACATCTCTAAGAAGAGAACGGAGAACTCCTGCCTTGAAAGTGGTACTGCGCCGACCAGCCTGCACCTCTCATAAGCCTCCCACCATCTGAAGGCAGCCCCAATGAGTTGAAAAGTAGTGAACGAGACCCCACTGGTCTCCAGAATACCTGCTGTACGAAGAAACCTCTGACACTTGTCCAAGAAACCCTGGCATCATCCAACTCTAGCCCACTGAAAGATGGAGGCTGGACCCTCCCGAACCTCTCCAATCTCCTCTTCTCATTGTCAGTCATAACAAGGACCACATGGGCCTGAGCAGCTACAATCGGCTAGGCTGATAGTTCCCTGCCTGAGCAAGACTGGTGCATACAGTCAGAATCTGATCTAAGGCCTCCTGAAGGCCTGGAATCACGATGGGCACAACTGGTGCAAGAGTTGGCCCCACTGGCTCAACTGTATCTGGTACCTGCTCCTGAGCTGGAGCGACGGGTGGGTCTGTAGGTACGGCCCTAGCTGATGTACGAGTTGCACCTCTGCCCTTACCGCGGCCCCTACCGTGACCTCGGCTTCTCGCGGCCCTAACTGGTGGTACTGGTGGCTATCCATCTTGTCTGGTAGCACGTGTTCTCACCTCTGTGGGAGAATAGTATAAAAAAATTTAGTTACCAGAATCAACAAATCCGCACAACAAGAATACAAGAATGTGAAGTTTTCCTAAGGGTTGGGCAGCCTCTCGAAGATAAGTACAGACGTCTTCGTACTGATCCGCAAGACTACTAAACCTGCTCATGACTCATGAGACCTATGTAACCTAGGCTCTAATACCAACTTGTCACGACCCAAAATCCTAACCTGTCGTGATGGCGCCTATCGTGATACTAGGCAAGCCAATATTTATGAATAACTCCAACACTTTTAACAAAATGAATTTTTTCTAAAGCAGTTTAAATAGCAACTTCTCATAAACAAGATAGAAAGACCCAAACATAACGCAGAAAACTCCCAAATTGGGGTGTTGATCGGGTCCAACCCTACACCACTACAAAGTGGCAAGAGCGGTCGATGCAGCTTTTACCCGAGAAGGTCGGGATCGAATCCACAGGGAGCTACAACAATGTTTGGAGTTGGATTTCTATCTAATCTAGCAATGCGTAGTTCTCTTGATTACACTTCCAATAATATTTGTTTGTTGTTACTTCTAATTTTATGCTAATGATATGCGAAATTAAGCTAAGTATGAATGCTTGAAAAGTTTTCTAAATGGCTAACGAGGCACTAGAGAAGTGACTTTCTCCTAGGTGAATACTTGACGGGTTCTAAAGCCTAAGGCAAAGTTGTTATGCTTGGGATCGCGATATAGCCAATGCACGACACTACTCACTCTATACCTCTCGGTAGCTTGAGTGACTTTGCCCTAATTGACTTTCTCAAGACCAATTGGGTGTCAAAATTATGCAAGCAATATAGGCTCAAGTCGGGTATTACTATCTCTAGATTTAACCCTTTAATTGGGCTGTCAATCTCTTAAATACACCCCAATTCCTTGTTGAACTGATTTTCCTATACTCAAGCTCTCTTCCTCAAGAAGAGCCCAAGTCAAATAGGCACAAATTAGTGTTTGCAACCACTAATTCAACATGGAAAACACAAATTAGTCCAAATATCAACCACCCATAAACATTTAAGCCTTAAAACAAAAGACCCATCCAATACCCACACTAGGGTTGAGCCACAACCCTAGCTAATGGGTCTAGCTACTCATAATGATAGAAGAAATTAGATATTTAGATGAAGAACAACCCATAAAATATAATTACAAGCTAAGATTTGAAGATTCAATGTTAAACCAGCTATAAAATTACTCAAAATAGGCTAAAACTACCGTTCACGTGCTCAGCTAAGATAAAGATACCCTAAAAATATGAAAAAGAAGTATTTATACAAGGCTGAATTTTTTGGACAAAAATACCCCTGAGGAGGTAACGCGGACCGCGGAAAATATACCGCGTCCGTGATGAGGCTTTTTGGCTTCACTTCTCATTCTCTGAATCTGGCCACCGCAGACCGCATAAAATGCACCGCGGCCGCGGTGGCTTCACCGCGGACCGCAACAAATCCTGAGCTCTCTGAATCCCCTCTCTGCGGACCGCAACAAATGGACTACGGCTGCAATGAGGCTACCGCGGCCGCGAAGAATCTTCCGCAGATCGCACTGCTTTGAACCTCAGGAATGTACCTCTATGAACTTACTCACCGCGAACCGCACTAAATGGACCGTGGTCGCGGTGGGTCTGTTGCAGCTGCAATGAATTTTATGCTGCAGCAGTGCTTTGACTTGCTCTTGGTACTTGTGCATGTTTCACTCCTTTTTGAGCTGGTTTTGACTTCTTGTCACTTTTTTGACCAAACCCTGCAAACAAGTACAACATGTAAGCTCTTGGGACTATTTGTATACATTTTTAATCCAAAACTCAAGTAAAAAGGAGTATAAAATAAACTAGAATCCCTAGTTATCAACTCCCCCAAACTTAAGTTTTTGCTTGTCCTCAAGCAAACAAAATAAGTCCCACCTCCTTAAGAATAAAACCAAGAAAATTCAGTTGACCTAAAGTGACCTCATCTAGCATCAATTGGGACTAACAATTGCCCTCAATTCAAATGAATCATTAACAACATTCAACCTTTCAAACACCATGGTTTTAGTGCGAGACAAAAGCATCGAGAATTGACTCAACTCATAAAGGAAACTCTTTCTACCACTTTGGTCATTGTGGAAATCGAACTCACACTCCTCACTCTTCCTTAAGCAAGGCATCACTTTAAGATTGTAGCACTCAGAACGGGGATTGTGGAAAACACACTCATCTCTCTCAAAGAAAGGTCACAAGTCTGGCTCTAAGTACCATAAGCTTGCCCCTTATGTGAGTCACCACTAATGTAAGCTTCATTCAACTCAAGATCATATAGGGCTTTAGTGGGCTACAATGAAGGCTTTTGGTTCAGGGTAGGAAATATTTGGTCTAAGTAGGTTTCATCTTCCCTTAACCACTTCATTTGCTTCATTTTGGCACACCTTCTCTTGAAGTTTTGGAGTCATTTACTTCTTTCTTAGGGGTCAGAGAGACACACTGTCACTCTTTCTTGTTCATTTCAAACCTCTTTCTCCTTTCTAAACTTTCCACACCTTTCATCTCTTTACTTTTATTGAATCCCTTCATTTCTTCTACATTGTTCATTCTTTTTGGCTCTTTTGATTGATTAGCTTTTTTTTTCTTTTTCTGCCTTTCCTTTTCTTCATTTTTGTACATTTTACCACTTTGTTGCATTCCTCGTCTCTCCCCCCAAACTTATGCTTTTGCCATGTGCTAAGGAAAGATTGGGTGCCAAGCGAGGGTCTTTTTAGAACGGGTAAAGGCTTGTATCATGGTCTTTGAAAGAAAAAAGGCTATGGCTCAAAGGGGTTGACTAGGGATATTATCATTGGTAGGCTATGGATGTTTTCAAGATAACATTCTGATCAAGGAGAGCCTATAATCACTTCTCAAGTCAAACTACACTTAGGATTTCGCCTAGATAAACATTCAGGGCAAGTTCTAGACTCAATGGTACGGGACTTGGACTTGCAATTCAAATTCTCACCACACAAGCTATAGGATTTCTTATGAGACAGAGTCGGGGGCCCACAACAACCTTAGCTAAGATTTGAGCAACACAAATGGTCCCAAAAAACCACTTGATGATTATCGGCCAACACAAGAGTCTCAAGGTCACAACTATCACCATCCTATACACACCAATTTGTTTTTGACCATAAGATCTAAGGCAAATGTGTTAGGCCCAAGTGAAGCTTTGCCTGAGGCACTGTTACTCACTAGCTACTATTTACCCAAAAACAAAAAGAAGACAGACTCAAACCCTTAAGAAGGTTGTCATGCCATCCATCATCGGGAAGAGTCACCCGGTTCACACAAATTCCTCCTTTGGAAAGAACCGTGGCATTAAGAAAACTAAAGGCTTATTGAACGCAAAACTAAAAATAAGAAGCTAGGAAAATGAAGTAAAAAGCTATGAAAGAAAATACGGAAAGTAAACTGAATATGTACAATAGGGGATTTAAACGAATATACATAGGAGGGAATGAATATATACATCAGAAAGTAACTTTATATACAGACCAAGGTTGCAAAATACGAAAAGTGAAATAAACTGGTAAAATTATATACATACCAAAAGTGAAAAAGCATAATAAAAACGAAAATAGTATAATATTTACAATCCAACATCATCAAAATAGGGCTACCCCCTCAAATGAAAGCTAGCATTGTCCTCAATGCTAACTAGCCAAAAATAAGCTCAACAAAACAAAAGAAGATAGAGAGTAAAGAAAACTCCCTATTGGTCCTCCGTCTGCATGGGATCAAGAGCCTGGGTCCCTGGGTCCTCTGACTGCTCAGGAACCTATGACTGGATCCCTGTAACCTGTGTAACCTGTGCCTGCACAGGGACCTGAGGCTGCTCTTAGACCTGAGGCTGGCTAGAGGAACCTCCCTGCGGGTCCTCTAACTCAATGACTGCATCATCTGCTCGAGGGATCACTCTCCTCCTCTTTGGTGCCTTCTCTAACTCCTGTTCCGGCTCAGTCTGAGCTGTTGTAGGTGGGTCATGCAATAGAATCTCCAATGCCAAGTGATCATCAGCCTTCATCTTTTCCACTTCTACCCTCAACTCCTTCACAGACTCCTTTGAGGCTATAGTCTTTCTCAGCTTCTTTGTCTCCTTTGTCAGCTCCTTTAATGCCTTTCCATGAGCACCTACAGCCTCCAATATCAATTGTTGGTTGTCCAGGAGCTTCTTCTGGTTGTCCAGAAGCTTCTTGAGAGTCTCCTCCACTAAAGTTGGAACCTGTGGCTGTGGGGGTACGGATTGGGCTGCCACCGAGCTAGAAAGCACAGACAGCTTAGAAGTAGCTGCCTGCATCCAGTTGTTGATACTGGCAAGTGTTTGGCTCAAACGGTGGGCAGTCAATGGGTAGGCTGTGGATGAGGTAATATCTGGAGCTGTGGAAGTAGAGGGTCCTGGGGCAATATCTGGTGTAGCTGTGGGAGGCTGAGCAGAAGGGACTACTACTACTGGCTCTTCAGACTAGCCAGTAGAAGTAGTGGCTTTTCCTTTAGGATCTTTGGTTTTGGGGTTATCATCACCCTTTAGGCTGTACCAGGAAAAAGGCCTCTTTGGTTTCACCTTCACATCAAACTTCCTTTTCTCCACCTCCTGGTCCTCAAAGTACATTGTCAGGAAATTTGGGAAGGGGTATGATCTCTCACCTTCATTGACCACCTGTGTGATTACCCTAGACATAACATTCCCGATGATGTGGGACCTTTTTGATGTGGGCAACATTGGCGTAAAACTCTTTGACTAGGTGCTCGTTTGCCTCTGGCACCCTGCTGGTGAAGTAATCCCACGCCACTCCTTCTCTGAATTGCCTCTTCACATTGGGGTTGTGAGGCAGGAGATCCCTCTCTATGAACTGGCGCTCAATAATCAATTTCCTCTGGGGCCACCACTAGGGGTGTTCATAAAAATCCAAAAAATCGAACCAAACCGAAAACCAAACCAAACCGACAAAAAAAACCGATACTTTTTAGGTTTGGTTTGGTTTTGGTTTTGAATTTTAAAAACCGATCAAAATTGGTTTGGTTTTGGTTTTAATAAAAAAAAGAACTGAAAAAAACCGAACCAAACCGACTATAAAAGTAGCTATTTATATTTATTATTACACCTATATATATGTATATTTTTATATAAAGTTTCTAAAATTTTATGGTACATATTAGTCATTTATATTTTTAGTCTAGTTCTTTGCTATTATAATCATCTAATTCTTTGTCTTTACATTCTAGTTTTCTTGGTAGTTTTCTTTTGCTAAGTACAAGAATTTATTTCATGTTAAAAATAACCGATTTTTAATTGAGTACTTAAATTATTCATCACTATTTGATTCAAATATCATCAATATATCTTGGTAAATGATAGATTTCTCAAAGACCAATTGATTTGATAGTGTTACGTTGAAAATGTAGTCGCCGGAATATGCGTTTGGTAGTGTATGTATCATATTTAAGAAAAAAACCGATAAATAACCGAAAAATCGAAAAAACCGACAAAAACCGAATCAATAAAAAACCTACTTAATTGGTTTGGTTTGGTTCTAATATTTGAAAAACCGACTTACTTGGTTTGGTTTCATTTAGGGAAAAACCGACCCAAACCGCACCATGAACACCCCTAGCCACCACTCTCGGAAGTTGTGGTAAGCAATCTCACTGACAAATCTTCTTCTCCACACCTCGGGGTTTCTAGTTCTCTCCACACCCCCGGGATGGGGCACACCCCCTCCGTCTTCATCCGGAACCTCATCGTCGACGGGATCCTCTCCAGGTGATGAAGAAGTAGGTGAAGTAGAGGCTGCACTATCACTGCTCTCAGTTGAGCCCTCAGACGACTCAGAAGAAATTTGAACTGAAGCTTGAGCAGTAGGAGAGCCTGGAGGGGTAGGTTCATTTCTCAATCTCAATCTCTCCGGGAAGTCAGGTATGTACTCTGGCACTGAATCAGACTCAGATGCCTCCCGAGAGGGTACATACTCACTTCCCTCTGAATCGGAAGCAGCTCTATCTGCAGCCTTGATTTTTTTTCTTGTATTTCCAATTGCTTTCCGAACTTGTGGGGTCAATCTTATCATTCCTCGTTCCCTACCCCGGGAGGACTCTACTTTTCCTTTTTGTTTGTCACCACCGCCTCGTGATTTAACCATTGTCTGCAGGGAGAATTCATCTAATGTTTGTTAGTATCACAGTACCAGAACAATCAGTGAAGAATATGAATGAAAACAGCTGACCGCGGACCGCATAAAAAAAATTGCGGCCGCAAAGGCACCACTGCGGACCGCATAAAATCGCACCGCAGACCGCAGTGGAGTGGGGTTCAGAATACCCACTCTCTGATTCAGGGCACCGTGGACCGTGAGAAATGATGTGCGGCCGCGGTAAGGCACCGCGAACCGCAAAAAATCGACCGCGACCGCGGTCCTTAAAATTGACCCCTCTGAAGTTTACCACCACGGACCGCGGAAAAACCATCACGGTCGCGAAGAGACCTCGCGGATCGCAGAAAATCTACCGCGGTCGCGATAAGCCATACTCAGCATCACCAACCTAGGGTTTCAAATTTTTTCTCATTTTTAGCCTTAATCCACATATCATCAACCAACTAGGTAGTTAATCATTATATTTAACTAATTAATCCTCATATAAACAACATTATGCAACCCTAAGCTAAAAATTGAAAGAAAAAGGAAGAAAAAGAACTACGAACTAACAAATTAAAACAAAATTAAAGACTAGGGATAGATTTGAAGTACCAGAGATGAGATGCAATGCAGATGATTGAGAATCAGTGTTTGAATTTGTGCACTTAGGGCGTGATGAACAATACTTTTTCTATTTAGAGAGCAAATGAGCGAAAAGTGTAAATGGGGGCCTGAGGTTCTATTTATAAAAAAAGGACCTGGGACCCACGCTACTTACCCACCGCGGTCCGCATAAAATGCACCGCGGACCGTGGTACTTAACCACAAGAAACACTGGTAAGGAGTTCACCGCGGACCACAAAAAATGCTCCGCGGCCGCGATAAGGCACCGCGGATCGCGAAAAATGCATTGCGGCCGCGGTGACAACTTCGGAGAACCTCCACTTTTGACCATTCAACACTGCGGACCGCAATGAAATTTTGCCCCCGCAATAAGTCCATTGCAGCCGCAAAAAATGCAATGCGGCAGCGGTCCAAACTTCAGAGAGTGCAACATTTTTCCAATTTGGTCCTGCACTGTATCAAAACAACCCTACATATATCTCACAACCAGTTAGTCCAAAAGCAAATCCTACACTAAAAAGAAAATCAAAGGGAAACAAAAAGAAAGACACATGGGTTGCCTCCCAAGAAGCGCCTGATTTAATGTCGCGGCAGGACGCAGGTTGCCATCAAATCACTTTAGATGGATCATTGCCACCACGTGGCTGTCATCAATCTTGCCAAGATAGTGCTTGACTCTGTGCCCTTTAACTCTGAAGATCTCTCCATTTTTGTTTTTCAAGTCAAGTGCACCAAACGGAGTCACAAGTACCACTTCAAAAGGTCCACTCCATTTCGACTTATGCTTTCCCGAAAATAGACGTAACCGAGAATTGAACAAGAGAACCAAATCATCCACTTTGAACTCCTTGCCACGAGCATACTTGTCATGAGGGTACTTCATCTTGTCCTTGTACAAGGACGAACTGGAGTAGGCATGAAATCGGAATTCATCAAGTTCATTAAGCTGCTCCACCCGAAGATTTGTTGCCACATCCATTCAAGATTCAGCTTCCTCAAAGCCACATGGCCTTGTGCTCTAACTCAACCGGTAGATAGAAAGCTTTCCCAAACACCAACCGGTACGGAGACATACCAATCGGAGTCTTGTAAGCAGTCCTATAAGCCCATAGAGCATCATCCAATTTATTTGACCAATGGGTCCTATTTGCATTGATCGTCTTTGACAATATACTCTTGATTTCCCTGTTTGATACTTCAACTTGGCCACTCGCTTGAGGATGATAAGAAGTAGACACTTTGTGATTGACACCATACTTTGCAAGCAAAGTGTCAAAAGCTCTATTGCAAAAATGAGACCCCCCATCACTTATGATTGCTCGCGGAGTGCCAAACCTAGTAAAAATACTCTTCTTGAGAAAAGCAACAGCACTTCGGGCCTCATTATTGGGTAAAGCCACGGCCTCAACCCACTTTGAAACATAGTCAACAGCCACTAGAATGTATGTGTTGCCACATGAGCTAACAAACGGGCCTATGAAATCAATGCCCCACACATCAAAAATATCAACTTCGAGAATAGTGTTGAGAGGCATCTCATCCTTCTTCGAAATACCGCTCTTTGACATTCATCGCATCTCTTCACAAGTTCACTTGCATCCTTGTACAAAGTTGGCCAGTAAAACCCATAACTAAGAACCTTTGAAACTGTCCTCGCCTCATCATGATGACCACCATAGGGAGAGAAATTACAAGCCTCTAAGATACTCAATTGCTCCTCCTCCGGGACACACCTCCGGATCATACCGTTAATGCAGATCTTAAACAAGTACGGCTCATCCCAATAGAAGTCCAAACTATCCCGTTTAAGCTTCTTCCTTTGGTTAGAAGAGAACTCACACGGGATAATACCAGTCAGAAGGAAATTAGCAACTTCCGCAAACCATGTCATACCATTCATCGACACAGAAAGGAGTTGCTCATTGGGTGAAATCATTGATTTCTAGGCCATCACAAGGCCTCCCCTACTCCTCCAACCGGGACAAGTGGTCTGCCACATGGTTTTCACACCCTTTCCGGTCCACAATGTCCAAATCAAACTCTTGAAGTAACAAGACCCATCGCATCAACCTAGTTGTGGAATCCTTCTTCGTCATCAAGTATCGGAGTGCGGCATGATCGGTATGAACTATGACCTTGGCTCCTATGAGATACGGCCGAAATTTCTCCACTGCGAACATAATAGCCAACAACTCTTTTTCAGTCACCGTGTAATTCACTTGAGTATCATTCATTGTCTTGCTCGCATAATACACCGGGTGAAACATTTTATTCACTCTTTGACCCAAGACCGCCCCAAACGCAACATCACTCGCGTCACACATGAGCTCGAAAGGCAAGCTCCTATTGGGTGCGGTAATAATAGGAGTGGTGGTCTACTTGTACTTGAGGAGTTCGAAAGCTGTCATGCATTCCTCATTGAACACGAACTTCGCATCCTTTTCCAAAAGTTTGCACAAAGGATCCACTACCTTCGAAAAGTCTTTGATAAATCTCCAGTAGAACCCCGCATGCCCAAGAAAACTTCTAACCCCCTTGACACAAGTAGGAGGAGTGAACCTTGAAATCACCTCAATTTTAGATTTGTCCACCTCTATACCGTGCTTTGAGATTTTATGGCCAAGGACTATGCCTTCCTCAACCATGAAGTGGTATTTTTCCCAGTTGAGCACAAGATTGGTTTCTTCACACCGGGCCAAAACCCTATCAAGATTCTTCAAACATTCATCAAACGAGTCACCCACAACACTGAAGTCATCCATGAACACCTCCAAAATGTCTTCCACCATGTCGGTAAATATGGCCATCATACACCGCTGGAATGTAGCCGGTGCATTACACAACCCGAACGGCATCCTAGAAAAGGCAAAGGTACCATATGGGCAAGTGAAGGTGGTCTTCTCCTGATCTTCCGAAGCAATCAAAATTTGGTTGTACCCAGAATACCCATCCAAGAAATAGTAGAAGGCACGCCCAGCAAGTCTATCTAGCATCTGGTCAAGAAAAGGCAATGGAAAATGATCCTTGCGGGTCACTTTGTTTAACTTGCGGTAATCCATGCACACCCTCCATCCGGTGACAGTCCTTGTAGGAATCAACTCATTCTTTGCATTGGTAACCACGATCATACCACCCTTCTTCGGCACACATTGCACCGGCGAAGTCCAAGAACTATCAGAGATGGGGTACACAACCCCGACATCCAACCACTTGATCACCTCCTTTTTCACAACTTCTTGCATTGCCTCATTCAACCTCCTTTGATGTTCCAAGGAGGGCTTTGCATCATCGTCAAGAATAATCTTGTGCATACAATAGGCGGGGCTTATCCCTCGAATATCAGCTAAGGTCCATCCAATTGCCTTCTTCCATTTTTGGAGCACCGCCAATGTGGCATCTACCTGCATGTTAGTAAGACAAGAGGAAAGAATAATTGGCAAAGTTGAACTAGGGCCTAAGAATTCATACCTGAGGTGTGGAGGCAACGACTTCAACTCCAACACGGGAGCTTTCTCAATTGAGGGCTTTGTTGGTGGAGTCTTCCTATTCTCAAGATCCAAAGATAGCTTCTGAGGCTCATAAGAGTAAAAGCCCATTCCATGTAAAGCATTAACACACTCCACCCAGCCTTCATCCTCATTTACATCAAGATTCAACAATACCGCCTCTAGAGGGTCCTCCAGATTGATCATTGCAATAGTATCATCAATTATCATTGCTGTGACAAGATCCACGAACGAGCACACTTCAGTACAGTTGGGCTGCTTCATTGACTTACACACATGAAAGACCCCTTTTTCATCACCCACCCGGAAGGTGAGCTCCCCTGCTTCCACATCAACTAAGGCCTTCCCAGTTGCAAGGAAAGGTATTCCTAAAATTATAGGCACCTCAAAATCGACCTCGCAGTCGAGAATCACAAAATCAGTCGGCAAATAAATTTGTCCACCCGGACAAGAACATCATCAATTATACCCAAGGGCCTCTATATTGATCTATCCTCCATTTGCAATCTCATGGAAGTCGGCCTCGGTTGTCCAATACCCAAAGTATTGAAAACTGAGTAGGCCATCAAGTTGATACTTGCTCCCAAATCACATAGAGCTTTTGCAAATTCTACACTCCCAATGGTGCAAGGAATGGTGAAAGCACTGGGATCTTCTAGCTTCGAAGCCATTGAATGCACTATTGCACTAACTTGGTGGTTCATCTTGATAGTTTCACAATCCATGGATCTTTTCTTTGTCACCAAGTCTTTCATGAATTTAGCGTAACCCGGCATTTGCTCTAGAGCCTCCACCAAAGGCACATTAATGGATAAGCTCTTCATCATGTTAATGAATTTCTTAAACTGGTTCTTCTATTTCTGCTTCGCGAGCCTTTGAGGATAAGGTGGAGGTGGCCTTGGCAAAGGAGCCTTGGCTTTAGGCACAACCGTTTCCGGCATGTCTATTACGTGTTCCCTAGAAGGGTTCATGTCATTCTGAGTTTCCACCTCGGTATCTTTGATATCAATCCTCACTTCTTCATTCAAGTTCTCATCAATCACATTCTCAACCACCAAAGGGATCTCATCCTCTTGCAACTCAACTTCATCACTCAAAATTTCTTTTTGTTTGGAGGCATTCACATCACCGCCTCGTCCACTTCTTGTAGTTACCGCCATTGCATGCCCGATATTGTTCCCACCCTTCGGGTTGACTACCGTATCACTAGGTAGAGTCCCCTTAGGGCGAGTATTCAAGGATTATGAGATTTGGCCTAGTTGAACCTCCATGTTTATGATTGAAGTATTGTGGGATGCCAACTGAGCATCGGAGTCAGCATTCTTTTTCATCATATGTTCAAACATCATTTAGATTCTCGCCATGTCATTATTCAATGAACTAGGACCTTGGGATGGAAATGAGGGTGGATTGTTCGGTTGTTGATACATCGGGGGCCTTTGAAAGCCTTGCCCCCGATTTCCCTGATTGCTATTGTTCCAACCACCCTAATTGTTGTTTCCACCCAAGTTATTGTTGTTGTTACCCAATTACCCTGATTGTTCTGATTATTGTTCTGGTTGCCCCAGTTTGGATTTTGGTTGTTGTTCCCCCAATTATTGTTCCCTTGTTGTTGTTGATTTTCCCAATTGCCTTGGGATCTCAATTTGTTTGTATGGTTAGAAGAATTTCCCCTTTGGCCTTGATAGTTGTTCACATATTGCACTTCTTCATTCTGCTCATCGTACCCA
Source organism: Nicotiana attenuata (assembly GCF_001879085.1). Taxonomy (NCBI): domain Eukaryota; kingdom Viridiplantae; phylum Streptophyta; class Magnoliopsida; order Solanales; family Solanaceae; genus Nicotiana; species Nicotiana attenuata. The sequence goes on along the minus strand of NC_031989.1, from coordinate 106,104,901 downwards.
TCATCTTGGAATCCACCACTATCTTGGTCATATTGATCGGAATTCCCTTGGTTCTGTTGCCCTCTTTGTCTTCTTTTGTTCACTAACATGCTGACACCCTCCATAGCATTTACTTGTCGTGGAGTTTGAACCTGTTGTAATTGTGCCTTTGCTAGTTGGTTCATTGTTGTTGTAAGTTCTGCTATTGTCTGCCCATGATCATGGAGCTCTTTGTGCAAGTGAACGATTGTGGGGTCACCTTGTGGCACATTTGCTTGACTTTGCCAAGCGGAAGAAGTGTTCGCCATCTCATCTAATATCTCACAAGCTTGATCATACGGTGTATTCACGAAATTGCCCCCAGCTAGTTGGTTCACTATGTACTGATTTGTTGTGTTAATGCCTCGTAGAATATTTGTTGTATCATTGCCTCAGTCATATCATTATTTGGGCATTCCTTCACCATAGTTCGGTATCACTCCCATATCTCATGCAATGGTTCGTTGGGCTCCTGTTTGAAAGCTAAGATTTCATCCCTCAAGGTTGCCATGTGACCTGGCGAGAAAAACTTTGCAATGAATTTATCCGCCAACTCATCCCATGTATGGATGGAGTGGTTGGGGAGTCTCTCCATCCAATCCAACGCCTTCCCTCGAAGAGAGAAAGGGAATAATCTCAACCGCAAGGCATCCTCGAACACATTCGTTTGCTTTCTCCCCTAACATGTATCAACAAATCCTTTAAGATGCTTGTAAGAATTTTGATGGGGAGCACTCGTGAAATACCCTCGCTGCTCCAACAACGTCAACATCACGTTGGTAATTTCAAAATTGCCCGCCCAGATCCGGGGTGGGATGATCGCCGCCGACTCGACACTACACTAAGGTAGGAAGAGCGGGTCGCAATTAGCTTTTACCCGAATAGTGGTTCGGGATCAAATTTCCACAGGGAGCTAGTAGTGGAGTTGTATTGTCTGTCTAGTTTAGAATTGCGGTTGTGCTTCTAATGTCACTTCAAACATTTTTGGTTTTCTTTGTTTTTTATAACTACTATTACAAAGCTAATGATTAAAACTAAATTATGCTACGAGAATATTGCTAAGTTGTATTTAATATAGAGAAGGCACTACGGTCGAGGCATTGCCTAGGTGGCTAATTAACGGGTAGATGCTACTAAGGATAGATTGACATATTTGGGGCTTATGCTATAACCGTTGCACAATTGTACCCACTCTCGCACCTCTCGGTAGAGAGAGTGATTTTGCCCAATTGACTCTCTCGAGACCAATTGGGTAGGCCAATTAGACCAAGCAACTAGGGTTCAAGTAGGGTGATTACTCTCTCGAGATTTAACCCGTTAATTGGGGATACCATTTCTCATAGGTCCATCCCAATTCCTTGTTGGGTCAATTTTGGGGTCATGGACTCTCTTTCTCAAGAAGAGTTAAACCCACAAAGCTAGCTAGAATCAGTGTATGCAACCATCAATCCTTAATTGAAACCTAAAATCAAGCCAAATAACAAACACCCAATATCAATCTAACCTTACATGGCAACACCCATCAATTACCCACA